>NW_023339751.1:13508861-13524723 GCF_004916995.1 Morone saxatilis | reverse complement strand
CCTCCCCTTCCTCCCCCCCTCTCCAACACTCTGGAATTTTTATGAGATAGGACAAAAATGGGCACTTCCCTTATTAACATCTCACAGTGGAAATCAAATATGCAAGGAAAGTAGTGTATCTACTAATTAGTGCTGAATTCATAATTACTGTGCTCATTGATGGAGATACATTTGAATACGTTCATTTCCTTAGGGAGAGAGGCAGGCTGTCCGGGATAGACTGGGAGAAAAAAAAAATCCCCTTCAGCCCCCCTCCCTTTTCTTTTGGAAATTAGGGATCCGTGGCACATGGCGATACTACCAGACTAAGATCCGAAGTGCCCGCAATTTTCTTCAGATATAATTAATCAAGTGAAGCATGTAACCTAATGAATGTGTTTGATATCCGCTCCTATTCAAATATGGGCTTTATCGCGATGTGTGCCGGAATTGCTTAGAGCTATGCATAGACAGTGACATTGCTTGGAAATGTTCTTCAACAGTTTCTCTTTGCATGTAAACAATATCCATGCTTGTCAAGGCATGAAAAAAAACAGACAGAGAGACACATTTTAATTGCAGTAAATTAATAACAATTAAGCCGCAGGATGTTGGGTATCTTGACAGTGCTTTGTTGTTGCCCTGGAGATAATTTCACTGAGTGCCTTGCAAGTCTGACAAGCAGGTGAAAAGGTATAAAAGAGAAAACTTCACAAATAGGAATATAACAAGGAAACAAGACTGGGAAGGCTTCTTTTTCGCAGTAGATTAAAGAAATACAGACCCAATTAACCAAAACATTGACTTTGGAAGTTGCTGACTTATTTTAAGCCTTTGACCATGAAAGTTGACGGATGAGTTCAGTATTCAATCGAAGAACTGTCCAACATACACACCAAAAAATGAAAAATGTGAAAGCGTACACACTTGCAGAGCAGTGCAAGTAGACAGATAGACAAACGGACGTTGCGGAAAGAAGATCCATAAGTCCTTACTGTGACCTCAGAGTGTCAGACCATGGGAGTCACGTGACGGACAAAGGCTCTCTAATTAACAGAGAGGACTCTGGAAAGCCGCTCTGTAATGAGGCACCATGCTGGACGGGCCTCCAGTGAGGCACTCGGCCCATATGCAAGGCCAGCATTGCAGGAATTTACATACTGCAGGTCAATTGAACATATGCACACTCAAAACTGACTAATGACTTCCACTAGCGCTCTGATTCTATTTCACAGCCTGCTCTCAGGATGAGCATAGTATAGAACACTAATGAGGATAACATTGGGAGGCGTACGACTGCAAACATTAATATATGTATCAAGACATGGGTTCAATATTAAAGCTGGTTGCTGGGGAAATGGGTACAACCACAACATTTCCACGGGTACAACTTCAAGCTGCACCTCCTGTACAAAGAAAGAGCAGCGTTATATAGTGTGGCTGATCAGCAGGGAGCAAAAGCCAATGTCCAGTAAAGTGCCCATCCTTGTCTTTTTGCCGCACATTTACTCTCAGACAGCTGATGCCCAGTACCTGTAAGGCCACCCATTCACTATTAAACTCTTCCCCCAGCACCCCACAGTTTGGACAGTTTGGGGGCTCGGCAGGGGTGTGTGTCCATCTGTGTGTGGCTGCACGCTCGTGTGGTTGACTGCTTGCGTGTGCGTGCAAGCGTGCAGCCTGCATGCATGTGTATGTATGTGCATGAGAGAGGAGGTTTATGTTGAGGGGGTGACGGCGAGGAGTTGGAGGGTGTTAAAAGAAGGAGTGCTGGTGGTGGTGGGGGGGTGGCTCTTATTTGGCTGGGTGTAAAAAAATGCCCCCAGGTCTCCTGATGGAAGAGACAGGTATTAGCTCTGAGACCTCCATAGTCCCAGCTTGCCATTAGTTTCCTCTCCAGCTGCACCAGGATCCGGACTATGAATCTGCCATGGCTGGTCATTCATCAGTTTCACAGTCCGCACCAGCACACACACACATTCCAATAACAACACTGTGAAATAGTGAGTGAGTGAGAAAGACACAGAGAAAGGGGATGGAGTGAGAGAGAGTAAAAGTGTGAGAAAAATATCTTGTCATACAGAGACTTTTACTTCAGCAAGTGTGTATGGCCACTACATACTGTACCTTTGACTCAAATGGGGGGTACATTACCAGTCCATAGAGAGAGTGTGTGTGCGAGTGTTTGCACACAAGCATGCATGACCAAAAAGCCCTGTGCTCAAATGTTTGTCTCTGCCTGATTGTGTACATGTGTGGGTGCAGTCTTCCACAAAAAGGTGATGAGACATGATATAAATTAACTCTGGGTTCTGCACGCTGCCGTTTCGCACAGTTGAGCATTAGCCCTGGTCCCACAGAGTGATGTGGAACTTCCTGTCAAACAGGAAGCATTTAAATGTTGGCTGGAGAGTTATGGAATTGCCTGTGGAAACATATTTGGGGAGGTCAGCTGCAGAGGTCAGCACTCCAAGACTTTCCATGTCAAGGTCCTCTCTTGTCAGACCCTTTAAGTTTTTCTAGTTCTGCTGGTTTGTTTTAATTGTAATGTTCTGTGATTGGAAATCAAGCCGTGCAAACAATGTCAGTTGGATCCCTGCTGACTGCACCACTCTCACCTGAAATTTTGAAATTCAAATAACTTCTTGTTGACAAGCTACACAATTTCTTTTTCTATCAAAGCAGGGAAAGTGTTCTAAAACAAAGCAAATCAATAAAAGTAAGTGTTTCATCCAGACGACCTACCATACCAAAAATAACCTTTTTTTATTTTTTGCTGCCCTGAGTGAGTGAAGGCCACAAGCTCTGTCATGTAGTGTATATGCTAACTCAAAAGGAAGGACAGGTCCTAGCGATTCGGTCGCTTGGGTTGATGTGACCAGGACATGGCCATGGCAGCAGTGAAAGCCCGGTTGAGCCATAGTGACACGTCGTCTCCATCCATCTTCAGTCTGAAACATTTTACGCTAACTGACAGAGCGTGGCGCTTGCTTACCCACCTCCCAGAGGAAATAGTCCAGACTGGTGTCTTCTTGACATGCACTAAAGAGTGAGCAGTCCAGAGGTCCAGAGGGGCATTGTGTATTCAGTCCAAGACGAAAGGTTAGATCCTCTGAAAAGAAAGAGTAGTTCAGTATATATTGTTGAAAGTGACAATGACTTTTTTTGGTGTGTTTTTCAAGCAAATAAACAATTCAGTCAGTCCTTTCAGATTTTTCTCTTGTTGTTGTTACTGTGCAGAGACGCTGTGTGCAGGTATATGTGTATGTTAGTGTGAGAGTGTATCTGTTGTTTTGATCATGGCTTTATATGAAAGGCAAGTTTAATGAGGGAATATATTTGAATTACCAAAATGTAAATCCTTAAAATACACTTGTGAAAAATATAATTTTCCTTAAGTTTGACAAGGGAAAAATCCAAAGTTTCTACTTAATTTTTCATATTTTGGTAACTAAAACAAATTATTTAAATAGAAAATAACTAAAATATCCCAACACAGATGTAACCTGCTCACCGACATACTGAATTTTGTCTACACTTCTGTTCATATCCTGTATCTCGGTCAGGTACCTAAAGAAGGGGGGAGGTAGAAAAGGAGAATTGAGCAGTGGCTGTAGTAATAAATCACAGGATCGCTGGTGACATTCATACAATACGGATACAGTGTTAACTCAATGAGTCGGACAGCCCTAGCCTGTTCCTCCATCCTGACCTTGCCTCCCTGTCGTAATCAATCATGTTGGCACGGCACACACGCTCCTTATTTATTATTACTCTGGACCCGCATGTACAGTAAACAATGAGTAGAATACATTGGAAAGACTGAGAGAGTGGGGTGCTATTATAAGAGAGGAGGTAAAGGTCCGGTGGAATAACCGGGGGGCATATGTGTCCGGCTGGCTGGTTAAAAGACTACTGAACAGGACGGTGAGCAACCATTGTGGCCAATAGTCAGCTATAATGTGCAGAAATGACCAATACTAAGTGCTCATTGCACCACAAAGGTCACTTGTTATTGTCACTATAGTTAAAATTTACGAGTGCTGCTGTTGAGAAACATAATAGTGTCTTATTCACATATTGCCCTTTGTAAAGAGACTGGCTACATACTTGGACATGTGAACTCTATTTAAAGGAAGGTGGTGTTAAAGCTGTTATAATGTGTCTACTTACTTCAAGATCACATTATGAAACCGTCAGACAGATGTCATTCAATTCTATGCCTTTTGGCTGTTTTCCTTTTAGAAATATTGTAATTATACTTCTGTTATTCTCAGGTAGCAGGTGTATATCCTGAGTGACAAACCGTTTTCTTTGTAAAACTAATAGCTTACAAAGTCAGTGTAAATTAACAATGACCCAATGTGAAGCCTCCATAACACCACCATAACAATCCATGAAAGCCGGCCAAGCCAGACGTCATATAGTCCCATATGCAGCCTATGCAGGGGGCCTGTCTTGGCAACAAAACAGGGCCCCCATGTACAGCAGAGGGCCCCTGAACTCTTCATGAAGGATGGCTGGCTACGAGGAGGGCCGAGGGGGAGTCAGTTTAAAACACATACCATATGCAGTTAGGAAGAGCCTCATTTATCAGCCACTGAAATTCCTGGGTTTTTACACCTCAGACCCCCCAGCACTTTCTCTCCTCCCCTAGGGGTTAGCCACCTCCTAACTGTACACCACAGATGACAGGTCGCTGAGACCTGGCTTTAACTGTAGACCACAACTCTGATTTGTCTCTC
Organism: Morone saxatilis; assembly: GCF_004916995.1. Taxonomy (NCBI): domain Eukaryota; kingdom Metazoa; phylum Chordata; class Actinopteri; family Moronidae; genus Morone; species Morone saxatilis. Next base: position 13,519,999 of record NW_023339751.1, on the reverse strand, counting down.
CATTGAATTAACAAGGAATTGATTATGTAAGTAATCTAGTGACAGCCTGTACAGCAGTGAGTGTGAGATAAATATGCCATGAAATGAATTAATGTCTATAATGAATGTGATTTCTATACTTTCTTTTGAATTTTTGTGTCTATATTTTTTATTTTTTTGTTTTCTTGTAAAGTCTATCAACCTCTCCTGTCTCTTTTGCCCTTCTCCTACCCTTCCTGTCCAAGCTCTTCTTCGCAGTTGGACATCATCTGGCCCGTGAATGGCACATTGTTATGCTTGTTCCTCAGTGGCCGTCTGAGCAGATGCCATGAGCAGCCGCAACACTGGTCCCTGCACAAGGTTGGTAGCTCGCATTCAACACAAGGCCGTAAATTACATCCCGCGAACACACAAACACTCTGCGCTCAACTGAGTTTCAGCAGTTTAGAGCACCATTGAAGGAGCATAGCATATCCTGATTTTGTTTGAGTGAAGACCGGTTTCAGACAGCGGGGGAAGTGGCCCCGTGGCGCACGACCGTGGCCTAGACGAGGAGATCACGCACGGACAGCTGGGCTTTGAACTTCTTACCCCTGCGTTCCTGGGGTCAACAGCTTGGTGGCCACAAGGGTCAACCAGCAGTAAGAGGCCGTCTTCTAGTGAACTGCCGGACTTGTTTTGACTGGGTCCCTGTGGCACGATTACCCCATGGCGACTGGAGGTGATACTCTTCGGAGGGATCAGGTGAAGCAAAGTTTAGAAATAACATTTGGATTGTAAGCATGCATATTGTGGGGTGTATGGGAATGGGAAATACTACAAATACCTTCTTGAACTGAAAAATGTCTGCTCAATTTAAGACTTAAACAATTAAAAAAGACTTGCCAACAGAGTGAGCCTTTATCTGAACAAAACTTCAAACAAAATCATGGAGTTAAGCTTCCTAGAAGTACAGTAAATAACACTATAGATCTAAGATGAGACACAATGAAGTATGATTTGTTATGATCTTGGGAAATACATGGCTCAAAATCCAATCAAACACATCACCAAAGTGTGTTTGAGGAAGAATCATCCTTGTTGCTACTTGCTACAGACAATATTTACACACTCAAATCCCACGTCTAGTCAACGGATGCATAGTGGCTCGCTAAGATATATGAGTTACTTTATTCATAGCACTTCAATTACAAAATCATGTATTGGGGGAAGAATAAATTAATAATAAAACCCCCTATCTGAACTTCTAATATTTTGCTTGGCGAAGGGAAACGAATTACCCTTTTCAGAACTGATGATGTATTACTAGCGTTTGATCCTTGGAGGTTTCACCATGCTCACATTCATTACTTTCAAGTGCTGAGGTGTATCTGCAATTAGAAGCACCTTGCAGTGGATTTCTGACACTCCCGCAGACTTGAAACACCAGATCATAGAATCATCACAGCATTATACTGCAGGAAAGGGGACGGTGTCTCCTTTCGAATGGAGGCAAAGATAGGGGGTGGGGTGGTGGTGGGGGTGCTTAATTTAACCATGTGCCCGTAAGTGAGGAGAGCCGGTAAGCAAATGAGGACCTTTCATTAAATCAAAGGTGATTTTTGTTCTGCTAATGGGTGCCCCAAAAATCTAGTACAGCAGCGAAACATGTGATCATTCTCTGTGGAGCCTGCTATACTGCTACAGACCGGTCAGGGCTATTCTTATTACAGTATGCATAATGTAATGAGCGTGCTTGTTTAATTTAATCACACTGAGTGGACTGTGTTAGTATTTCTTTGAAACGACAAAGCCATACAAGCATGTGGTTTGATAAAAAAGGGAATAAATAATACAATCACTCATCCGGCTTGTACAGTTAATGCACTTGCTATTTCACAAATGGCAGCCATTTACATGGTATAGTGAGTTCATAGTATAGAGTAGTCATATGGCTCTCTGCTGTGTTTTTTTTCCCACCATGGAGCACAATTTTACATTTGAATGCCCAACTCTCAAATGTCTTTAGAATTATTGTCCTCAAGAATTGCTATCATCCTCAAGTCCTCCACTGATTGGTCATGACAGGGCCAAAATGGCCACTGTGGTGAAACACCTCAGAGAAGCAAAGGAAGTTTAGCCAAAAAACACGCTGAGCCATTATGTTAAAGTAAACGACAGCACTTCCTAATGTCATTTGGCAGTGCTAGCACTCAGCAATTAGGGCCTCTCTTAATGCGACGCTGGGAGCATTTCTCCTCAAGGTTAGCGCCTCATTTCCCCACGATGGGTCTGCGGGGCCGCACCAGATGCATTGTGGGAGCTGGGGGGCGCGAGTTAGGACAGGTGTCCGCCACCTTGGATATCTCCCCTCGCAGCTGGCACCAGCTGGCACCCCCAGTGCCCCATCCGGACGGTCTGCTCTCTCTTCTCCATGGAGGAGAAGGAGGAGGAGGAGTAGGGGGGCATGTCAAGGGCAGACCTGGTACAAGCTCACTCACAGGGCACCCATGCCATGACATGACCTGGCCCCTAGGGGACCTGCCAGCAGTGAGGGGTAGGAGTAATGTGATGCAGCCGTGCCCGTTTGGAGACCTGCTCCAGCATCCCTAATGGACCGGCAATGATGAGGCCCAGCAGTGCCAGAGGGTCAGAGGCAGCTTCTGTGGAGGACGCTGCTCTTCCCACCAGAGAGCAGAGGATGTCATGTCTGAAGGTGGTCTCTCTGGATGCACAGCAGCCATTTTGCCAAGAGGTAAATGGGAGAAGCATCTTTGATTTACTGACGTACTGTATATTTGCACATGCACATACAGTATCTCCATCTCTGTATTAAAAACTAAATCTGCAAGAATCATACATTGCCAAATGTGCAATTTACAAACTTTAACTTTTGATTCATGAACAAGTAATTTGTTGATTTGCATGACTATGGCCAATTTAATACTGATGTCATACAAGATAAAATTTGCACAAATTGCTTTTTGCTAGTTTAGTACCACATCTTTTTTATGTAGTGTATAAAATGTATTCCATGTACAAAACTTATTATGGGAGACTTCATTACTGTTTACAAATAATACAGTACCATATAAAATTGGAAATTAAAATGTGAGATCATACAAACACATTGTATGTTCATAATTTCCTTATTTCACAAATCATTTAAATCATACAGTGTGTTTTATATAGGTAATATGTTTCCCTTTTGCCAAGCAAAATATTATAAGTTCAGATACATGCCATATGTATTATAAATGTTATAACATATATATAGATATTTATAGATTCATTTAGATACAAAAAATAAAATATTTTGTCTGTAGTGAAGGGCTGAATTGTGCAGGGTTAAAGCTAATTATTATGAATGTAAACTGGCTGACTTGTCTCCAGTCAGGAGAAATCACTTCACATTATAAGCACATTATGTTTCAGGCAATACCACACAGTTGTTCCCTACTCATGATGTGAGTTAATTCACTTAATATGTCTTTAATGGGGAGAGGCTTTTCTTTGTATAAAATGGTTTCCACACTGACCATTATCTGAAATCAAGCCTAATGATGGCTCCGGTTTATGATAATGACCATTATCACACAGACCACCATCATGTCTGCCAAATGATCAAATGATCTTGCATTTCTTACTTGCAGTCTGAATTCGTTAGTCATGTAAATTTAAGCCCTTGATGAAGCTTACCCCCCGTTTCTCTTCACATGCTCCTGTATAATATTAGACATCTGATGCTTTTGCTGCTGTTGTTCAGACCTTATATTGAACTAAGGGTGCTTTTGAAGTTGTTAACAGCATATAAGATACCATCTTTGCTCTCATCAGCCTTAATGGGCCAAAATAATAATAATAATATTAATATTAACATGCAGGAATCTCATAGTTATCATAGTCATCAGCTTCAGTATATAAAGGTAACTGTGAGGCAATGATAGCAATTTGTAATAACACACAGTGGCTCTTGGTGTCTGATGCCACATGAATCCTTTGAAGTGCAGACTGTTGATTACTGTAAATGAGAGCTGTTTCAGGGTGGATTGTGGGTAATTATATGCAGTGCACCCCAGGGAGCAGTGCTAGGACCCAGGGGACAGCGGTTCCACAGGAGAGTGAAGCACAGACAGAGCAACACATGCTGGGCCACCGATTCCCAGCATGAAACAAGTCAACAGGCCTGTCTTTTATTTCTAATGTCTGTGATTTACATGAAAGAACCACTGTCACCCAACCGCAACAGTGTGTTGTATACCGCAGTTTGATTGACAGGATTTCATATTTCACATGTCCCTGCACCCCTACTCCCTCCCTGAACAACCTGATGATGATTTCAGCATTATAACATAGAACATATTGCATGTGCAGTGACTGTGAAATGTAACTGTATTTAGCATGTGATATGGATGACAATTTTTATCTCTTATAGAATGTCACACCTAAATATAATTAAAATAATTCACTCTAAGTGTAAACTTTAATGAATAATATCTAAATTGTAACAAAAAAGGACATCATTTCAGGTATGTATTGTATGTGAAGACAACTACACAAATAACAAACCAAACTATCGTTTTTCGGTAATACTTTACCACTCATTTAGCAAAATAAGCAGTATATAAGCATTTAATAAATAGTTTATGGCACACTATAATGTAGTTGTAGGCAGATATAAGGACATTTAAATGTGTATCAATATACAGTATTTGTTAACAATTAGAACTTCCTCTATTAGACATATTTTGTATTATTACACTGTTGTCATTCATTATCTGTTTGTGCACCAGCCTCCACTTATAGGTGCCCACAGGAAGAGTTATAGTTGTAGTCATATACTTCATTTATTGGCTGTATATAAACATTTAATAAATGGTTTATAAAACACTACGTGTTGTAAGTGTTTATTAATGTATTTGTGGGCAGCCATCAGTAGATGTTGTTAAACAGATAATGCATGGCAACATTGTAAAACACATTTGTAATAATGCAAAATATATTTCCATAGAGGAAGTAATAATTGTTGAAAAACACTGCACATTACTAACTGTTTAAAATGTCCTCATATGAGCTTTCAACTTCATTATAGTGTGTTATAAACCATTTATTAAATGTTTATATACCTCTTATAAAAGCTAAATAGGGGCAGATAAAGTCACCAATTTTTCGAAGTGCATATTTTCTAATTGTCCTTATCTATCACATATACATTGAAAATTGAATTCAAATTAGGATGCAATGTGAGGCAAAGTTTCCAATCATGCTGGGAGCCCCGCAATCTCTTTCTCTTCACTTGAGCTCATTTCTCCACTAATGACTTTGCCCTCTGATGCAAGCCAAGGGATCATCAAAGGTCCTTGAAACAAAAAGGGAAATATAGCAATTACTGGGACTTTCATCGGCAAGAAAGAGATTAAAAACCGCGTGGTTGTATAAGCACCCGAGAAGCAAACCAAGATCTGTTTCCCTATTAAATGTATATTCAAGCACTTCACTGCAGACATTATTCATCATCAACGTGTTCTTCCTTTCACCACCTTCATTCATTTTTTTTCCATGCATGATAATAGAATCAAATGTATTATGTATTACTAATCACATGATAAAAGCCTGTGGTGCTAGTAACGCATGTAGATTCCAAAATGCTGTGCATGTACAAGAAAAGTCATTGCCTTTTTAACAGTGGCCTGAGGGAATGGAATTGTCCCTTAGCCTCCATAACCATTGACACAAAAGGTCCCCAAACAATTTCAAATTACTGCTTTATTTCTCTCTCTTATATAATCCACCCACATTATTAAATCTACCACCTTCTGGGACTTTACTGATACAATAATATTACAGTGCTAAGATGTTTACATTCGAGACCGCCAGCTTTCCTTGTTATAAACATGTATGCCCTTAGGACTTGTACAATACGTATGCATACTACTTGGCCTAAATGAGGCACAGGTCATTTTGTTTTTAAGAGGGGTCAATATTACCTCAAGCAAGGGGCCAAGGCCAACCCCAGAAACTGACTGAGCAGAAAATGGCTCCTGATACTCACAGATGAGATCTATTATACATTAAACATGCTTGTAAATATTCACCAGTCAGACCATTCAAATGGAAAATATGGTTTAGGTCAAAGGTCTATGAAAATGTTGTCTCCAGAGGAAGTCCCCCTAGAATAGAGGCAATGATGATAACAGGGAGAAACACCCATAGGGGACTAGGGAGAACATTAAGAGTTGTTTTACATGTTTGACTGTGGGACAGCGATGATACCAGGGAGATAAATGATGGGCACTTATCAGACTGGACTGACCTAGAGTTATGTACCATGGCTAATGGAATGTAACACTCCCATCAATTATACACAGCCAGGCTGAATTACAATGAATTAATGTCCAATAAAGTTCTCTAAATAATTCTGTTCAAGAATTTTATTAGCATAAAAGATGAAAATAATTAGACTGCACAAATATTAGGGATAATCCTGGAACAGGTATGCTTTTTGAATACAACAATACTTATTGAAATCTATGAATAGCAAAGCAGCAAAGGTACAGAATAATTTGTGGGCGTCAGTTTTATTAGCGGTTTGTCTCTATGACAGGATCACATGGCTTGAAAATTATTTCATCATGTTCAAGTCCAACTGTGGGACTACGGTGTTATCTTCTATTTTTGTCTCTCTCGGCCGTATATTTCAGAGGCCAGGAACAATGTAGTCTGACAGACATATTCTTTATGAGGGGCTCGTGGCCTCTCTAATTTGACACAGTTGTCAGAGATAAAGCTCCTTAGAGAGTGTGGCCATGCTCTGGGTAAGAATGGGGATTAAATTAACACCCCCACCTTCACATCCTCTGACCCCAATACTGGAGAATAAAACATACATGGTGACTCACTTCAACACCCCACATCTCCCTTCCAACTTCATCTCTGAGTGTGACTGTATTTGATTTTATTGCAAAATAAAACAATATCTCACCGCTCAGCGTCTTATTGCTGAAGTTTTTATTTTAATACAGTTCTGTAAATTAACCAAGCATGTGTGATTAGATGTGATTAAATGAAAATACAAAAATAATTTTGACAGTTTGAATAAAAATCGATTTATTATATGAGGAAACAATGCTGTTTATCAACAAGCATCTTTACTGTAAATGTGGCCAGTGAGAGTGAAATGACACCCCTAACCGCTTACACGGTGTACTCCCTCTCCTTGGTAGTTTCCTATCAAATGACCCGAGCACGTAAAATCAAATCAACACTGGAATGGATCATATCAAATTCTAATGAAAACATAATGTGCTCTTAAAATGTGTGTTGGCCCGGCAGCCAGTCATCCAGAGAGTCTCCCCCAGATGACGTGATGAATAGGGAACACTGATGGAATATGCATCAAAGTCGAGCTCATGATTTATGTAATAGCAGTCACTTGGACACTGATTAGCTGCTCTGTCAAGCGTGTAATACGAGAGGCACAACCCCTGGTTTATCAGTCATTTATCTGAAGTGCGTCCTGATATTATCACTGGATCCTAATGTCATCATTATGCCGCACAGCATGTGCGGGCCAGTGTGTCATGGTGCCGGCGACACTGCCTGTCAGGAGTTCAAGCCTCTTCATTTGCAAAGTGCTCAGACATTCATAGCACTATGTCAACAGTAAAATAGAGAAGCCACATCATATCAGAGATGGAGGGACACAGGCACACAGGCACACTAAATAAGTGGGCACTGGAGGGTACAGAGAAATTTTGTCACGTCTTTGTGGTTGCGGCATTGCTTATATGATGATCAGGCTAATTCTTTTGAGAGGAGTGGAATAACAAAGTGTCAAAGTAAAAAGAACAAAATAATGGGTTGCCTTTTTCATGTCTGCTTCATGGTTTGATTTAGAGGAACAGACATAACATGTACTGTACACTGGGTGTACACAATGAGAACACTCAGACCTCCTCGATGTGCAATGTGAGGCCCACAGAGCCATTTCTCCTGATTAAAATGCACACTCACACACACCACTGTGTGAGAGGATGGTGGTTGTTCAGTCTGTCAGGACTTTCCTGCTCTCCTAGAGAATATCTGATATCATAAATGACTTCAACTCCTCCCACGCCAACATGAGAGTGAGATTGTGAACACAGGAAAAGAGAGCAGAAAAGACACAGACAGGCAGTATATGACTGAGCTATGACAATCATACATTACCGGATGGACAAAACTGCTAATAAACAATTTCTGTCATTTTGACAAAAAGGTTAGGGTTGTTATTCTCACAAACATCTGGTGCTGTACACTAAAAGGAAGCTGTGCAACGTATAAGTCTATCAACACCTCACACAAACAAAAATAGTGAGGGAAACTGAACAGGAAAAGGAGCTCTTTGAGTCTCAAACAAAAGATATCAGCCCGGCTGCCAACACAGACAGGGCACCACACCTTGGCAATGATGCCGCTCACAATCAAAGGAACAGTCGTCATCAGTACAGCCGTGTTTTTAAAGGATATCTTAAAAAGATTGAAAATATGTGTCATTATGGAAAACAATTGAGTCTGGAACCTTTAGTATACCAGGTTGTTATGTCACTCACACGCATTTCAGGCTGTTTATTTCAACACACCATGGCTAAAGTATTTCCTGTTTTTAAAATAAATTATTTGCACTCATCAGAATGAATATATATGACTGTACAAACAAAATATTAAATTTGCAAAACAGCTTTGATGTGCCAGCAGTAATTAAAATGAACATACAATAAATATAGAATGACAAAAAGCAAAAGTTGTCTTTTAAAAAATGTAATTGCGTATTTGAGACAAATTCTTCTCTCTAAATGTAATAAAGCAAATGCAAAAACATCCACTGTGACTGCCACATATGATAATTGTCTGGCCACTGAATGCAGCATTAAAATGATTTTAAACAGTATGGCTCAGAAGATCCAGCAGAGGGGGCTGCTTACTGCAATCATATGCTGATTAATTGAGCTTGATTCTCCCCATGCTGCGAACATAAGTTGTCCCACACTGTAGGCTACATGTTGGTATGTGGGTAAAGGTTACAAGGCTTTATCGAAGTCACCTTTTACCACAGGTAGCCCTTCACATCATTTTTGATGAATATTGAGAAAACAGTGATTTTCTGATTATCCCTCATCAAGCCTATATCAAACTAGGTTATGTTCATTTTTATTAATTGTGCATGTTGCTCTCTAATTAGCTAATGAGAGACAAAAAGCAGGTTTAGAGCAGAAAAATGCAAATGACTCTTAGAAAATAGCACAAAAAAGTAAATGGCAAGGCTGAGAATCATCCTTCATTGAAATGTCAGAGATAAATGGCTCAAATGTCACATCAATTAAAACGGGGGACAGTTAGTAGTTCATTAAAGAGAGAGCCATATTGCACCGTCGGGTACCGTTGCCAACCCTTACTATCTGGGGCAGACTGGCAGCGGGTCCAGATGGCACGGAAATCCTCACAGATTTCAAAATGGTCTCTGCAGGGGTGGCGTTTTCTCCCCCGCTCCCACCCTCACCGCTGAGATGGGGTGTGGGCCACAGGCCCACGCCGGCCTACACATTCCAAACGGAGGCATGCAGAGAGCTGAAGGCACCACAGAAATAAAAATAAAGCTGCAGAGGACAACAGACACTTTTAAACAATACATGACTAATGCCACACACTTGGTCATAATGACTAAAATATATGCTTCAGTTAAATCTATGACTGCTCCAGGCAACATAAGGCAACTCCCTCCCCTTTAAACAGCATAAAACCCTGATAAAAGGATTGCGCTCTGCCTCATGTTGTTCATAACAACATGCTGACTTTATTAGTTGGTAATACATAAGATGCCATTGGTTGCTGGAGTCACATAGGTGTTTTTATCCACAAACAATATGCCTGGGACCCTGAAGACCTCACTGAGAAGCTGTCACTGGAGATAAAGATTTGGATAAATGTCTCAGCTATAACAGTGTTTGAAATTAATGCTCAAAATGTGCATTATCATATTTTTTCCTGCTGTAAAAATATCATGCAAATCAAATATCTAAATCACTACCATTACTAGTCTTCGGTGTACTGGGGACCCCCTGAAGGACCCCAAATCCCAACTTGAGACCTATTAGACAAGCCTTCTGTGTCTGTCCCTGGCAGGGGGAGGAGCGGGGACTTTATACCGGCCAATCACAGAGCGAGAGCAGACTTTGCCCTCATGTGATTGGCCGGCTCGACCACGCAGTCTGAAGGAAACAGGAAGAGACTGTGTGTCACATTTGTTTTTGCAGAAGGAGGAGAAGCGGACATCGCACAGACGTCCTATGACTGTAATGTCTTCACTGTAAATTACAGGACAAATTTACGGCGTTAAACTTACTCTAATAAGGCCTGACATAATCCGCAGTGCAGAAATGATCCGTATCTTATGCTACCGAGGGCTATCTGTAGAGGAAGTTAGCGTAGGCCCTCAGTAACGAACCCCTGCTTTTCTTTTCTACATTTTAACTACGCACTTATTATTAAATGTGTGTTTTAACTAGTTTTAAGACGCCTATACACCCAAAGAGTTGCGGCAATCGTCGTCTGCGTTTCGGTATGAATTTCCTTCAATCTAAAATTACACAACAAGGACACATGTTGCATTTCCACACCTGCGCAGTCACAGTGCGCTTTCTACTCAATTAATCACGCAGGTTTGACCAGGAACTAGTCTAATGAGAAACGAGTCAAATGATTGACGAGCTTGAGGACGCTGCCAGTGATTTTTAACAACACAAGCTGCTTATTGTTTGTTGTTTCTCACCGTGAAGAGCTGGGTAAACACCCAAACATTCAAGTAGTCAGTTGGACTAGTCTGCTGCAGCGAAAACGGCACAAAACAAACATGATAGCATTATTTTTAATCAGTGTAGACTATTAGCCAAGGCCATTATTGCCAAAGTCCATTATTCTATCTATGAGTCTATTACCAGCTTGCTAAATGGCAGGCAGTGTGTTCAGCGCTTATCCAAAGTGCACTGTACCATTGTTTGGCTCAGAAATTTCTCGCCTTTATTGTCAGTTCAGGCAAACCCCCGATGAATACAGTGAGAGCTGCAAGAGTAGAACAAGAAAGTTGAAGCAGACGCATTTGTGATCGCATACCATGACAGATGTGTTGGTGGTGTGTGTGTGTG
>NW_023339751.1:13499757-13508796 GCF_004916995.1 Morone saxatilis | reverse complement strand
TTTTTTTTTTATCACATAACCTTTGTTTAATCTAAAAATAAATGTATCCATTGTTAAATTAAAAGTACAGGCTGAGCTGAGCAGTGAAGCATTTTTATTTACCAATTTGTTTTAGGGTTAGAACTAGTTTTTATTATAATTATTCACTGATATGTAAAATGTCAGAAAATAGTTGAGAGGGTTCATGTTACTGCCCTAAAGATCAAGGTGACATCTTTAAATTATTTTCTTTAATGTCTGGCCAATACTCCAAGCCCCCTCAAAATTCAGTTTGCTATCATGTAAGACAAAGAAAAAAGCAGCAAATCTTCACATCTGAGAAGCTGGAACTAGGAAATGTTTTGTAATTATCCTAGAAAAAATAAATAAAAGGATTAATTGATTATCAGGATAGTTGTAGGTTGCAATTAATTGATTAACATTTTAGCTCTAGTTTGTTTTTTGTTGCTTTATTGGGGGTCTACACTGCATCTAAATGAGTGTTAGAAGTTTAGAGTACATTTTGAATTTCCTTTTCTGAAGTCTTGTTGATAACCATAAGACCTACTAATTAATACAAATATTTTTAGACTTGAAATGTCAATATTGCAGAGGAAATCCTGCATCAGAAAGTGCCAAGTCTGTTGATATACTAAAGCTGCAGCGATTAGAGAATAACTACTGTTTTGAAAATGAGCTATTTGCTTGAGTCATTTTTGTAATTCTTTGTTAACAGCTTCTTAAATTTGAGAAAATGCTACTTTATTTAATATCTTTGTAAAATAAATATCTTTGGTTTTTGGACTGATGGTCGGACAAAACAACATTTGGACATTTTTCTGACATTTCTTAGACTAAACAAATAGTTAATTCATTGAGAAAATAATCAGCAGAAAAATGTATAATGAAAATAATCATTAGCTGCAGCTCTTTATATAATGAAAGAAGAGTGAGAAATATTGTGTTTGTACCCTTTCGACACTTTTCAGATCAAGGTTCCAGGAAGGAAAGGTTTCCTTAGTTGAAACCCTTACAATCAATGTGACCTTTATTTATTATAACCCCCATCTCTCAAAAACTCACATATAACATAGTCAATCATCTCTCCTTCCCTCAAAGTAAAAATAAAAAAGGAACTGCTGTCTGGTTATTGCCAGTATCCATCTCAGTCGTCAGAAAAGCTGCACGTTTTTGCTGTTGTTAAGGGCTGGAAACCAGAATCCCATCGGAGTTGCACCCTAAGGAACAAATTTAATGCTAGAAAAACATCCCGACCATCAACCAAAAATGACGGATTGAAAATAATGTCGAGCTATCTTGGGAATCCCCCACCAGACAAGGGAACAGACTGCATTGTTTTTCTCATTTATGTGATATATAGAACAGAAAGAGGGGAAAAAATGGGCGATTTATTGGTTAGATAGGCGTATTCTTTTCCATGCACAAAAGAAATATTGGATAGTAATGTGGGGATCAAGTCACATCATGACATTGTTTGGAGGCTAGGTGTTCAAATATGTAAGTCATCATCCGTTGGTGGCCCGCTAGGTTTTCAATAGATCATTCAATGCAAATATGTGTGGGAAATTGTCAAAGTTGCCACATGAATATATCAATGAACGGAGTGTAATTTGTGCTTCCTTAGCAGGGCAGCGAGATGAAGAAGCAGAGGGAGAGCCAGTGCACTCAGAAGACCATCTCATTGCTGAGCCCCCTGGGGACGATCCAAGTCAGTGGATGTGAGAATGGTGTGCACACCATCCAGATCCTAATGGATGTCGCACCTGCTGAAAGGTACTGTACAACAGCCGGGATGGTGACGTGATAAACAAAGGTGTGAAATTTACAGGCAGACAGAATCCACTCCTGTGATGGAGTGCCACCATTCCTCATTGGAAGCAGGGCATTTTTGTAGATCCCACAAGAAATATCCTGGAGAAAGTTGGGCAAATATGAGCAGGCACTAGAAATATGAGGGGCACTAGAATACAGTTGGGCTTGAAATTAGATTTCTGATGGCATGTGGTTGTGATTCTTCCTGCAGTATATTTGAAATTTCAGAAAAATAACTTGTTTATTACCCACAGGGGAGTTGATTAGAGCTGATGTCTGTAGGGTCAGCAAAGGCCATGGGGAGCATGGACTGCTCGCTCCTGTTTATTTATGTTTCCTCCAAGTTGTATGCAGTAGTTCCGAGTGTCAACCGACACTCAGAAATGTAATATGTGATTGCATTTCGTGCCCTGCCCATCCCTCAAAATTGTTAGAATGCTGACAGTCTTACTGAAGCGACTGAAACTGATTAAACTCAGCGTTAATAAGTACTTATTCCTTATTTTTACAGGTCCACATCCTACATCTCAGATTAGTTTTGATTAGATTGAAATTAAATATCCATGTATTGCGGATTCACATTTGATCAACTTGAATGGTTTGGGAAATTAAACCATTTTCAAATGCACCCGGATAGGAAGCTATCCTTTTGAAAATGTATGTTCAAATTCTAATTTATGGAAACCCATTAATGACCTTGTATATTATACCTCAACATGTGTTTCCTTCCCGACTGTCTGCTATTTCCTAAAATTCATCAAGCAGTAAAAACATTCCACTTGTTGTTAATGAGTTGAAGTGAGAAAATTAATAATATGGAATTTTGATTATGGAAGATGTCCTGTAACCATGCGCAAGCACCTTTCTGCGTCTCCTTGTGAACAGGGTTTAATTTGTGTGTTCAGGTTCAGTAGGAATATGCAAATGAATTTAATGATTCGCATCACTAGATCATTTCTCAGTTTAATATCATTTGCTACGTCGGTCATAAGTGAAACTTCGATCACATCGCAGTCTGTATGTTCTCAAAGGTGTGAGCAAGAAATCATTAAAGAAAATGTTTAGATTTTATCACGACCAGTTGAATACGGTGTTATTGTCATAGGACAGGGGAACTAGAGCCACCTCAGATATATGGAGTAACACAATGTAAACAGGCATTAAGGGAGGCGAGATAAAGTGACAAAATATGGGCTTATCTTTGCAACCGGCTTTACATGTAGATCTCACAAAAGCCTGCCTGTAGCAGTAATAGTTCAAATCATCCATTTCCACTGATTTATTTATGACATACTAAACAAGGCTCTTTCCAGCTTTGGATGTGGTGTGGCACAGGCTTAGGAAGTCAGTGTGATAAATGATCTCTAAGAGCATATTTTGGATAAGGGAAATAGATGACGTCCATGCATAACATAAAGGGAGACCTACAGTAGATATTTTTGAGAAAGTCAAAGCTTTGAAGGCTTATATGACTGTGTGTGCTTTCTATGTTTTTTTTTAGAATTCACTATTGGTTGGTGTTGAACAGCCGGAGCAGCAACACAAGCATTCGTGGCATTGATAGATAGTTATTGATAAATGCCATTATAGCTACATAAACGCCCTTGAAGTATTGCTTACACACCATGACCGTCAGCTCTTTCTAATAGAAACGTCTCAAGCCCCTTTTGCTTCCTAACTGATCTTAGGAACATTTCCTAAAATCAACCTCCTCTGCCAGTCTAACGACAGCCCTGAAGGCACCATCAGATGAACAAATTCATTACATCTCAACAACCCCTGTTGGGGCCCTACGCACCAGCCTCCCTGTTAACCAGCTTTTCCCCCCTTTAGTTTTTAGCATGGCCTCAGCGTTCACAGAAAAATGATACGCATTTTGTTTACAGGAGATTACTATTATCTGAAATATGATGCTTCTTGCCTCTTTCACACAGAGCACAGACACATAATACAGAGGAAATCATAGAGTACTTTTTTATTAGGGTGAAAAATGAAAAAAGGGCTGGACTCCTGCCCCGAGACATTTTGTGAGCATATTATTTTACAATGCTTTGATCAATTTGTCTGTCAAGCTGGCTGAGATGTGGGGGAGCAGGAAAAAAGCAATTTAGCTTGTGAGGTCCTCAATAGAAATGTACTACAGGAGCCTGTGTATGACATGTTGCATTAGAACCTGAGTAGCCTTTATTGCCTGATAATGTCGCAAGGCAATGCTGATATCAATCACCCTTTAACAGCCAGTATGATGTGTTTTTATGAAAAGAAAAAAAAAATAATGCATGAAGCATTTCTTGGAAAATAATTGATTTAATTCCGAGCTGAGGGATTTCTACTTTTAACAACATAAAAATATTGTGTTGGAAAAAACAGGCACAAAATATGCTAGAAGCTAAAAATGGTTAAGAACAAGCTCTTTGCATATGCTCCTATAGAAAATTGTAATTAATTTTACACGGATAAACATTCTGTCTCATTTGCATATAGATATAAACAATATATTTGTGCATCTGAATTCCCAGCACACTTGGGTCACGTGATCTGCCTAAAATCCTAAGTGGCTAAAACCCAAAATTATCATTATATTTCCCAGGCCATAAATCCGCCTTTTTTCTCTGACACAAAGCCTTATAAATCTGTGTCTGATTTTTCACATTGCACATTGTTTTTAGTTAATGATTTTCATCTGTTTGTTGTTGCTGTGATAGTGGGGAAATGTACCATATGCTCCGGCAAAAGACAAATGATTAGCAAATGAAATTCTGGACAGCTGTCTGACTGAAAGCGTTTGGTTGATAGCATTCTGCTACCATAATTAGCTTAAGCTTTGGGTTAATTAACTTTCTACCTGGATATGCATAATAATAGCATTCTGCAGAAAGCCAAGGAGCTTCCAGTATATCAGCAGCAAAGGCTGGCTTTTTATTTTGTATTTCGGCAGCATATTTCAATTTCAAGAGGCGATTTAGCTCGGGAGCATCGTCAAATATTGTAGATTTTACTCCCCAAGCCAGATAATTCTGAAACAATAGGGGTGTATTATGTGGCAGAAATGCCATTTCTGAATGTAATTAAAGCGGATGAAAGCAATCACCAATTTTTAAACGCTTTTGTCTAGCATGAGGCCTACTTGTAAAAAAAATACCCATCAAGAGGAGAAAAGAGGCAAGAGAACCCCCAAGTCCTTATATAAGAGGCCTTTGAGACTGAAGTGAAGTACAACAGTAATTAGTCTTTTGTATGAATTTGCCGGCCATGGTCATGATTAGTTAAGCATATGAGAGGACTGCAGGACTGCATTGGTCTTAAGGAGGAGGGTGTTAAAGTCTATTTATCACCAGTTATCCTCACAGCTTTCCATTATCACTGACAACACTAGATGAGGCCTGAGAACAGCCTAATTGTTCTGAGGTGGAGTGTTTTTGTGTCAAACCCGTCACCCCAGTCACATTGGCATTCATAAGCAGCCAGACATTTTCCATCTATCTAGCCCTAATACCCAAGCTGTCACAACAGCTTTTACACACTACCAACGCTAGTGTGAAATATCTGAGGTGATGCATTTATCGTTTTTCTCACACTCATGTAGTGTTGTGAATCAATGTCCTGGTTCACACTGAATAGCAGTATGGTAAATGTGTTCCCTGTTTGGGGGCCTGTTTACACGATGTGCTCACACACCGGGAACCATATCAACAACTTGCTTTTTTCCTATAATAACTGTAATTTCTCTCTCTTCCTCTCCATCTCCCTTTCTTTGTCTTTCCCAGTCTGCGTCCTTTATATTTACGCTAACACGTAATTTTAATCAATTAGAATAATTTTTTTGCTTGGTATATAGACACAATTGTGTGCTAAATAAACTGCTTACATTTGTATTTAAAATGCTTTGTCATACAAACAGTGATCTGCTGAGATATTGAATTAAATCATCAATAAAGCAGGGGTGGGAGACTTTTTGACGTAGTCCCTTTAGAAATGGTATGAATAATTCATTGTGTAATGATATTCAGATGATTTTTGTTCTATTTTTTACTGCGGCCTTAGAATATTGTTTTGCATGTTGTGAAGTGTAGTACTCAGCTGCGTATTCATTAAGGTGCTGCTCCCACTGGCCCTTGGACCCATCTGTGCTCTATGTTTATGTCTCCATCTCTCGGGACCGTCCCAATCAGGCTGCATGTGCCATTTCCTGTGTAAACCAACACCTGTGCAACACACTACCTGTAAACCGCCCCACACAGACGAGACACTGACATTCACTCAGATGAAAATCTGCAAATGTTGTGGTTTCTAAAGCAGAACCTCCAGGGTGAGGACAGGAGCGGAGCGAGAGTTACCCTTCACTGTAGAGATGCAGCTAAAAGCAGCTCCTGCAGTTTTCCTTTTTTTTTTCCTGTGTTTTTCCCCTGCTGTCGACCGGGAAGTTTTTCCGGCACGAGGGCTGTGCTAGTTTGTTTTAGAACTTGATTGGATTCTATATCTGCAACATGCAGAAGTGTACAGTGTGTGACATACTAAGGCAATATGCAGAGAGATGATTCCGCTCTGACATCTTGGAGAGGAGTACGAGTCAATTATGCCCAAGTGTTGTTCTTGCTTATCTTCCTGCGGCACCAAACAAGGATTTAGTCAAGGATTTAGGGGTGAGGGGGCGGTGGTGGGGATCATGGTAAGCGGTTCACAACAAAACACTCAAAACTCCTGGGAGCGGGCACTGATTTAAAAATAAATTACAGAAGACGAAGCGCTAACACTCAAGGGCCCTCAGCAGTGCTGGCGTACACAGGTGAAGATTAGCCTCCTCGCTAATCAGAGGAACAAGGCAGTAATTTGCTCTGAACACAGACAGTAATTAGGACTTGGTGACACTGGATTCCCATAATGCCTTTGAGCTTGACGTGGTCAAATTTTGACAGAGGCTATCCATGCAGGGTCACTGTCCCCCCCAGTCTCTCGGCCCTCTTCAGTTGAGGCTCTAAAAGGTCCCTGCAGTTACAGGGGATCCCTAATGTACTTTATGCCTCCCTCACTGGCTCCTTACCATTCGGGTAATTGGAATCTCTTACTGTGGCACTTGAGAATAGAGGCTAAAAACACTATTTGAAACTGCTCAGTAGTCTGTTGTAGATAAACATTGCTGCGTCGGGGTGTGGATACACTACATAATGGAGTAAGAGTTAAGGCTCTGGTAATACATGCCTTCACTGACTCCTGTGGCTAGCCAGTTGGGAGAAGACCTAATTGTTGTGTGCTTTGTTGCCTACTCTGCAGTATTTTACCACCACCTTTATGTATTGGATTGAGTGTTGCGGCCTCTTTGGTGGACATTCGCTAATAAGAGTTGTTGGATATCTAGAGAGCAGTTTATCCGGCCGAGTTGTTTTTATTTTGAAACAGCGGAGCACAAAACGTATCCCCCGGAACAGAATAGGAAGCATTCCTTACAGCTTACCACTCCGAAAGCTCTCGACTTTAGTGCTGCAGTAGCTAGATAGGCATCTGAATGATCTTCAAATGGTTGAACGAGCTGCATTGAGCAAGTGGCTTACAATTGTATCACAGCCTTTGGCTCAGAGACCATCAGGATCTTGACATTCATAGAGACATGCTGTATTTTTTTCCCTTTTTAGACAGTCATTTTAGGCTTTTTTCATGCTCTCTTGAGTCTTTGACGTCTCTGAGTTAAGTATCTGAAGCTATAAGGCTGAGGAAAATATTGGACTGCTCTTGGCCTTTTCTATTTCATCCTCTGACCCGCCATGTTACCCATGATCGGTGAAGGAGAACTCTGGCAGGCTGTGTCAAAAGTGACAGCCGATCGAGTCAGGATGAGCGCCATCACGCTTCACAGGATGGAGGCATGAGTTCTGAGTTTTTCCCCTTTTTGTGCAATATACCATTACACCCTTCGCCAGATTCCTTTCAATTAGATCCTGTGGTTAACCTGTTTCATTCTTACGTCTGCAGCTGATAGAAAAAGTCTTACTTGAAGTCTTGTGCAACTAGAGATACGGAATATGCCAAAGGAAATTGACAAATTTAATGTCAGCTTTTTTTTCTCTCTTTTTTTTCCTTTGTCTTTTTTGATTGGTTCTTCCAGGATGAATGAAATAACCTCCAACATTATATAAATGCTCAATTCATTCTTTATATTAGAGTTGGAAAATAGGTAGAACTCCAAATGACTCCCACTTTACGCAGCAATGATTTATGGTAATTGGAAATTGATTGTGACAGGAGCACAATATTAGAAATTTTCTCAAATCACAATCTTCTATCAAGGGAAATATTCTTTTTAGTGCAGCAGATCCTGGCTAGTTTGGAATTAGTTTCTTATTTCCTTACCTGTGATGAAATAGTAAACGCCTGAAGAACGTTGAAAAAAAAAAATAGGATTTTAACTTGTCAAAAGATAAATGACAATATTGCTTTAACCAAATTTGAATTGTTTATTCAAACTCAAACACCCTTGTTTAACACATTTATTGAAATACTGTTTATAATCACTACTAATTATAATTCTTCTTTTTATACAGGGGATGGCAGTTACTTTAAGACAATATAAAGATTGCGCCTCCTTTGAGAGTTTCTTTGTAATTAGTCCAACATTTATTACACATCTCTAATCTCTCATTTGAAGGGCAGAGTATCTAATGTGCCAGTCTGGGCTCTGCAAAGATCATATGATGCTGCTTGATTTGTGATTCATTGAAGCGACTGGAAATGTTGCCAGCGCAGCTACATCTCCACTGCCCACATGCTCTTTAAAAACAATCCCCTATTGCACCTAGAGGTGACAGACTTCAGCTCGACTGATGTTGTTCTACTTTTATTTATTTATTTTGGTGTTGTTTACCGGCCATAACATGTACTGCATTGCATTAACTTTTACTACTGTCAATGTTGTATCACTCAAAACACCTTTAAAGCCGGCGCATCCATAACGGAGGGCTGAGGGGAGAGGAAAATTAGCCACGGTGACAAGTCTGAAGTGTGAGCTGGAGGTCAAAGGTGCCAAGCCTTAAGCAAAGGTGCTCTAGCCTTTGTCCAGTAGATTGTAAGGGCCTGCGGGTCCAACAGGAACATTTCCACACACAATATCCCCGAGCTGTCAGTGTGCAGTGGCTGGAACATCCTCTCAGAGAGAAAGAGGGGCTGTGGAGGGGTAGAGGAGGAGGAGGTGGTGGTGGGAGGAGGCGCGTTGGGGGTAGAGGGGAAGGGTTGGGG
>NW_023339751.1:13479812-13499657 GCF_004916995.1 Morone saxatilis | reverse complement strand
AGAGGGGAAGGGTTGGGGGGGGGGTGTAGAGAGGGAACAGTGGCCTGAAGATCCTTTGCCGAGAGAAAGAGGTGGGGGGATGGTGGGTGTGTGTCTGGGGGTGTAGGTGGTGGGGAGCCAAAAGGGCTGGAGTGGGAGGATAGAGAAATAGAGAGGGGGAAATGAGGAGGGAGAGCTGGGGGGGAGGAAGGGGAAGGGAGAGAGGGGAGGGATAGAAAGGAGAGACAATGACAAGTAGGGGCTGGCTGGGCACTCACCCATGCCGACAGAGATTGCCATGAGCCATGGCCATTGTTTGAGCGGGTCTCAGCACAGGACCCGCCGGTGGGTTTCCGAGTTTTCACCACTCAACTATAAACTGCTGTGTGGTTTATTTAGAAATGAGAGTATTTACACATTTTACTGTATTTACACCCACTGTTAAACGGCACCCAGGAGATTTTCATCACACAGCCACAAACTAGCAGGCAGAGCGGTTCCCTGAAAACTGACCTGCTCAGTCATAACACTCCAGTAAACCTCAGCTTCACGTGTCCAATATAAAACGTTGCTCAAACTGTGACCTGCAGAAGTGTAAAAACACTTTAGGGCCATGTTGTTACGGCGGGCAGGAGAGAGACGGTCTGTGTGTTTAACAAAGTAAATGTCTATTATTAATACCATACAGGATAAGCCAATTTTGAAAAAGGGGCACTTAAATGGTGATATTATTTATTTATAAGTCCTGTACACCAGTTAATGGAATTGGCGGCCGGCTTCAGATCCACAACACAGCTTGAGGTCCACTTTGCAGTAATGCACATGCTAAGAGAGGACCTTCCCAGTAGGGTCTTTAAGTGTCAAATATGGGTCAGTCTGCTTGCATTGACCTGGGGGGTGGTCAGCAGCGGAGAGAAATTCAGCTGTTAAGTGATGCCAACTCAACCATCGGCAAATTCCTCTAAGCATCTACTCATGCTAAGATGCACGTCCAAGTGCAGTGCTTTGCCGGCCAGCACTGCTCTGGCCAAAAAATCCATTTATTCTTGTCATGAACTATAAACTAGACCCAAGCAGAGTTGAAACTGTTGTTAACGCTGTGCTCTTAACTTTTTACCGTAACAGCTGCAAGACTTTTTGAAAACTCTTTTTTTTTTTTTTTTTTCCTTTTGGACAAACTGGTTCTGCTTCCTTAAAGTAGTTTGAAGTGAACTGTTAGCACTGTTACTTATGACCCGACAATGTTTTCTTTCATACTCTATCATGCTGCACTTCATTTAAATATATTTAGTGTAGCAAAATGTCCAGATTACTGTCTTTATGTTTTCCTGAGCGTCTTTCTGTCTTTCGCAGCTTTGATATTCATTGCAGCACAGTGACATAAAATGCACAGCTTTAGATTTTAAACACGTCTTGATTGAACAACTTTAGTTTCACTCGGCAAATTATGTCATCTTGCATCTGTATCACCCGTGGCGTGTTATTACACTCTTGTGACATATTTTAGCACTGTTCAACCAAGAATGGGGTATTATGATTGCTCCTCTGATCCCCACCTCAACTCCCCATCCTGCCTTATATCCCTCACAGGAGTGGCGAGGCCCCCCTGAGCTGTGTGGTCAACGATAGCCCGGCAGAAACGAGCCCCGAGTTGCAGCGCTGCATTGAATGGCTCCAGGCGTACTTCAGTGAGCCGCAGACCGCTGGGAGTCTCCCGCTCCCTGCCTTTCACCACCCCGCCCTGCAAGGAGGTCTGTCATGGATAAATATTTGCAGAGCCATGACTGGGATCAGGCTTTCACTCTTAATTGTCAGTTACATCACTTACACTCACTGGCTCACTGTGTTATAATGAAGTATTTTATGGCTGAGAGAGGGAGAGAGAGAGAGAGAGAGGGAGAGCGAGTGAGAGAGACAGAGCAGAGGAAAAGCAAGTGAGTGGGTGAGCGAAGGAGAGAGAACAGAACACAGAGCTGTAACTTGGTTCAGTAATCTGTGGCAGCTCTTACCACGCGTGTTAGTCTTGGCAAGCTTTTCCATGATTCTTGGCACATTCTTTGAAACTGATCGAATTCCACTCTTGACATTTTCAGACAGGAAGCTTTTTTTTTTCAATGACAACATGTGAATGGTGGTAAAGTTTGAATGAGCTTATTGTTGGCTTGACCAGTCACCTAGGGCGAGTAAAACGAAAGCACCCCCAAAAAATGGACAATTAGCGTCTTTTCATCTGGTAGTTATGGCTGCAGAGTGAATGATTGAGGGCACCGAGGATAAAAATGAGGAATTAATTATCCCTGGCGTTTTTGTTTGGTGGAAACAAACAATGCTTGCGGCCTGACAACTCATTTTTGAAATCCTAAACTTATCGCACTCATGCCATTTTCAAAACAATTACCGGCTATTTCTTTGTCACACTGAGACGCTCATTGCATTTTAACTTAAAGATTTCGCAGAAGCACTCATTTAGACCCAGAAGCACACCTACACAGAGAAAAAAAATAACTCTAATATATGCATTTAACAATTGTGCCTCTCTTCCCCTGCAATCAGGCCTTAGTCGCTCTCTAATTTCATGCAGATCTGCAGTGCTTGAGTGATGGCATTTTCAATGAGCAGGTACTCCATCGAGACCCTGTATACAGCTATGAGTCCCACGCTCCCGCAAAGGCAATGCAGAAATACATCAGGACCAATTACGATATCAACTTTCAGTGTGATTCCCTTCGCCACCAAGTGCTTGTGTACCAGCCCCAGGCTCTTTCAAATCGCATCTCATCTGAAGTCTTTGGGGTTTTAATTAAATTTCAGGATAGATGGAATTCTTCATTAGTACCTGATCTGAATAGGTGATTGTGCTGTGTTCCACCTCTCTCCCTCGCCTGTTGTTTTGGGGCTCAGTAAATACAGGGTTTAGGCTTGGATTGCTCTCAGTAGTCAGAACCACAGGCCATGCCAGTATAAAAATGTTAAATGTGAGCATCAAGAGTATTTGTCTTTTGAGGGAGGAAAATAGAAGGTTTTCCTTTTTTTTTTTTGCTTGTTGATTCACAAATATTAAGGATTAGTTTTTACCTTACTGCTGTACAAATTCCTACTCGATCTAGTCATGCAGCTGCCGCCTGCCTTGGAAAAAAAAAATACAAGTTTAATCAGGTCATTACAATCTGTGACAAGCAACTTTTGTTTGCTCAGTTATCTTGTGGGAGAACCTGAACGCGACAGCGCTCTCGCTGCACTTGTCATGTAATATTGAGTTGTGACCTTCACTTGAAGTGTTGCCATGTTTATTTACACATTTCTGACAAAACAAGCCACTTTTCATATTAGCTGTCACGACATACCTGAGCAACAGAGGTGACATGAAAGGAGACACGAGGTGCGGTTTTCTATACTGTCTGACTGATTGTCATGCGCAACATCACACGTAAGTTTGGTCGTCAGAGGTAGAGGAATGGCGAGTGCGTGCGTGTGTCCTGTGCTCGGGGAGCTTGTGCGTGTGTGTGTGTGTGTGTGCGCGTGCACTCGCCTTCGCCCCCCTCAGAAAAACACAGACACCATCATGAGTTCTTAAAACGATGCATATTCTTATCTCATTAATTATACATCCATATGTAACAGACGAGAGGATCTTAGTCTCGGTAAGCGGCACAGGGAATATGCGGGGAGGGGGGCCAGGCAAAGGGGGGGAAGGGCGCTCTTCAAAGCCCAAATGACTGTGTTCCTGCAGGAGCCTGAACCTCCCCCTGTGCACAGCGCAGGGCGAGATGAGACACTCACCAGGACTCACCCCTGTGATGTGGAGAGGAATTAGGGAAATGAACGTTTTCAGAATATCGAATAATCAGAGAATCATCAGCACCCCGTCAGCCTTCAAAAGTATGGATCCCTCAAGACTCAAGAGACACTTTGACTGGGAGTCAAAGTCTTCCCTCCCATTAGACACAAAGGATAATGAGGTAGCTGCATTTCCACTATTGTCTTTTTATTGTCACAGGCATGTATGAGGTGACTGTCAGCTGGAAGTCATCTCCCCCAAATCTATCATTATCTGGGCTAATGGAATTCAGTTTATTGTTTTTTTTTGTTTTTTTTTCAAAATTGCTCTCATATATAAAATTATGAGCAAATCAATCATACATGTCAATATCTTCATAATCACTAGATCGGTTCAATTTTACCCTGGATCAATCTGTCTCAGCCTCTACAGTGGCCCTATCACCTGGCCTCATGGTAGGTAATGACCTGTGACATAATTATGGGATGTCTGTAAACATGTAAGTGGTTCCTCTCAACTTTTATTTAAACAATTGACATCACTGCACCCCGATCTAAAGAGGGTCCTGACCCCAGACACACCGTATTAGGCTCTTTATGAAGTATGGGGCTAGGGGACTGCTCTCCAAATCATTGGCTGGTCACCTCGAGTGACCCGCATGAAGTCTCTGTCACTAACACTGATGAGGGCAAAGTTCTTTAACCTCTGCAATGGCAGATAAAAGCGCAGGCACTTGTTTTTGTCCAGAACTGTTGGAGATGTGAAACCTTCCAGGAGAAACAGCTGCTCGGGATTTATTAAAGGTGTAAACAGCCCTGTAGCTTGTTGCTCGATCTGCTCGTAGGCAAAAGCGCTCAGCAGCGTCTGCTGGCGTGACTTTGGTTGTTTGTCAATAACGTTTGCATCAGTGGGGATTTGTCATAGCCATAGTCTGGGCAAGTTGTCATCTACCCACCAGTGACAAAGCGATATCAATATGTACCACGCACATCATGTGGCCAAATCCGAGCTTTATGAGGGAGAATAATGCATAAAAGAAATTTCAGGGGTGTATCTTATCTCCTCATAACATTAAGTCTGTCTGCGTAAGAGCCCGTCATCTCGTTGACAGCGTGATTATTACCTGAAAAATTATTAAACAGTACCTACGGGCCTTGTTCAAGACAAAGAACTCACATGGGTGCGCATCAATCAAATATATCCCCTTTAGGTTTTACACTTATTCCCCCCAGTTTAGGCAAATTGCCTTGTTCGCGTGGCTTTGTGTAGCGGAGAGTGACTATAAGGTAGCGAGGGAGCCTGGGGAGCAAAGGATGTTCACTCTGTAGAAGAGAGACAGGGGTGTGACATGTTTTCACACAATGCCAATTTAGAGGGATTTCTCATAGATCACTTGTCATGTGCTCTCTTAGACCATATAAATGAGAGAGAATGGGAGATCACTAATTGAATTTTCATGACTGAGTATATGTATATACTAGAAGAATGTCACCCCCTCTTGATAACGAGACCATTGTTCCCCATCTTGTACTCTGTGCAAAAAAAAAGTGTTGTTCGCTTGCTACAAAAGCTCAGTGCATCAATGTCTTAAGGTTTTCGAGATGCTTCAAACACTTTCCCCTCTTTTTCTTTACCAATCAGAGCTACACAAACATGCCTCTCAGTCACTGCCTGGTAATCCAGAAAAAAAGATAATGCTACTGCTAAAGTGCTAATGAAATCAAAGCCGTTAATGTGGTCGGTTAAGCTGCGGATGATTTGAAGAATTCCGCCATTTAAGTGAAGATGATATAATGAATCTACTCTGAATAGAAAGCAATTAAAAGGACAAATTGGTCTGATTAACCTCAAAGTCATCCCACTGCCACAAATGGTATGCAACATTCAAATTATTATTATTAAAAATCTGGAGCAGATTTGCAGTCTTTTTGGCCTCTCTTAATCCTTTTAAATGAAGGAGCGAACTTTTTTAATTTTAGCTGTGACCTTTCAAAGCATAACCTAGATTTTTCTGCCATAGAAATAATTTTCTCACATCTGCTTCTGTAGCATGTTGATACTAGTTCTAAGGTCAAATTGGGGGACTTCTATGTATTTAGTTGTTTTAATGAGTCTTGTAAAGGAGAAAGAGGGAGCCGTGCAGAGCCCTTTTGAAGAAGAAGTGGACCTCGAACACGTGGTTGGACCTTACGAAAAACTATTAAGTGGATCAAAATGTTGTGCTGTGTCAAACTTTTGATTTAAATTCAAAACATCAGTTTATTTCAAAGGAGTAGGAGCTACATTGTGCTAAACTGTTGTCTTGTTGCCTCTCAATCAGCTGTCTGAGTTTGATTGATTAAATGAGGAACTCTCTTTCCTCGGTTCTCTCTTTCTGTCTCTCACTCTTCCTCTCTGTCCTCTGCTTTGTTGCGAAGACGCGTTCACCAGCCGTGTGCTGCAGGTACTTCTGAGGGATGTGAAGTTTGGAGAGACGGTCTCGTACAAACGCCTCGCTGAGATGGCGGGAAACCCCAGAGCGGTGCGGGCTGTGGGAGGGGCCATGAGGAGGAACCCGGTGAGTGTGGCTGACACTGATTGACAGGCTTCTCCCTTACTTACTTTATTTAGCCAGATAGAGAAAGTAATTGTTTTTATTCATTTTGAATGACTGCTGCACCTGAACCTGCATTTTGTGTGCAGACAATAAAAGCTGCCTGTAGTCAGAAGTTCATAAGTGATTATATAAGGGCAGTAAATAAGGAACTGGAGACTCCATGACATCACTTACAGTATTAAATATAGAGCTGCAACGATTAGTCGATGAATCAATTCCAGAGAAAATGTATTCGGAAACTATTTTGATAATCTGTTAATATTTGAGTGACTTCTTAAAGCAAAAACTCCTATCATTCTTCAGTTAAAGCTTCTAAAATGTGAGGATTTTATATCCCTGCAAACAGAATATCTTTTGGAGTGTTGATTGTAAAAATACATAAAATCGTCACCTTGGAAACTGTGATGGATAGTTTTCATTATTTGCAGATTTTTTTAAAAATAGACTAATCGATGAATCGAGAAAATAATGGTCAGATTAATCCATAATGAAAATAATCATCGGTTGTGGCTCTAATTAAATATTCTTAAATGTAACTTAGATTAACCACACACAAATTGGAAATAGAATTAAATCTTTTGCATCAGTATTTTATGCTGTAATTGCATATCAATGTTAGATAGATAGAAATACAGATAAACTATGGTTAAATTATGATCAAATAATCACATAACACTGAAAAAACATAAAAAGTGGTAATATATAGAATGATTTTCAGACCGTTAGTTGTGTTTTCTTTTTTGAAGGAAGCTCCACAAGAGTTTTCCAATAAAATAATTAAAAACAAATCTTCCTGATGCAGGATATGTAATCTAAACCGTAGGTGTGTTCGAATGTGCAAAATAAACGCCTCCCTCTGAGAATGGCTCAGAAGTAGAAGTCTACCTACAGCACAATTTTAAGCCCACACCTTTTGTTCCTGTTCTCTCAAGTCTTTACTGTAGATGTTCGCTGCAAATCTCCGATTCTTGTAAGAAACCTGGCCCGCATCATTTTGCCCATGAATCCACTGTGTACAAAATGGAGGGCTAGAGGGCAAGTGGTGTGTCTTCTTTTGATCAAACCCTTTGATCAAAGCCCGTTTAGCTCTGCCCATGTAGTGCTGTGGGCACCACCGGTGTGCTCTGTGAGGCAGAGAACACTTCTTGTACAGAAATGCAGCCAGTGAGATGTTCTGCCTCATATGTGCCGAAAAATATCTCATCTTAGTACTGTGCTTTTCCTCTGACGTTGTTTTTGTTATTAAAGTCGGAAGAAAAAGTCATTTAAAATAAAAGTAATTTTAAACACAGAATAAATGCAAATAAACCATAAAAAATAACATTTGTGTGTTTTATAACTACGCACTACTTTCTCCATATACTTTATATGTTACATTAGCCAATGGCATTGCTTCTGGATGGCTGTATAATACCGCTCAGTCTCATGTTTTACAGACATTTCTTTCCTTTCGTCAGGGAGGCTGGGAGCCTGAGCCCTCAGCTCCTGATACAGATCCAGAGTCAGATTGTCAGTGTCAATTACTTGTCAGTAGCGCTGCTCCACTCAGGCTTCAGCTGTGAAAAGCTCAGTGTGCTCAATCGATCCTCGCCTCTCTGTGGCACTTCTTCTTCACCAGGATTTGAGTATTGATAAGCCTGGTGTAGTGCTCTTTTCCCCCCAAGTGAAGAGGCAGATCCGAAGGCCTTGAGGGTACCCTGCTCTCCCTCCAAACCCGGGGAACAGTATTGATCGGAATACTCGAGCAGTATTTCTCTGTCTGCAAGGTTAATCTGGGGCTCGGAAAGTTTTATTGCTGTTGATATGGGAGCGGGTTTAATGATGGATTTGAACTGAAACACACTGCATGTCCAACTTTTATATAAAAGGCTGGAGGTGCAGCCATCAACTCAGGATAACTTGGTTAAATTGTAGGTATACAGTCACAATGCAGCAGCGGTTGTGTTGTTTTTTTCTGTTTAGAATAACGGTAACAAAATGAGGGCAACATTAAGAATATATTTTAAAAGAAATAATTGCTGTGATTCACTTCAACCATTGCCACTCTTCTCTGAATTCACAATGATCGAAGTGTTTTAGGCTTGCTTGTTTAATCTTTCTCCAGCCATTTAGTTTACAAAGAACTCGGGACCCCCCTGGCAGTCGTCTGCAACAAGAGTAAACGCTCCACCGACTTCCTCTTTTTAATGATCACAGGGTTATCAGATCTTAATGTTGACACCCTCTCGATTGAATATTCATCCTGCTGGTGTTTTTGCCCATTAATTTTTGATTGCTTCTTTGCTTTACACTATTAAAGAGTAAAAAACATTTATACCCAAAGACTGAGCCATCACCCTGAATGTGGATTTGTGCAGGATCAAACCAGACACTTCTGGTGTGGCACTTTGTTTTCATGCAGTGCATGAACATAAAAAAAGGCAAAAAATAAAAAGAAAGTGCAGATTCATATTTTCTGCACGTTGGTTACTTTTAAGTCAAACGTTTATGCGGTAAATCAGAGATTCTTTAATACATAATACATATCTACTATCAACACCTCCAACTGTTGTGTTACTGTGATAGTAAATGTCAACTTGAGAATAAGAAAGCAGTGGATTTTTAAAGCTCCTATCTGTATTTTTTCAAATATTATTTTTTTTACTAACAGATCGTAGTTTTGTAACAGCACTCATCCTTTGTGGACTGTATATTTAAAAACTTTTGCAACCACCTTCCTGAATTTATAAATCAGCAAATCATTTAAAGAAAACATTTTTAAAGCGTCTCCATTTGCGTGTAAAAATGTTCTTGCATAATATTTGCAAAACTTGCCCACGTGTTTATTTCCTCTGAGTTGAATTACTCTCTCTCTCTCTCTGCCTGTCTGTGTGCCAGGTTCCTCTCCTCATCCCCTGCCACCGAGTCATTTCTAGCAGTGGACAGAGTGGGCCGTACATGAGCGGCAAGGGCGACCATCTCAAACAATGGCTGCTCACCCATGAGAGGCAGAGAGGGGAAGGCTAAAGCATGACAGAGGCCAACTGTCCTTCATTCAGTACACACACACACACACACAAGGCCAGTATTTTTTTTTTAAGGACACAAAACAGGGCCATAAAGTTTAGCGTGCTTGGCACACACTGTGGAACAACTGGAGGTACTTGTAGATATTCAGTTTATACTCCTTTTTTTAAATCTAAGAATAGAGTTGCTGCATAGTTAATGTGATACAGAGTTGTTGCAGAATTAGAATGTACAAAAATAACTTAAACAGAGAACAGTAGGAATTACAAACATATGCTCCCGTGGGTCTCCGCTGCGTTTGCCAGATAGTGCTGGAATGGTTTTTCTAAAGAATTATTATTCCCTTAAAAATATGTCTCTTGCATTGTTGTTGTTGTTGTTGTTTTTTTTTCCTAAGCAGAATTAGTCTTTGTACCTCTCGTTGGTTTTTTAATTTCCTGCCAAGTGAATGCTTTGTTCAACATCCAGTGATAAAGGCTCTGAATTTTACTGCTACAAAGCTTTGTAGTGAAGCATTTGTTTTGTCTTCATTTAGATCTCATTGTTTGCTCTCGCCTTATAATCCACCTAGAGTGGAGATGTCTTATGCATTATATACTGTACTTTTGTTACATTAGACATGTTTAAATAAATACATTTCAAAATGACAAATCCTGCCTTTTCATCATTTTAATTGTGTTTAATTTTAAAATTGATTTCACGTAGCGTTCACTCAGTTCAGCTCATAATTAATTATGCTGTATGTCTTCTCTCCTCGCTGCAGCTCTCTGTATGTCAGAGCTCCTTTTTTTATTTCTGAGTGGTGTTTTCCATTAGAGGGCAGTACAGAACGGGAAACAGAAAACAACATTTCAACCTTGAATTCATCCTGCACATTTTATCTGTGACTTAAATGTTTATATGTTATTTTATTTTCATCACAACTCTGTTTAATCCCTTTGGGATGAATTATTCTTTCTTTAAAAAGACTATATGGAGAGGGCAGCAGTGGTGGTGTGTGTTTAGAAAAATCAGTTACTCTAATTGAATATGTTGTGTACTTTTATTTTCCACATTTCCTCATGGTGATCTGTTGTAACATTGACAGTTTGGTCTTTTCCCCTCTAAATTCTTGATTCTCCTAACTGTCTAGTGCAGCTCCAGAGTGACCCTTACTTGCCTTACTAGTTATTCCTCTTCTGGTTCAGCCCAGGTAGCCTAATAATCCACCCTCCAAAAATAACCTCGGCTCTAACCTTTGCAGAACCAATTCAAGTGGCCCGTTCACTGAATACATTTGAACTTTGCTGCATTTTTGAATTTCTTATCCGATCAGCTCTGTGCGGCTGTCTTGCCGTGCTGCTGGACTCACTTACTCTGCCGTTGGAGCACCATCGCAGCGTAGATGTTGAGGCAGCAGACAGGCAGATGAAGAATGAGACTCAGTCTGTGGTTTCACAGAGGGCTAATGATGCCTGTGGTGACTACAGGCTACAGTCAGCCCCCTAACGAAGGGAGCTGTGACACAGCCACAAGGGGTCCCATTTAAACCAGGCGCACTCTGAAGTGCACTGTAAGCACCCTCCTTTTTTGCTTGTGGCTAAGTAAATTCCAAGGAATGCTATGAATTTAGCAACCAGAGATACTGATGTCTGTAGAGTTCTGTGGCTGATGGTAAAAAACAAGTCCAGCATCAAAGCTTCAGACGTGCTGCCAGTAATTGGCCACATAATTGCTTACGGACCCGAGGAATCTCTTTAAAATATTTCACACCTTTTATTTTCTCCATTCTTACATTTCTGTGCCATTTTTGTATTTAGAAGTATTAGTAGTCATCTTATCATTATGTCTGTATTATTTTGTGGTTGTATTTTCACCATGTGTACCACTTCCGTATCATGCTGGCTCCGAGATAAAAAGGAATTAGATTAAAAGAGGCTGAGACGATCTCATCATCCGCACTGTTAATCTCTGTGAAACCTTTAATTTTGGCCTAATATCTGCCTCCATTTCAGAGAGAGAGAGGCTTCATGAGTGCGTGTGCTGCATGCTCGTGCGTGTGAGTGTGTGTGTGAGAGAGCATGTGGCCATGCGTGTTGGTGTGTGCACATGTGTATGTCCATATGTGTGTGGGTGAAGTGGATGATATTGAGTCTGACTTCATAAATCACCCAGACACTGATAAACTCCCCATGCACCCACACACCGCTAATGGGCAACCCTTAAGGAGTGTGAGTGTCTCGTGCGGCGTTTGATTCAACATTTATTAACCCCCTCTCACACACACTCTCTTTCACATACGACACACACTCATTTGAGCCCCAGAAAGAGCGAGGATATGGTTGGTGGCATTCGTAGCCGTAGTGCAGGGTTTTGACCTGGCCAGGCTGTATTAATCATGGCCGATAGTAGTAAGATACATTTTAGCTTATACAGCCACAACAACAACAACCCCTGCATTTCCTAACATTAGTTTCCTTCTCATAACTTATATCCTGTCTCCAACTCCCCACTTCCCATCTCATATCCTGGCACCCCTCCTCATTATAGAACAATTTTCTGCCCCCACATCAAATACAAACACACTCTGTGCTTCCATCTCTTGCTCTTCATACATGTCGGCTCATAATTCTAATGTTATCACAACCTGCACCCCTCGGTACGAGCGCAGGCTTAGCGGGGACCCTGCAGAAGTTAATCCTGCAGCCACATCAGTGATTCATAAATAGCTGCTTTTATTCTTCCTAAGAAGTTTGTACGCTTAAAAAAAGGAAAAAAAAAAAGAGGGAAAACTTTTTGGAACATATTAACTGAGCTGTAAGCGGTGCACTGCTACTGGGAAGCCAAAGGAGTATCCGGCATGCAGATAGGAAGTGTCCAACAGTCAGTCAGACAGATAGACACAGGGATAGATAGCTGGATAGACAGACATTAGACTGGGGCTTGGCTGCACTATCAGGTTTCCTCCCCCTCTGTCTGTCTGCCGGGACAGCCTGGCCTCGGAGGCCCTGACACCGAGGCACCGCGCAGCCAGCCACGACAGCTGCCACAGCAGCATCTAATACCAACACACTCCACGCTACGCCACAACTACAAAGAGAAATATCATTTCAAACATGGCATACTTTGATGCTCTTGTAATGATCTTTGTGTTTTGAGAGAGAAAGCGGGTGGATGGAGGATTCGTATGGTGCCTTTTTCTTTTTGTTTTTGTTTCTTTAGAACAAAGAGACACCCCCCCCAACCCCCTCCACATGAGCAAGTTTAGGACAGTGGTGATGAGAAAGAGCAGGATTAAATGAGAAAGTAAAAGAAACCCTAAGAGGCATCAGCATGCAAGTGTGTGCATGTTAGTAACCTTGTATCAGTGTGTCATTGTAACCTTATGAACTCAAGTGTTGGTCTGGGGGTCTCTAATTAGGAACGGCTGATGAACGGCCATACATTATGTGGGAGCGGGTGCCTGTGAGCATGTATCCCTGCATGTATCAATCTGTGACTATGCAGCGCTACTTGTCAGTGTGGTAAGGAGAGTGTCTCAGCCTGGAGAAAGTGCAGGTCTAGCCTTGGTCATGTTGACGGAGGGGCGGCACTTCAGAGGCTCCAGGACCCCATGGCACCAGTCTCCCCAGTCCCCCAGACAGACTGGGAGCATCTGGGCTCTGTCAGCGCCTCTGGCCCCCGCAGACTCCGATCTATATGACGGGGGAGAGGAGTGGATTGGATCAGGGAGAGGGAAAATATGAGCCAGATTCCTCAGCCTTGTACAAAATGCGTGCTTTGCCAGTTAGCCATGTTACGTGTGTGTGTGTGTGTCTGTCTGTGTGTGTGATTGTGTGTGTGTGTGGTTGCATTAAGGCCTGATGACGGGTCATACTGATTAATTTTGTATGATGTGAGATAGGGGTTATTGATTGGCGTCTAATGGTGGAAAAGTCCTCTCTATAAATTGTCCAATTAAGCATTAATTAAAAGTGTGCAGCTAAAAACATGCAAAGCCCGTTCTGAGCAAAAACATCAAGATTAGACTGACAGATATCATTCCAGAGTTTCTTTATGAAAGCAGATATAGCTCCTAAGCTCCACCACATGGAAACTGATATACACACACACAAGACTAATTAATCCATACACTAAATTAGGAATATAAATTGTGGTCCCAATTTAACAAGGTCAGTTTTAACTTCTCCCTTTACACTTTATTTAACAGTGTAAGAGAAAAAAAAAAAAGGAGCCCTATCAATGTGCTTCGCTTATTATGATTGACGATTGATGATTAAGTCCTCCAGCTGACACACACCACCAAAGCCGGTGAGTTGGAATTGGATGTGACACATACACAGTTCTGCGTGTTAGGTAATTCGTTGACGAGGGGCCAAATTCATTTATGGAACAGCGGTATTGGCAGGCATGGACACTCTCTGCAAAAACAACGATAATCACAGAGGTTTGGCGCGGCGTGACAAGGACTCTTCAGGGAAAGGCCCTTACACGCTGCTTTGTTGGCCGTTCCTCCCTAAGATGGAGGGAAACATCCGCCACTGTTCTTAAGATGAGAGTCGCTGGGAGCGGGGATGAGAGAGTTTTATGTAAGGTGTGGATGGTGTTTAAAGAGCTTGATTAGCACTTGTTGGGTCTGTTTTGATGGAATTGCTTGCAGTGTATTACAACATCTGGAATGTGTAGAATTTTATAAATATAAATTTAGCAAAATTTTACTTTTTTGGGGTGAGTGATTTTTCTCCTTTTTTTGTGGAATTGATGAAATAAAGGCTCTGATAAATCCCCTGTAATGAAAAATGAGGGGGACCCTGTCTCAAGCCATTTAATCTCTTTTCGCATTCTCCATTTTTTCTGCTAATGAGCCTTATTGACAATCAAACAGAAGCTGTCATCCCCCAGGATGCAACACTCCCAGCCCCTGCGTGTTTGTCATAGTGTCCTGGCAATCAGAGCTGCCTGCAAGACCAGGCTGGCAGTTAGTGGTTCTCACAGCAGCACTGCCTGAAAATGGCACACTTCCTGTAGAGTTGCAGCTGCCACCTCTGCTACTTCCATTACTTTCTATAGCATGCAGATGTTGTATCAACATTCCCTGCCAAGGGGACTGCAATAACTGTGAGATTCATGCCATGTTTCAGAGGCACGTCAATTTCTCAAGTGGCACAATTAAAGAGGGAAATACAGTACCAGGTTTTTCACAGGCGCTGAAATCGGAAAAGGGCTTTTTCACTTTTTTTCCAAAGGGGGGCTGTTTCATAAGGGTTCAGAAATCCACCCGATTTTTACTGCCCTTTTCCTGAGTTGAGCTGTTCTGTGAGCCTTTGTGAGGCAGACCTGTCGTGACCCACAGCGGATATGGAAATGGGGCTAAGGTTTTATGGGCCAAACGGATTGGACACAGTCAAGCTCAGGGGGCATGAATATTGGATGTTATTTCTGGTCCCTTTTTATGTAATCCATTGCCAATACATTATTAATAGATGATATCATATCCAGAACTACTGGACAAAGCACTACAGAGGGGTGCTATGAAAGGAGCTCTATGTGGTGGAGACTGTGGCAGAAAATACAGTTCAAGTGATATTATTTTATCACCGTAGCCTAACACTCCCTGACCAGGCAATCTTTACAGTGTAATTTTTGGACTAAGTGAAGTTCATAGAAGCAAAATATAGTGAATACTGTATTTCTACCAGGGGTAAATCCTGCATTTGTGGGTTTGAAATGCACTGAAACATTGATGAAGTATCAAATGACACCCAAATACAAGTTTAATGGATTTTGAAGCACTGGGATACTTTGCTCATCCTCCTTGACTGCAGTGAGTGAAGTGGAAATCTTTGCGAGGATCTGGAGTTTTCCTTGCAAAGCTGACTCCCAGTGTATAGTAGCAGGGGAGCAGTGTCTTATCTGATGTACCGATTCACAGACAGGAGACTGTGCTAAAGTGGGACTGTTTAAGAAAAAGGGTCAGATTCCCTGTTTTGATTCACATGTGGAATTGTTCAAAAAAGGTCAGACTCCCTATTTTGATTCATTGTCATCTCAAAGTTATGATCTCTAGTTGTGCAGTTTTTATGAGTCACAGCAGCCGTATCGCGCTCATGTATAAACTTCACGAGAGTTGTTTTCCTTTTTCCTTCGCAAAACACATCACTCAGCGGTTACACAAATCCTGTCTGTCCAAGAGCAAATCCTTAAAAAGTACTTCTCAGCACTGCCCATCGAGCAGAGAAGATAAACCATCGTCCACCTTTTAGTTTTACGGCCTGTCTCAACACTGTACACATATTGGCACAAAGGTATTATCACATCAACATCCATTAAAAGTGAATATATAAGTCGCTCAATAAGAGTTACATAGGGAGTGGATGCGTAAGGTAATATTCTCTTTTTAAGGTCAGTTTGAATTGTTTTTTCTCATGGGAAACGGCAGATTGATAAAGAGCAAACAAAACCTCTTTTCTGAATGCTTGTCCTCCATGGCCTCAATGAAGGTTTCATTCCTTTATATCATCCAGCCCAATTCCCAGCATGCACGGCCATTGTGGCTCTTTCAACTGGGGCTCTCCATTGACTGGCTCATTGTCCGGCCGCTCTTTTGTGTGTGCTATCACCGGAGCACAATCTTTCACCTGAACAGCACAGGAGCGCAGCTTCGATATGCTCACGTAAAGCCACTGAGTCACCTATGTAGGTGCCAGCCTGCACAATTAACCCGGCACTAATTAAGAAATATTCAGCGGGTGTAGATCAACTTTTAAAAATCTTCCGGTGATGTTTGTTAATAACGTGGTTATTTGTCATGCTCAGGCAGCCTGCGTCAGACAGAGATGTTCAATATTACTGCTCAGGCTTATATTATTGAGAGGAGGTTTTTTTTTGAAATATAACAATGCACGAGCAGATGTTTGAAGCGTGGCCCTCGGCAACACAAGGCTAGTTAAGATCGATATTGCTTTCAATATTTCTTTCCTTTGACAGATAACCAGTACTGAGGAAAGTCTTGATAAGAGTGGCAACATATGGATGTGGCGAGCCTCGCTCTCCTTTGATTGCGTGACCTCATGACCTTTGCCTGTGTTTGAGAGGGAGGCAGCCACATGGTATGGTGGGGGTCTGTCAGGCTCTGGTTATGGGGCATTATTGACCCAGGATTTATAAATATTTAATGCACACATTAAGATCATGGTGGAGGGTGGCCATTAGAGTTCTCCAATAAAGAGGCTCTCACGATGATTGAGTGGTGTGGCAGAGCTAGTAGCTGGTCGTTGGGTACAGGGAAACCTGCTGAGACAATATACTGTACCTCCAGCCTGCCTGCCAGGCTTCAGGGCTCTTAAAAGTGGCAACAACTGTCGTTTTTTTGATTGTACTTTTAGCCCCATAATTGTTCTTTTTGTGCCTTTTTTTTCTTTTTTCTCAGTTCTTTCTGCAATGACAGACAGTTTCCTTGGTTTCATTTAGCAGGCAGTTAAGACAAAATAAACATACAGTTTGTGCAACAAACATTTGTTATTGAATAATAGAGACAGCACTAAGCAAGGCGATAGATCCAAACCTGTGTATGTGTATCTGAAACAGATAATGCAATGTCAGGAAGCAGATGTGTGGCTATTGTTATCAGACACATTGGATTATCGAGGGAATGATTTAAAGCACAGGGCGATCGCAGCTGAAAATTAAATCGCTCTTTTGAGTGTATCTGTCCTTTGCGCTATCAGCAGGTCCTGGACTATCTCCCCGTGCTGTGAGATGTCGTGCATGCCGGTTGACATAATAAGCTGTGATATGCTGATTGCCACTCAGGTTGCTGTCATTTAATTGTGCATTAAAGGAAGAGGTGGCCTCGGACAATGTTGCCTTGATGAGAAATTGACATTTTGTGACCTGCTCTCCGCGTCCACTCAGGATGCCCGATAAGATGCTCAGTTGTTTTTAAGGAGAACCACTATTCTTCCCTCAAACACTTCTATCCTTCTGTTTGACCCACTTGATGAGTATAGATTTCACAGTGGCCCCCCTTTCAGCGCTCAAACTATACGAGGTTCAAAACGATACCAGCCCTTATAGACAAAGGATAACCTTGCTCTTTCAATGTATTGATTCTTTATTAACTAGGTGGCTTAATGCAATGAAATGAGGGATTTGAATGAGCCCCATTTGGGGTGCTTTGAATAAAAAGCTTGCACTGTTTATGAATGACTACAATGAACCTTTGAAGCACCACAGATGCAGTATATGCTGATACAAAGACCAGTAGGAATATGTCACAATGTCAGAGTGCTTTGCTGAAAGAATATGAGTAAAGAGCAGTTTTCATCTTTTATGGATGTTACACTTTTCCACAGGTTTCAAACAGTTATCTCTATGGCAAAGTCTAAACACTACAACTTACAGACGAATCACAGGTTTGTCCTCATAAGTTTCTACTGTCTTTTTCTTTTGTCCTGATTGTCAGTTTGTCTGCCAGCCAAACTGTACTTAAAACTGAAGAAGTCCACAGTTGAGGAGCTATTGTGTTTTTACTGAAAATTTTAATAAAACATCACTTATTCATTTCTGTTTCCATTCCAAATGTTGACATTTTTAAATTTTCTTCCCTGTAAACACATGTAAGCTATGTGGCAGAGTCATAAGTGGTGAGTAAAAATGACTTCTATACATTCTACAAAACAGAAAAAAATACAACCACAAATGGAGTGTTTTTTTATCTCCAAGGTTGTCCCTCATGCACATTAGTCTCTATTGGATCTTAACAACTATCATATGGGTCACAAACAATTTATTTGACAATACAACCAACAAAGTTTTCTCCAAAATGGTCTGTATAGATAATTTAAAATCAATATAAAAATAAACAATGAAGTTTGACTTCCCCTTTAAAAAATGGACAGAGAGTCTTGACGGAGTAACACAAATTTTGAGGATACACATGAAATATATGCACATTGCATTTCATCAAATACAAAAAGAAAACAAATGAAGGCAACAGTTCTTGGCTGAATTATCTGTGCTGCATCACTATATTAAGGGCATGACGATTAATACATACATAATGAAAAGCAATATACAAAATTTCAGAGATAAATACATTATTTATAGTTGATATGTTACAAAATTTCCCTCAGTGAGCGCAAGTGTGTATTTGAACAGAAATATGACAATGAACTACTATACTCCTACATTCTCAATGGATTTTAATTTTGTTTTTTAAATGTTTTTTGTTGATCTAAAAGAACATGAAAAAGACAGATGTATAAATATTTAGCACAAGTTTGGCAATATCACAATAGTCTACAATTTTTAACCACATATAAAACACATAAGGGAGTTGGAGCTAGAAGGGGGAGACTGCTCCTCATCAACAAGAAACAGACTTCACAGTAGCCTAGGAATGCATTAATATACAGTGCTAGCAAAAAAGTTGAAAAACATGGCAAAACACACTTGCTTAAAAGGAAGCTCTAGACATGGAAGTACATCATATTCATCAACAGAGCAGTGTTTTGTACACGTCAGTGTGCTTGTTGAATCAAAGAGGATTTTTTTTTTTACTTTTGAAGATGAGTTCTAGCTACAATAAATTACAAAATTTAAGTTAAAATGCAGGAATGAAACATGATACAACCTTACCCACCCAGCCCCACCCCTTTTACTCGTATTTGTTGTACTTTTATGATCAATTTTCTACATTATATATCTCATATATTTTCCAGTTGAAATTCAAACTGTCTTGGCCCCTGTGTATTTTTCTCACACATAAAAATACAAAAAGTCACATTATAAAGACACACAACTGTTGTGAATCTATTAAAAGAGAGTTGAAACAGAAAAACAATTTCTGAAGTTCATTGGCAAATGTACTGTACATCAGTGTTTTTACTTTACAACCAGATGGTGAGTCCACAGAGTCCCTTCCAGTATTGAATGTGTGGTTGATTGGACATATCCAAGGCCGAAGCGCAACCCGACAAGTTATACAAAATAAACCCTTCGTCATCCTGTGTCCTCTTCAAGGGTGATAAAATGAGGGGCAAAAAACCAAAAAATCCCACAGAAAAAAAAATATTGTTCCTCATGAAATCCTTTTTTCTGCAGGTTTTGCGAAAGTCATTTAAAAGGAAAAAAAATCATTTCTTTCTTTTCTCTTTTTTTTCTTCATCTTTAAAAACAGAACAAGCAGTTGACTATACATTACACCAGCGTTTTTGCTGTGTGCTGAGGGGGTGTCCTGTGAAGTGGTTGTGTGTAGACTGGTGCTTGAGATGATGAAAGTGCATTTACATTGGAGGGACAACCAGGCCGGACATGGCTGGAAAAAACAGAGACAGGAAGAGAAACAATATTAGTTTATTGGGCTAAAACAGGTATGGATATAAATTTGAAAAATTATTTGAAATTTTGTTATTTTGTGTGTGTGTGTATATGTATGCATGTGTGCTGGTGCATGTATGTGTGTGTGTGTGTGTGTGTGTGTGTGTGCATGTGTGAGTCTAGCCAT
>NW_023339751.1:13456672-13479712 GCF_004916995.1 Morone saxatilis | reverse complement strand
GTATGCATGTGTGCTGGTGCATGTATGTGTGTGTGTGTGTGTGTGTGTGTGTGTGCATGTGTGAGTCTAGCCATCTGACACTGCACAAGTGCTTGAATGTATGCCTTAATGTGCCTGTTTGCGTATGTGCCTGTGAGTGTTTGCCGTGTCCGCCAGCCT
Source organism: Morone saxatilis (assembly GCF_004916995.1). Classification (NCBI taxonomy): domain Eukaryota; kingdom Metazoa; phylum Chordata; class Actinopteri; family Moronidae; genus Morone; species Morone saxatilis. The sequence goes on along the minus strand of NW_023339751.1, from coordinate 13,479,553 downwards.
GCTGCTGCACCACGTCCTCCTAACGGGGAGAGTTTGAAAACCTCCCTCCTGCTCTGACATTTCAGCCCCCAGCATGCCACTCTTGCTATGTGTGATATTTCTCCTGGCGTTGGGGTAATGGCAAACAGTGGCCCAGACTCCCAGGAGATGCGGCCGTGGTGACGGCAGAGCAACAACACGGTCACTTCCCACAATGCCACAATGCTACAGTACTAGACACTCCTCAGACTCCCCTCAGATTCCTTCTATCGCTTCCTCTCCTTCCCCTCATCCCTTTATCCCTCGACTCGACACTGTACAGCGCATTAGTTCTACATTTGCACATTCCCCAAGTCGTGCCTCTGCGTCATTATCTAAGAGAGATTAGGCAAGATCAAAGGTAGCTTCCGTTATTTTACCAAGACCATCTGCTTAGGATATCATTAGCAACTGTACCTCACCCTGAGAGTTTATATATTCAGTATTTTCACACGTTTTAACAATTAGGCGACTAGTGAAGTGCTGGGATGATATATTATTATATTGCTCTGAGTATATTTGTAGAGTCATGGTTGAAATGCTTTTAAGTTTGCCAGCGCAGATGATGGCAAGGCATTGCTCATTAATTTCTGCACAACATGTATTAATAAGTATGAACGTGTAGCAAGATGAACTTTAATTTCCCACTTCATTAAGCCCAATGTTATTAATCTTGGGGCACACACTACGACTAAGCTTGTTTTCAAAGCAATCATGTTGGTCATGACACATGCACAAAACCTAATAAACATAATTACTAAAACAATTCTGGGAAGGTCTTTTCCTGCGACATCAGAGGGGATCATTTGTATGAAAGGGCAACAAGGATGTATGTGTGCATTTATGTTTGCACAGACGTGAGATGGCAGTCCTATAAAGCACTTGCATGTGTGTGTAAAGATATGCTCTGTGTGGAGTGTTTGAGTGTAAACTGAAAGGTGTAAATTGGCCTGTCAAAATGCATATATTTGTAATGATTAATCCCTCACCAAACCGGACAGAGGCCTGAGCAGCGGTATCTGACCAGTAGTCCGTGGGGAAGGGATGAGGGGGTGAGGGGGGCTCACCTTGCAGTCCGTTGCCGTTGGCGCTGGTGCAGGAGGGGGGTGGGGAGGCCTGGGGTCGGACCACAGGGGCGAAGGCGCTCTTTTGTTTAACTGCAGAGACGATAGGGAGGGAAAAGGAAGGAAGGAGGGAGAGAGTGAGAACGTGCTGTGAGTAGTTGTGGAGAGGGAGAGGGCAGTTAAGGTAAGGCTAGGATAGTATTACTGCCAGGGGGGATACACGATCAGTACTCACGGGCCCCTACCATCAACATCTTGTCCGGTTGAACAAATACAGGTGGCATATGGTGAAATACACATAAAAATGAATATTTCTTCTCCTCTGAGCTACATGTGTGTTCTCCGAAGTACTAAAACTAAACAAGCCCCCGTGAATGAATAGTAATATATTATCACCATCAATAATGTTATAACCCTGTCAGAAGTGATTCATAGAAGTGAAAACGAATGTGGGAGCTGGAATTAAATCAGCAGCAGCTTAGTGCTACTACAGCGTGCGATAGTGGCAAGCTACTCACTTCCATATGGGGAGTTGGCAGAGGATCCGTTGAGGAACCCAGGGGAGCTTGGCACTCCCAGGTTCATACCGGCATTGCCGTAGCCATTCATGCTGTTGCTGACGGTGTTGTAGCTCGACTGCTGCGGGGTGCTGCTGGAGATGTAGCCCCGGGGGGACACGCTGCTGGTGTTCCGGCTGTAGCCCACTGAATAACATGGGTGGGAGAAGGAAAGGGAAATTCATTCATTTCTTTTTTTCTGTCTGTGCAGTATTTACCAGGGAAATGTTCACTGATTACACTAAATGATAATAGAAATTTACTGCTGCAATCAAACATTTTTATATCAGCACATACTGCAGATGCCAGTTTAATAAGAAACAAATTTGGCTCTTAATTAGCCCCTTTAACTGCCTATACTGTAGGTGAGGATGGGGGCAGTGAATGTGGCGTTCAATAACGTAATTTTCTATCCATTATCTCATTTAAATGAGTGAAAAAAATAGTGAAATTTAACTATTTTTCATTTTGCTACAAAACCCCCTGGAATCCCCTCAAGGACCCCCGGCGGGTCCCTGGACCCCACTTTTGAGAACCACTGACTTATGGAGCCATATCGTGAATCACATACCTTGGTCATTCCCTTGTGACTCAGACACATTGACTGCTAGCTGGCTGCTGAAGGAGTTGACTCCCATCATGCCGTGGGAGGCTGTGTTAGCGAGAGAGGGGATCTGGTTGTGGTTGCGGGGAACGCTGTACAGGGCCTCGGCGATGTCAGCTGCCCTCTTCAGAATGATCTCCTGAGAAGCGCAGAGAAGGCAAAGGTTTTGTTATTTATGTTTTTTTTTATAGCTGTGCTTTTGCTTTGATGCATAGTTCATGGCTATATGGTTAACGCATGGTACCCTACATTGTTCCAGATATAGTGGTGAAAATACCCTTTGGTGATACTATCAGTAAATTTTCAATGGTTTCTTATTTAGCCGAGGCACAGGCAGCTGTGTGGATACAGACCTGATTGTTGTGGGGCATTCCATACAGGGCTTCAACGAGATCAGCCGCCCTCTTCAGTAACACCTCCTGATGAGGAAAACAGGAAGAGTAAATGTTAAGACCCAAGCAGATTATGTTTTAGACCCCAGTGGTCCGTACAGTAACAAACAATATCCAAAACAACATTACACAGCAGGGTCGCGGAGAGCTTTTAGAAATGTTTACATATTCAACCGCTAAATAAAAGCCACCCTGATTTAAGAGGCACCAGTGCTGCATTTATACAGCGCTACCACTTTGCTCCTTCCAACCATGCAGAGCAGTGAATAATGTTCCCTATCTTAATTAAACTGGCATAGTCCTTTAAAAACAACACCTCACCCCTGATTCTGGGCTCCACGTTTGCTCTGGAGTTCAGTGCCGAGTCCCCTCTCTTCAGAACAATAAAGTGAATTAGCTCTGGGTTAATCTAGTTCTGTTGTAATGACATTAAGGAATTTTTCAATTAACCTCTTTGACTGGCTGTTGCAAAGGACTTCACAAATGACTTCCCATCCAGCAAGAGCTGGGTGCTTGTGCCTTGGGGACACGGATGCTCAGGATGTGGTCTTATCCATGTCTGCATGCTTGCCCCCGCTTGACAATGCGGATTAGCTGTGTTGCTTTGGCTCTTAACACTGAAAATGAGTTGGCCCCGGATCCTGTTCCCCCCACTCTGTTTCGGGCTTTCAGCAAGGTGGGGTTTGGCCCATTTGTGTGTCTTTATCTGCTCTTTGAATTCAGCACTTACAATTAAATCCCTCTCAAGCAACCAGACTGCTCTCTTTGTTTTCTATAATACAGAAGGCAATATGCTCTATGAAAACCCTCTTCTTCTTTTAGAGTGCATTTAATCTGACAAAGGCAAGTTGCAGACATGGCTGTTGCGTGTGTTTTTAAAATGCTCGCTTGTTGTCACCTGCTGTAGAGCAGAGATTTGTCGACTGTGCTGTTAGAACCCTGGTTAAAAGCAATGCAAATCTGTCACCAGAAACATCTCAGATGGTGCTTGTTTTCTTCCCACATTCGCTGTGTTTTCTTTTGCGGGCCTCGGTAATTTGTCTGAAGTGTTCCATCACTTGGCAATAGCAGTGTGGGATTAAGACGGCAGCTGCCGTAAATGAATGTAAACACAGCCTTCGCGCCTTCAAACAGCGGCCTCCAAGACTTGGCCTGCATTTCCAAGGCACAGTGTATGTAGTGTGTACGGAGTGTGTGTATGGGCCCTTTCATCCTGAGGAGCATATCTACCACAGTCCTTGATTTATCAAGATGAATCACTGTAGAAGCCACTTCCAGCGTATGCCATGCTCTCTTATAGAAACATATCGCTTAATCCACCCCAAGTTACCGGATGGGTGGCTCTTAGAATGGGCATTTACCTCTGAAATTGGTGTGTATGCTCAACGTTGCATGCATCTAGTTTGCATACAAATAAAGAATTATGGTTGTCGTGAGGCAGGTAGACTAAATGAGAGGACCAGCTGTCTTGATGTGTTCTCATCAGGCAGAACAGATTTCTCTCTCTCTTGCTGAGTGAGATAAAGTGGTTTTCTTTCTTTTTGTCTGCAGTTAATAATTACCAATAATCTATTCTATCATATTTCAAGATCTCCTACATGGCTCTCAATTTTAAACAACAATTAAAGCAATTAAGACTGTCGCGTTCACAAGCCATGTTTCATTCTCTGTAAAACGTCCTCTCCCTCCTTGTCCATATGGTACTTTGCAGCAGTGACATAAGGACAGCTTGGAAAAAGGAGGAGAGAAAACGATATTGCCTCTCATCCTTAATCTGTCGTTTACCGCGTGGTGTCTTAACTAACCAAGCTGACTCGCAAGGCTATGCTTAAGTGGCAACCTAGTCATATCCGAGGATGATGAGAAGTGCTGCACCCAATCAAGGAAGAAGTTTGTTTTCTTCTGACGAGACGCTTTCATGCGTATCAGCTCACGCTGTGAATACGATTAACACGGAATAGTGTTCTGAGGGCATTTCCATGTAAATCTCAATACTACTCCAGCATAAGTGTAATTGGCTTTCTTGTCATGGAGACATATCAGAACACACCATGTTAAATTGAAACAATTAAAGGCCTCAAATGATTTCTGTTGTTCTGTGACAAATGCGTGACAGATTTCTGCTATTGTTTGCCTTGCTTTGCATAAAGGTCCCGTGTTCAACAACTGTTTAAATGGGGCTGCTCAGATGACAGATCACCCAAGATTTAGAAGCTGTTTTCCGTTATTGCCGGGAAAAAAATGAGAGGAAGCCATAACAAATGATGTGTTATAAAAAATATCTAACAATAAGGAAATGTGGTCTAAATCAGCCTGAATGTGATTCTTCAAGCACTAGATTAACATGGATGTTGTATTTATATTATCACAGTTAATAAAAGAGGGCCTAGGTTATGTAGCTTGGAGTGCTAATGCCATTATAAAACTGTAAGGCAATTACTCTGTTAGCTCTAGCCTGAGGTAATGAATGCATTTAGAAGCATAGGGCCATTAGATGAAGGTACTTCAAAGAGCACAGGAAGAGAGATTCATTTAAATACATGGGTAATTGCTTGACATGAACACATTTGTAATATTTTCTCCTTGTGGATTACACAAAGAATTGGAAAAGAATGGGCTTATGCTCATTTTGGGAGGAAAGAAAAGAATCCAAAGCAATCAGCTTAATAATAAAACAATATTGAGTTTCCACTTTTAATTTCATAATGAATCTAATTTGTTACAGAAGAGAGAAATTGAGTGTGATATAATGTGATATCCAGTCTATTTGTCCATTACTGCCAGAGGGCACAAAATGGTATTATAAATTGTCTTTTTTATATTATGAATAGAAAATTGTTTTATAACAAGATCTTAAAAAGGAGGGTGAATTCCAAAGTCTCTCTTCACTTAACGCGATGCCCGCAAACCAATCTCCTTTCTCATCACTTGACTGCTCACACTTATTACTTTCATATTCACCCTGGACTTTGCATTGAATTTTTATATCTCCACTCCTCCCACAGGGTCAGACTGTCATCTACGATGTTGTCTTAGAATTACGAGGTAAACTTCAATCAGAGGCAGCTTCCCCCCCTTTTTTCTCTGTGTAGCAACAATATTAGCGTGCATCCCTTGCTATCCATGAGCACTCCCATATTGGCTTTCTGTCTCCTTACAATTACCACGTGTCTTACTGGTCCCAGGGAGAAGGCTGGTGGAAATCAATATAGCGCAGTAATATTATCAACTGGAGGGTGAGCATGGGGGGGGGGGGGGGGGGGGGGGGGGTAGAGGCGGTGAGTGGGCTTGGTGTCGATTTGCCTTTCTGCTAATGCACACCGCGCGTCCTCCAGCTTTATCTTCTTTTTATAGAGTCTCCCTACCTCACCTGCACCCTGTAATGGCTGTTTTCTATATGCTGTTTCTGTTCTCATTCCAAATGTACATGCCAGCCTCAGCCTGCCGCGGGCTGTTTTATTGGGAATGTGCTTTTGACCCCGAGAGCTGACCCTCAGATGGCAAGCTTAACAATGACGAATCACTTGGTGGGATCATTTACATGCCCCCTGAACCCCATATTTGGGTCCATTAGAGAGCAAATCAAATATTTATGTTGTTTATTGGAAGTGCAGGGTTTCATCTCACTCTGTGATTGTTTCATGCAAAGGCTGGGAGACCGTGCTATATTAAGTATACGCTCACCCAGGAAACTAATCTTGGGTTCAGTGTCAAAATCTGTCTCACAACCAACAACACTTTGTATTCAAGGAAAGAAGCAAGGTTTCTCTGTAATAAAGCTGTGTTTAACATTGTTGCTCTCTTTGTTCAAACGATGTGGATTTTGCAAAGACACTGTGACTTTTTAAAATTGTAACAGTGTAGCTATATTGACCAGTGATGCCTGCGGAGATAGAGAAAGCCATGTGGATATTAAAGATAAGTGTACTTTACCTTTTGGTCTACGTTTACAGTTGAAATTAGAGTAACATTTCATGTCTAGGTGTTGTTTCCTGTCTCCACAGGGACTGAGTCTAATTGAAACACTTCATATACTGAACCAGGGACTAGCTGTGATGTTCCATTTCTTCACATTGCCTTGGTCAAACATCTATAGCTACCACACAGTCTGTTCTTTATTAAATTGTCCGTTGGACGTTAATGATATTGCTGTGTTGCATGCTGGGATTTAATAGATAAGGTCTTTAAAGGTTTTACAGTATTATTAAAACTCTGAGGTGGCCACCACTTTACTGCATGCCAAGGGGTTTTGAATGTACTAATCAGTCATATTATTACACTTGACACATCTGGAACGTCAGTCACCAAAATTGTTACTAGCAGGGTAGCAATTAGTGAAAACACACAGATAGATTTTATCAATAGGAAATGGAAAGAGTAGAAGAATCAAAGGGAATGAAAAGAGTAAAAGAATCAAAGAGTTTCTGCAGGGGAGGTGGAAAAAAATAACGTGTGCACCTATTCATGTGCCACACCAGTGTGTCTAAAACTGATGTGGCTTTCAACTCCTTCACCCCAGGTTCAAAAGAAAACAATAAGAAAGCCAAAGCATAATAACATGCAGTCTTTGTCTATTAGCTGCAGTAAGACTAGGGGGTTTACGGCACAGGGTTCTGTAAACAAAAGATTAAACCAAATCGAGCTGCAGAAAATGAAAGGAAAACATGAGTGGGGTAATGAGGGTGCAGACGTCGTTTCTGACCAGATTACCATCTCCACAGACTACTGGAGAGGAAAACGCCTGATTGAGCTATTTTACCACACAGAGAGTTTACGCCTCTCTCCACACACAAAACCAATACCATTACCACGCTGGTTAGTGGGTAAGCCACATATGTGAAGCAAAGCTGTCACGGTTTGGGGTCACAGTGCTCAGCGTTGATGGTAATGTTGTTTTGTTTATTTGTCACATTCAGAGTATTAAGGCATTATAACCCAGACAGCTCCGTCTCATTGCTGTTCCGGGTTTTTCAAAGCTGTAGAGACACTGTACTGACCTTTGGTAACCTCTCAGGATCGCCGGGGTGTCTGGGGATGACCTTCTGCAGCCTCTGGAAACCATAGTCGATGGTTGGCTCATTCAGGGCTGAAAGAAAAGGAAGGGAAGACAAAAATTAAAACAATTTTTTTCTCTGCTAATTTTGCCAGAGACAGGAAGAAACTAATTGAGAAATTTGTTGGAATTTACAGTACAAAAGTCATTTCAGAATGCCTAATTTCAAAGAAACCTCAGGGGTGAGACGCTGTTTTATGAAACATCACCGACTCCAGGGGGTGAGCAATGGAAAATGACACGGGCTCCTCTGACACTTGTGTCACCAAGTGTTATTCCATTAACAGCCTTGATGACCTACATCAGTCTGAGAATCCTTCAGAGGGACCCTCCCCCTTTTTATCTGCTTGAGAATATTGACTACAGCAAACTACATAGCGGGGGTCTTTTAATCTAACAGAGCTTTAATAATCTGTGAAAGGCTGTCCACACATTGATCTAGTGTAAGTTGCTGTCATTTCACCCTTCTGCACCAACTGTACTGCAACACTGGGCCCGTGAAATACAGCAGCAGATCCCATGGAGCCATTAATCTCTCCCACCCCTCAAATAGTAATCTGGGGCATGAGGCATATTGGGCGATGAATCAGAGGCACAAAGTAAATGAATCATAACCCAGACTTTGGTGAGAGCAGGGCGTTTTATGTCTGACAGTCCTAATGGGTAATTGAAGGCTTCCTTACAGCTCCGCCTGATTCTAAACAATCATGTGTACACTCATAGGCAGGACAAGGCGAGGGAGGGAGGGCAGAGGAGAGAAGGAGGGGAGGAGGGGAGGAAAGGAGGAGAGCAGTGTAAAGGGGGAAGGAACGACTTAATAGAGAACATCACTTCTCAATGTAGATATCATTTTCAGGAGAGTAACTCCGCCGAGCAAGGCGCTTCATAAATCAATGGCTTTCTATGGAGACTAATAAGAGCTGCCTGCCTCTATTCATTGTTCAGCCTGTAATTTGGCCCATCACTCATTACTCAGCATGTAATTTCAGCATTAACACCGCACAGCTCGCTGAACCTGCTGAACACCAGAGAATGTGAAAGCAAGCGAACGCCCCCCCACACACAAATACAGAGGCAAGGCAGGGCCACTGTAGCACAAGCCAGGGAAGTCACGGCAGGAAAACGAACATTTATGTTTCTCACTCTTTCTTTTGTTCCCTTTCATCTAAACACACATTCAAGCATGCTCACACACAACCTATGGACACCCACACACACACACACACACACACATACTGAAACCTACTCACGCATACATACAGTAGTCGTGTACTAACACATGCACCACTTCTGCCAAAACCTGAATACAGTAATTGTCAGCTCGACCGTGATCAAATGGAGCAATTATGTGTTCAAGCATGGACAATGCAGGGTGCTAATCGATAGCAAGGATCTAGCTCACAAATACAGTGGTATTCAGCCATACAGGCCAGGCACACCTGAATAAACCCCACGCCACGACAACATACACTGCTGGAAATGTGATTTGACATGTCATCATGTGTCTCGAAACGACAAAGGTCTGCTTCGGAATGTGGGGGAACGCCATCTTCTCCTTAATAAAGGATTGATCTGCCATATTGATCGTACATGACAAGGCTGTAGCAAGGAATTTGCCCCCTTTCTTTTGTTATTTCCACCCCCTTTCTTATCTATGCACTCTGGCAGTCCCGTACATGTGTACACACACACAAGCATGCATATGTGTGTGTGTGTGAGTGCACGTGCCCGGCTGAGAGAGTGTATGTGCACGGCAGCCCTGCCAGACCCCGCTGCTCAGTGTGATGTAAATTGTGTATGTGTAAAAAGCACTCCATAATCAGGCCATCCATCATCAGAGGCTGTCAGTGGGCTCTCTCAGGGTGATACATCACGCTCTCCTGTCCTCTGCCTCAGCTGGGGCCTACACAACCCGCCAGGCATGCTGGGAACACAGCCGGAGAGACGTACAGTACAGGACGAGACCTAGGTTGGGAGAGGTGTTCTGTTTGATGTGCCTTTCCAATGATAATGATGCCCTACTGTAAATGCAGACCTAAGAATTGTGATGAATGTGGTTTGGAGGGTAGGGTATCCTGTACCCTTAAAGAACAGTTTAAACTGAATTTTATCAGCGTTCTTTACAGTTTATATACAGTATCAAATGCCTAGATAGGAAGCAATTGAACTAAAAATACATTAAACTTTTCTCAGTCTCGGTTTAACACATGGCTCAATTTTCTGCAGTTGCAGTCCAAGCGTCAGGCATGATCTCCGCATGTCGACATGTCGCCATCTCATCTATCATGGAGATGATCTTTGTAACAACCCCGGCGTAATGAAATTGGTGACACAGACCGCCATCTGCTATTGATTTCATGCAAATGCTTTTGACAGCTGATGGAGACTTGCATTAGCGCTAAACGGTGCTGTCAGTTGATGAGTTGACAGTTTTGTAGTCATAGCATGTACACTGGTGCAGACAGACACAGACAATGTCAATAATCCTGTAAGAGCTGCTGATGATATATACTGAGCACTTATATTGAATCTGGAGAATAAATGTGTTATGTGTGTATTCATCGCATTGCTCTGCACATTTTTTCTTGCAAGCAAAGATTTCCTTTCATCTACTGAGCTTTTACAAGAATCATTGGGACTACTCTTCTTACTTTTTCTTACACCACACACATTGACAGCAGCATTACCCCCCTCTTTCACTCCCACCTCTTCACCCTATGTCTTTTTTAATCCTTGGCACATCATTATGTTCCAACTTCACACTCTGTCGTAAAGTTTATACTCTTCTAAAGATATAACAGGCAAATCTAGCTCTGCGATGCCCTTGCATGACTCCATGCATGCCAAAATTAGTTTGGCCCTCCTCGTCCTTCTAACACAATATGGTAAAAGAGGGGGGTTGAGGGTGTGGAAGGAGCGTGTCCCCCCCCTTTTACCCCTCCTGTAAGGGCTCTCAGTCGCTGCAAGGAAACATGAAACCCTCCACACAGATCCCATAAATCCTGCACTGGGTGGGGAGTCTAGCCGAGGGGAGGAGGGGCTGAGGAAGGTGGGGGGGAACTGTGGGGGGAGGTATGATAGGGGTGGGTGGAGAGGGGGGGAACTGGGGGTCGCTGGCACGTTCCAGTCACGCCCGCTTCCCGGCTCGCGGCCAATCAATACCACTTTCCTGTTTTAGAGGCGGGTAATTATGAGGTGGAGAGATTGTGTGACCTCTCACCCCTGCTGCATTACTCGCCTGATATTAAGATAAATTGCCTGATTTTGGGTAAACATATGCTGCAATTCAAACTGTCAGCACTGGTTTGCTCAGGGATAATTTGTATTGATCTCCTGGCTTCTTCCCCATTTTGCTTACTGACCTCATGGATAATTAGAGAAAAAGAGACACGGGGAGGTAAGGCAGGGCTTGCATTTGAATACTTTGCAGGAGAGATGAAGAGCACATGGGAAGGGGGGCGAGGGAACATTATGGACTAATAGAATTTTCATTTTCTCTCATTTTCTGTTTAGATTTAGACAGGTTGCGTTTTTTGTTCAATTACAACACTTATATCTGTTCCCCTGCTTATGGTACATACACAGAGACATAATTGGTCATAGATTTGTTTCCATGGTTTGATTTCAGAGATGATTAAAATGTAACAAAAGTAATGAGACAGCAAAGTGACAGCAAATATCACATTTAACAGCCTATAACTAAAAGAATTATTGCCATGTTTGAGTAAAAGGAACATACCGTAGTAACTGATTTCAACAAGAAAAGAGACCCACTTCTTCAAGGCGGTTTGGAAGAAAATTTTAAGAATATTTTAGTCATTTTCTCACTCTGGAGAGTGAATGATCATGTTTCAGAATATGAAGAAATGGAATGCATGACTCGGTGTGCAGCTGTGACCATATCACTTCCAATTTTGAATATCGCGCATGCGCACAAGTGCGCATGGCAGGGCTTCAGTGGAATTCCTCTGCCTGGAATGTGCACTTCCCAATCTTATTTTGATCTGACGCCTTAATCTGCCCGTCCTTTCATGCTACAAACACATTTTCTCTGAGAGGTCCTTTAGCCGCCCCAGCTAGCCACTTTACTTAAAATGTAGAGTGGATGGCATGTACATGGCATCTGAGTGTGGTCTGCTGCTCCTTCTCCATGTTCTCTAGAAATAGGACACGAGTAACCGCTCTACAGGAACAGTGTAACATGGCCGACGTTGGCAGCCAGAAGTGCTTACATGGCAATACACCACTGTGTGCCCTCGGTCTATATGGAAGTGGATTGAACACATGTATTGACTTACAGTATCGGGGTATAAACATAGGGAAATGTTTGAGCAAAGCAGTAAATTTAAGGGAAATTGTTCCTTGTTAAGTATATGAGCCTGAATGGAAGCTTGCACAGAGTACTAGCATTCCTGCCAGCCATTACAGCTTATTACGATAACTCTATCTTTCCAGGAGATAAAAACCTAGCCTTGTTGCCATTTGCCAGCTATTACTTTCGCTAATTATACTTAACTGCTTCGAGCTTATCTCCACTCCTCCTACACCATTGAGCAGTTATTTTTTTCTTTCCCCTTAACACAAATTAGAGGTGGAGTGGGAGTTGGAAAGGGGGAGACAGATAAACAGCACAGGCAGAAGTTCATTCAAGTGTTATTGCATTTGTGACTTGTCAAACAGTCTAACTGAAGCCTTCTAGGCACCTGCAGTCTGTTAGATGGATGCAGTTCAGAACAGCATCAACACACATAATGACCTCGTCTCGCCGATGTTCAGCAGAGTCTTCCCGAGAACGAGTGAATATCTTCTCAGTGTTACTGTGAGGAGTTAAAATTGAATTCTGTGCATACAAAGAGGGTAAGATATTCAGAGGTCATGCTGCTGCTCCACAATATAGATATGTTCCAGTGTTGAGAGAATAGAAAACATGCATGCAGATGTAGAGACCATCCTCAAAAAACCAAACCAAGTCAAATTGGAATTTTCACAGCAAACCCACGCAAAGCAAACCTCATCTGTTTTAACACTGACCATATCATCTCCATCCACTGCAGCCAGTTATCACTGAGTGATTCCATCTCCAGCAGTCTCAAGATGAACAGGAAATTAAAATTTCAAAGATCTGCAGTTAGGATAAATCAATGGAGACAGATCAATGTTCATTGAAATTTCATGAACTTTGAGCCAATACAGATGAAAAAACCTAGACAGTTACAGTCTCCAGCAGATATTGCTCCTGCAACAGATAAAATGTAATTAACACGGTTAAAAGGGAGCAATGTTACAGATTGCACATCCATAATTTCAGACTCCCTTCATATCGGTCGTATTATTAGAAAGGGCCAAAGACACCTGTTCAATCCTCTTAGATGACATCTAAAGTATGTGTGCCACTTCTCTAAGGACGTCGGTGGACTTTCACACATTACCGGCCAACAGAAATCAAATGGGTTCCCTTCACAGCTGATTGCAAGCGCAAATTAATATTGTAAAATGAAGATCAATACATGGACGGGGCACAGATCGATGACGGCTAAATTACGGCCGCGTTTTCCCCCTCATTCAAGATGAGTTGTGTTTTCCTCTCAAAGTCAATACCGTGCTGCCTCCCTCATTCATTTCTCAATAAACTTGCCGATGAATTTCAATCAAAATGCGGCAGTGGAAGGAGAGGGAGGGGGTGGTGGAGTTCTTTTAAAGCCCGTTGGGTGTGGATCATACTGAAAATGGGGCAAGAAGAGGAGGTAGAAAAAGGAGGAGGAGGGGGAGAGATCCTCGTCTATCAAGAGCCCCCCTCCCTGCCTCCTCCGTCTATCTTTCCTGTGGCAGAGGACTGATGCTGTGACTTAGTGAGGACAATCCATTTTAAGAGCCATTACAAAACAGACCTCACAACGATACTGTGAGACAAAAAGTGGGCCCAATTAAAATTAAATCAATGAATACCATCCTTACTGCGAGAAAAAACACACACCCATACTTTCATTTTTCTCTTGAAAGATACCCACAATACATTTCACAGAGAGATGTAATGGGGGGAAAATACATGCTCAACTGCAAGTACTTATTTCAATCAATTTCCCGGAGCTGGATTTCACAGGTCACTTGCTGATAACACGCTGTGGAATAATGCCACAGTGTGCTTCTCAAAGCCTACCTGACAAGCTGCCTGACAGTGGGGGAGTGCAAGCACGTGTCACGTCAGCCCTCTAATTGGACACAAGGACCTTCCTCCGTGGAACCTTGTCGCGCTCCACACAAGCTCACAAGGCCTTCAAACCAGGCCCATCTAACTTGGCAACGAGTGTCTGCTCCACTCCTGTGGAGCTGGTGCTAAATACCAGAGTTGTAATGAGACAGGCAGGTATGGGGATATGGCTACTGGATAACATGCTTTGACACATGCTAAAACTGTTGTGCCAACTGGTTACAACCCACTTGACTGTGGCAATGACATTTATAAATGCCTATTTCATCCTTACTTGCAGCAGCTCATACTGCAGGGTGGTTTTTATTTTTTTTTAAATCAGCGGAAAAATTAAAAATTGTTCCCAAATCTGACATGCCGTGTGTAGTAAATTTGGGGATTTTAAATATACAATGCTTATATGAGGTATTTGGTGTGTCCTCCTCTAAAGCTGATCTGTTTACATACCGCCTTGAATGCCTTTGATTATAGCATATCTTTGCTGTAGGCCACACCCCACCACTGACCAACAACCAACGGAGTTCCAAGCCCAACCCTGCAGGACAGGAAATGAAAAGGAAGCTCTCCATCTGATCAGCTTCTGAGTCTGGGACTTCAAAGTGACGGCAGGGTGGGGAGGAGACGTAAGGATAGGCCCAATTCACAAGCACTCATGTGGTCTGATAAAGACGTCTGTGTTTGCTTATTTAAATTCCTTGTGAGAGGAGGGTCGGCAACTACATAACATTCTGTTCCTCTTTCTAAGAGTGGAACAGGAAGTGAGTTTAATTTTGGATTGGACAACTGGATATCACTATTTATATGTCTGACTCGCTGCACTGCACTAGTTTGGGTGGACATCTATTGCACATGCATGTAAAGAGTTTTTTTTTTTTTTTTCATAAAGTAAGAAATTGTTGTTGAATCTCAACTAAAAACAGACCCTTACTTCGGCACTATGAACATCTTCCTTTTCCATCCCTTACAGGGCTGACATTTCTTGATCTCCACCAGTATTGAGTGAAGCACACATGACCCCTTTGTCCTTATGTTGATGAATGACTGCCTCATACCCATTTTGTCAGATTTTGGTGCAGTGGAGTCGATAGCGTCACCTTGACGAGGAAACTTTGTGATCCATCAGCCCTCAAGGCTGTCTGGCCTCAACTAAGGCCTGGCAAGAGCAGCTCACTGTATGGGGGCATCTACTCCATCCAAAATCCTTCACCCAGTGTGCTGCGATCTTGTGAGGTCGAACGAATGGCTCTTATTACTGCCGCTTTACAGTGAGGAAAAAAAAAGAAAAAAACACTTGACTTGTACTAATAGCTGAGAAGCCATGCTGGTCACCAAAGGTCTGAAGACGAAGCACCCTGTCAGTGCCCAGCTTGGGAAATTAGCAAATAATGTTCCCTTCCCCCTGACAAATGTGTGACAGCTCGCCTTCGCCAATCATTCTCTCCTAACGTTATGATGCATGTCCTGGATCCCCACTGGAGGATACAGGCGAAGTTTACTGACCCTCAATTTACCCATGACAAATGGGGTCCCGGTAAATGTGCGTTTTCTGGGGCGCGGAAGGGGTTCATTTTAAGCAATCCTGGTTATGTGGATGTCACTGATTAGGATAAATAGTGGCTGAGTGTGTTAGGACTGCTTGCAGAACCATATTACCAAGGGCCTGCATCGTTGCCCCTGGAGGGGAGCTCTCGTGGAAACTTGGCCAAGATAGAAAACCAAAAGCTCTGATGCAATTAGGAGCTTAAATTGGATAAATTGTACGGTCAAAGTTTTTATTTATGATTTACTCTTTCATACAGTGCTGTAACTATGCAGTAAGAAGGTTAAGATGCTGCAAATGAGGCTGAAAATTGAGACTTTTTGTTCAAGAAATATCTGATCAAACCAGAATGTACTGTTTGCAGTACTTAATAAAATGGAAAGTATAATAAAGTATTGACCTCAGGCACAGCCAGGACTCTCTCCTTTTGATTTTCTACAACCTTGCTGACAGTTGGACCAATGGATAACCAATACATGGATTAGACAGAGGACAAGCTTGTAAGCTCTAAGGGACACATTTTGTTAGAAGGTAAAAGGTATAGACTGTAAAATAGTAGAAATAGCCAGCATGTCATTCCTTTAAAAATGTGCCAATTAAAGTACAGATAAAAGCTCCTCGAAGCAGTCTGTAAACTACAGCCTACTAAAGTTTTATATAGTATGTCTGTTTGTCTCATTAGTGTTTTAAACATTCAATAGTCAATGCCAACAGGATTATTTGACATACACTACAGGGTGCTCTCTTTCTGAAAATGGATTGTGAGTTTTGGAGCAGTTCCAGGGTACTAACCCGAGTGAGGACGTGTCCCTCTGCTGTTCGAATTGGCTGCAGTCTCCTCTGTGTTGACTCTTGGTAATTTGTGATAATTTCTTAAATTGAGCGAGTTAAATCTCCACAATTAGGGTGGTGGTGCAAGAAGAGTCAACATGAAAAAAAAAGGCACTCCTCTCAAGCCGTGCTCTCAAGTCATGTTTGAAGCCATATGCTTTGATAACTGGACCTTTGATATGCACATGTTGCTCTCCAAAATGACAACCGAACATTTTGTGCCTTTCAGACAGCACTGTGTCACTACATGCCCTTTTCAGGTCATGCAATTTGCTATTGTAACTCCAGGTCATTTCAAACCTATTTCCTCGTGTAGTACCATTTTTTCAAGTGCTGTAATACAGAAAGAAAAGCTATGGTTTGAAATGAGCTGTTTCACTCTTAAATACATGATCCACTCTCTTGCACTCGATGCATCAGCCCATTCGCTTTTTAATGTCTCAGAGAAGTAGCTAACATCCTTTCACCTAGCAATTACTGTACATATGGAGTCAGTGATACCTCATTCTAGCGTTATGCATTCTGCTCTCTTTAACGGGTTCATTCTCTCAAGCGTCAACCCTTGTACAATCAGGGTGAGCCACATAGGGAATAGCAGAGCAGAGGAGCCGGACCTGTCTATTGGTGACTTTCTCTTTTAATTCAGCGCACTAATCAATTGTACCACCATTGCCTCCAGGGGTAATTGTATCTTTATACTAACTGGAAGTGAGTAAGAACCCAGGGAAGACAGAGAGGAAGAATGGGGGGAGAGAAATCAACAAAGATAGAGAGAAGGGGACACGTTTCCCCAGTAAAACCTGATGGTAATCATCCCAATCCGCTTAGCCTCTGTGACTAATGGGGTCTGTTCTTAAGGGACCTGGCACTTTCACCAGGGTGCTATAGAAGCCATTAATGTCTTAACTTATACACCTTCTCAGGGCTGTGCAGTAACACATGTACACACAGACACACACTGGCGCACACACATTTCCTCCCTCTCGCTTGCTCTCACACTCTCACACAAACAGACACACATACACTTACGCAGCCACACTACACTCCTGTTTCATTATCCTGGTGCCTTGTTGGCCTCTGCTCCGCTCCTGCTAGGGAGGTTAAATGCAGGAGAGCTGGGCCAGACTGCACGGTTGGAGGAGAAGGGGACGGATGGCTGGGGGTGGTAGTGGTGGTGGTTTGGGGAGCGAGAGAGAGGGGGGGACTTGATGAGAAACAGCTGCCCCAGGATGGAGGGGTCTGGATGGGGGTTTCGGAGGGGAGGGGAGGAGGGGGGGTCCAGGCCCCACTTTGCAATTCTGCTGTGCTCAAGGCCAGGGCTGTGCTGGAGGCCTGGGGGTGCTGGGGGAAGTGAGAGTGCTTTGACGTGCCCCTGTTTCACTCTGCCCATCAGAGTTAGAACAGACAGAGGCTTCCAGGTCAGACAGGCTCTGACCCCCACAACCTCTGTCTCCTCGCCAATGATGACAGATAAGACCACCACTTCCTTCTGTTAGCCAAGATAATCAGATCCCTTACTTATAGTGTGACACGCACACCCTTTTCTCTCTCACATACACACCTCTCTCGTCTCTTTGCACACTTTCTCTCCAATGAATTCATATGGAACACACATGAGAATAACTTCAGACGCACTCATGCACTTAACCTGGATATTGCGTTTCTAATCTGATTCATAAAAAAATGAAACCACATTTTGCCTTACAAAATCAGCAAATTAGCAGAAAGCATTATCTGTCTCACAACAAGGCAGATAAAGAGAATTGGCAGAATGAGTTATCCTGACAGCTTGAGTTTAACAGAGCTTGGCAGCGCCCTTGTATGATGGCAGGTCAGAGGGGGATCAAGTTGCACTTGTAGGTGCCCCTCAACGAAAAAAAAGCCTTTTCGCTAGCAGTGCAGATCTCACACATTTTAACATTCAGCAAGCAGGGCCCTGGTTAGTTCATTACTAGCGCCTGGACTTGGGGCTGAGGGCTCCATCCAGACAGAAGGAGGAGAGGGAGGGGGGCACAGGAGAAGCCTGGAGAAAGGGAGGGAGTGAGGAAGAGAAGGTTTTGACTCACCAGTATAGACAAATCTCCCAGGGGCACCTTTGCAGAACTGCTTGGACTTGTAGGACAGCGTGACTTCCACAACACCGGGGATGTGCCGAGGTGGAGTCTGGACGCGGATGGCGTGAGGAGTTATCAGCTGGATTACAGAGGAAAATAAATAATGAGCCATCTGCAAAGAATCTGTGCTGTTAATACTACTGGCTAGAAAGTTTTGAGTAGATTTTTCAAAATAAAAGTAGCTGAATTTCTAATAGTTAAACTGAATTTTAGTCAAATCTATAAGAGAGATCATACCTCACTCCATACGAGCATGGTGCCGAACACGACTTGTAGGCCATCAAAGAAGTTGTCCCCTATGATGATGACAGTGGCACCTCCAGTGGTCCATCCCTCACTGGGGCTGATAGCCTTGATGCACGGGGTGGCTGCTTATCCAAGACAAAGAGAAGAGCAAATTCAGCACCTAAGCTTCAACATTCGGGCCCATGTCTCTTTCCACAAAGACACATTACTGCATCACCTCTACGCTCAGCCCTCCATGTCTCTCTCACAAAGACATATCATGGAAATTGCCCCTGGAAAAAAAATGATGGATTTGTCCTTTAAGGCATGAGAATCAAAATCATTTATCAGCGCGCTGGAGTGGTGTAGTTAAGCAGACCCTTCAAATGGTCCACTTCACAAAGGCTAAACGCCGGGCTCGCCAGGAAAATGATTTGATGGAGCAAATTATGTGTCAGGGCAAATGTAGCTATCAGAATTGATTAAGCATGCACCCGCATGTACAGTAAAATTTCAAAGTTGAACACATCTTAAATGAGTCAAGAATACAGGCTGTTAAAGTGGAAATGACAAGCTAAAGCTTTGCTGGTTCATGTTATTTCATTACCTTTGTTCTGCATATGTAGTACAGAGCAGGCACACTGAGTGTAGTTTCAGGTTTCATAACGTGAAATGCACTCATGAATTATTCAGATTGAGTTTTTTTCTTTCTTTTTGTGATCGATTCAATCCATTTCATATTGTTTATTACAATGCTTTTCATCTGGCATGACTTCTGCTACGTAGCTCTGCCATTCATCAACAGTCTGGGTTGTTATTATAATCTAATTTGAGTGATCTGGTGCCTCACATTCACTGTCATTTGATGCATTACCTTAATATGGTGTTCAGCACAACACCGTGTTTACAACAGAAATAGCATGACAGCTAGCCATAAAATAGCAATATCAAATTTAATCTATTTCCATCAATATCTTTTAATACACTATGAATTGTGCATGTTTTTCCTACTCAAAATGTGAGCAACTATTTCACCAAGTTCCTTTTTTCTTTACAGGCTCAGTTCTAAACCTCTATTATCCTTTCCATCCAGTAAGTAAATCACAGTCGGCCATTGTTGTATGGATCACCTCAGACAAGACATCTCCCTTTGTTTGCCTTGCTGTTGGGTCTGTTCAGGTCATGTTTGCTCTCTCTCCCTGCCCATAAAGTGCACACACACACATTGGTACTACAGGGAATCTGACTTTAACAGGCGCTGTTGACTTCATGCTAATCACCTCGTACAGATTTTCATTTGTGAGGCCTGGAGGAGTGACATTTGCTTTCCTTAATTGCGAAGCGGAGCGTCTGAAAGAGGACCAACCCTCTATGGGCATGCTGGGCCCCCTCTAAGGGCCTGACCTTCATCAGTGCGGACGATTACAGCAAATAATTCACCCTTCAAAATTACTGTAAACAAATTGACTTTGGGGATGAGAGAGAGGGGGGAGGAGCGGGCAGGAAGGAGGAGGAGGCAAGAAGAGGGCCTGATGGTGACGGTGGCTGCTGGGGGGCAGCTGCAGCCTGAAACCTACGACAGGCATACACAATCACGCACACACGCACACAAACACAGACGCACCACCTCGGAAATCCCAGTGCCCCCTCCCACACACAGAAGGACCCATGGAGAGGCAGCGACTGAGGCCCTAAGCCGTCCACCCTTCTGCCTAAAAATTTGCATATGTCTCAATGCACAGACAGAGAGGGGAGCATGTGCTGAATGGGGACCGTGGCGAAGTGGATTACACAGTCAGCGCAGGCGATCTGATGACAGACACGCACAATGCCCCCTCAGCAGATGATAGGCATCATGAGGAGTGGACGGATGAGGATGCAAAGAGCCGGCCTGCCGTCTGCGTGTTGCATCACTAAGTCTTTGCAAACTTTGGTTTACAGTAGAGGAGAATCACTCGATTTGAATTCATATGTCATGGCTTGTTTGGTTTTTTTTTGGGGGGGGGTGGGTTGTCCTGAATTGTTACCCTATTGATTTTGTTTGTGTGCTTAAATTTATTTCAAGATCCACTTTGCTGTGAAAATGACCCCAGGCAGCCGATCTGTGATCCGTCCTAATCTTTTTCCTCTCCACCGAGGGTTAGCCGTAGAGGACGTCAAAACTGATCCGAGATCTGAGCAGAGGAGGTCCCAGCTCTAGTATTGTGACACTCAAACAGGTCTGATGTGGCCCCGCGAAGCCGTCCTTTGTTCTGCCTGCTGAAATGTGTTGTAATTGTGCTGTGGGATGTCCAGATGGTCGGTTGATAGTGCAGCTGATGGGATTATACCTTTTACCTCTCCCTGGGCCATCTGTTCCCTTTGACTCTCTCTCTCGCTCCCTCTGCCTCTCTCTCACTCTTAACCTCTCTCTCTCTCATACTCTCTCCTTCTCTTTCTCCTTTCCTCCTATCCTTTTCCCCCCTTCCTTTTCTCACTCTCTTTCTTCCTCTTAGGCCCAGCAGTCTGGATTCACTTGTCTTTATTGCATAAACCCTAACAGCATTACAGCCACTTGGCATGCAAATGAGGCAGGCGCTGCAGGCTCTATGCTGAGTCTCCTATATTGTCTGGGGCTCTATAATGGTGGAACTGAGCTAAGGAACGTGTGTGTGAGAGAGAAAGAGAGAGACAGAGTCTGTGTGTGTCGGTGCTCTGCTGTTCGTGTGTGTCTGTATGTGTGGGGGGTGAAAGACTCGGCTATTTGTGAGCATGTTTATGCACTTTTGAGGCTGAATCTATACATGTTTGAGTGACAGGCAGCCACAAAGCGACATTCGTGTCTGAATGCATAATATGCTTGTTGTGTGACAGTACACACAAGTGAACAAAAATGTCACATGGTGTGATTCAGTCTGTCACCCACAAGGCTATCCCGTGTCTGCGCCAATAGGGGGCAGCACCTCTTGATCAATGTGAGGCAGTCGGTACAAGTGCAGTGTGAGCTGATGGGAAGGATGATGCCTCTCTGTTTCAGCCACACAGTCAGTCAGCCAGCCACATATCTGAGGCTTCTCGCCCAGTGAACTCATGAGGAAGAATGTGTTGCTAATTTAAAGCATGCTGTCTGTCTGCCTGCTAGTTGTCAGAGCACTATGGAGGACATGGCTGGAATTACATTTTATGACCAGGTTTCCTTTTCTCACGTGTCACATCTCTGTTTGTTAAAGGTGACTCAAACAAAGCGTGTGATCGTTGTTGATGCATGTTAAATTAGTTTGTTATGGAGCTGAGCCGCGGAGGGAGGAAAAAAAAAAATCTCAACTTGTGAGCGCGCACACTGTTAAGCAGAGGGAAGGTGTATTAAAGTTATTAGACAAAGACATGTTCAACTGGGCGGTTGACAATAGCTTCTTTTCTTGCTTTACGGGGCGTCACTCTGCTGCTTTGAAGAGTGTGGTGAAGAGAGGAAGAAAAGGATGGGTTGGGGTAACCTGTAAAGAACACAAGCACGCACACATGCATAGACACACGCACACACAACACATGGGGTCCCATGGGAGCGGGGGAACATGGAGGCGAGGGCTCAACCTCTTTAATTGCTCCCCTCATTAAGAAACTGGTTGCTAGGCGATCCACACCTATCGTGTCATAAACGTGAAACACACAAACAGAACGTCAGCGAACATAATGACTTTGGTGCTCCGGGCAGGACTTTAATTATTTGATTTTGTTCTCCAGTAGAGGAGTCATTAATAAAGACAAAAACAAATAGATTAGCTTTTTCCCCCACTAGGACTAGAGAGCACTGAGATATATTAATTGTCTAGTCTTTTTTTTCTTTTTTTTATTAGTCGTTGTTGTATTAAACATTACATTTGCTTTTGGTGATAGAACCATTAATGCCCATTAATGTGTAGAGAAGCTTGTTTTAGTCAGTGGTGTATATAAACTGTTTGCCCAGCCATAATTGGCTCTTGAAATCTGAAGATAAGCAATTTGCACAATTGGCCCAAGTCAGTTCTCTCCTTTTTTTTCTCTTCTTCTTCTTTCAATCTTTCAGCTGCATGTGCTCCCATCTGCGAGTGGAGGCCACGAGGGTCATAAGGTTATGTTTAGTGCATTTTACTTTTTGGATTTCCCATGGTTTGGTGGTCCTTCTTTTCTCTTATTTGGCTGAGCAGGCAATCAGTCTATCATATGGAATCAGTTGGAAGAAAAACAGTAAGTTCTGTTTTTCTCATAGGCAGCCCCCCCCCACCCCACCCTCTCCACACACATACACACACTTACACA
>NW_023339751.1:13439541-13456572 GCF_004916995.1 Morone saxatilis | reverse complement strand
CACACACACACACACACTATCAACCCACCCTTGCCTCCCCCCTCCTTTCTCCTTCCTCCCCCCTGTTTCAGCTCTCTCACAGCTAAATCTGCAGAACCCAATGACAGGAAATTGACCTCACAGCCAAATTCTTAAGCAATTTGATCATGTTTCACATGGGCTTTTAGGACAAATGTAGGTGCATTAGGAGACTGGAAGTAGTATAACATTTTAAAATCATAACTTAGTCTGAGTGTCCGAGTGTTATTGTCGTAATTAGTGATATCGAAATGATAAATACACTGAGTGATGCATACTACTTCCAGTCAAGACAAACAAATAGGTATGAGGGAGGCAAAAAAGCAACTTAAAAAGTAAAAAATGAAAGTGATGGAGGAACAAAAGATTCTAAGGAACTAGAAGAAACTAAGTGTGTGATTTGTAAAACTGGAGGATGTCTGAAAGAAACTATGAGGAAAAAGGAGCGTAGCAAATTATAAGATGTAAAAATGTGCCTACCATTCTCCAGATAAGGAGGCGTACCTTCTGAAGGGTCGAGTCTGCGAGCCCTTCGCCCATGCTTGGAATTGTTGTGTACGAACATGTTGTCAGAGACAGCCAAAACATGGCCGTCCACATTGACGGTCGTCGATACGACAACCTGCAACAAGAGTGAAGGTAAAACATGTAATTTATTAAACAGGAAACAGAGAAATATAGTTTTATATTAGACATTTTCACTAATGTTCTGGGTTAAAGGGCATACATTAGAAATTCTGTTGTGTCCAGGTACATGCATGCATGCTACTGATTACCGGTCAAACCTCTTCAAGTGGTTGTTCTCTTTGGACGTATCAAATTACAATTACCTTGCTTCGGAGTCATTTTGTTTTTGCTTTTTAGTGTCTTGCATTTGTGTACAGCTAATTGACTATTCAATCACTAAAATACCATTTCCGTTTACCCACTCTACTAACTGTCATCATAGCTGAAGCTCAGAATTATTGATCAGCTTGTCCATCTATTTGAGGATGGAAGGCCTCCCTTTTAAAATATTACTGGAGTCATTAGCAACTGAACCGTACTCCATCCCATCACTCAACAAACATTTTACTAGGATCAGATTCCAAGCCACACTCCATATTTCATAATGCTTATTTTTGTTGTTGTTTTTTTGGCTACCACATCTCCAAACAGTGAGCCGCATGTGAATGGCCAAAGTGTTTCTGAGCCGGAAACAGAGAGCCCCTCTCAGGTTTGCTTCGCCGGTGAGTGACCTCGGTGTAGCAGTGGAATTTAGGGGGGCGCTTTTTTTGGTTGGTTTGGGAAGGGTGGGGGTGTAAGGGGGGAGGAGGAGGGGAAGTGAAAGAGCTCCATTCTTGTGAGCAGGTTCAGAGCTGGGCCAAGCTGAGGATGATGGATTGGGCCCTCTCTGGCCTCCAGCTGGTTTTTGGGGGTAATAAGTGGAGTGGAAGGCATTCAGAATACACAACTTTGGCCAGAGAAACACCTATAGTGGAGCATCTGGGAAATCTATTTAGAGAAAAATGGCATTCTAACTGTTGGACTGAAGACAAGGGATTATCATCAGCGAGAAAAATCCAAAATCTTGTTGTTTTAGTCTTAGGTTACATGTTTTAGTTTCACAAAAAGAGTGATGCTACAACTTTCTTCTTTCTTGCATTCCTTTTGACACACAGGAGTGAGAGGTGAAAGCCCTTGGTGGCTGTCATGCATCAGTCCACATTCACCCTGAGGGAAGATTTGAGGAGTCAGGGGAGGTCTGATGGTGGTGACATCAGGAGGGGACACCCTGTCTTGTCTGTTTCATGTCTGGGCTTCCTCCTGGAGGATGCTGCTTGTGTGTCTATCACAGAACAGTGCTGTCAGTGACGGACGCCCTCCTGTAGTTTGTCACTATCCTGATAGGACAAATCACACTAAACTCTTACTCTCTCACCTTGACCTACTGGGCTGCTTGTGGTGAAAATGTGGTTGGTAGGATGGATGGATGGTTGGATAAATGGATCAGCGGGGGGCGTCAATAATTTCAAGGCTCAACTACCTGACACATTAGAAGTGAGAGGGTTAAAGAAGCAGTAAAAAGTGCTCAACGGTCATGTCCCTTTAGTGTAAATCGCAGCATTTTGTCAGCCCGCAATAATGATGGTTTTCAGATGGCTTACAATGGTTTTCATTGGCTATACAGAGACCTGCATATGTGTGCGTTTAAGTGTATGCATATGTGGGTAGGAATGAGAGAGGGATGTAGAGAAAGCAAATATATGCGCTCCTAGCGTGTATGGGCATGCATCCATATGCGTGTATGCCTGCGTGTGTGCGTGCTTGCGCATATGTGTGTATAAGAAGGTATGCGTTTCCGCTGCCAGACAGATCCTGAGTTAACACTGTTGTTACATGTGGTTGGATCGTCCTCCCCTCTGCGCTGAGGCTCAGAAAGCTGTCAGGAACACAATTGATGGCACTCTTAAATCCTATATCCTTATTTGTGTCAGATGGTATTCCCTAATAAATATTCTGTCCAGAGCACACAGGACACAGAATCCTTCACTCTCTCTTTCCCTGGTTTTTGCCTCCTTCAGTGCCAATAATAGAATTACATTCATATGTGAATGTGTGTCAATGTGTAGTGTACTTGTGCATTTGTACAACTGTGTGTGTGTTTGCAGAAAGAGAGACAGACAGCGCGAGACAGAGACAGAAATAGACAGAGCATATGTGTGAAATAGATTCACCTGGAATCTGCGCATGTCTCGTGGATTCCCTGCATTCTTCAGACAGTTCTGATTGCACTTGAGGAAGAACTTTAGGAAGAATCTGAAAGAGAGCACAAAAACAAAAGCAAAAACTATTAATTATACCATTTAAGATACCTTTCTAAATGAAAATGCTGTGGAATATTTACGTCTGATCCATTCATCCAGTCAGTCAGAAACAAACGCAACATTACACTATTTCAGTTTAAGGAAGTTGAATGTATTTATCATTCCCTCAAAATCGAGAGCATCAGTCTCTTTGTCATCTCATCGCCTCACCTGAGTTCATGGGTCTTTCCCAACACCCATCTGCCACTAACATACAGGAAGTCACTTGATATTCCACCCACCTCTTTAATCCCAGGACACCCCCTGTGCAATTAAAGTTCTCCTGTTCAATAGGGAAGCAAATGAGGCCCACCTGTGACCAGGTCTTGTTTGAAGAGCATCAGGGATAAAGGACCTAACAAGGTGAGAGCGCGCCACAAAACTTATAGTCCTGTCAGGCAATTAGGCGGACACTCCTGGGACCACCGTATGCCACACACACACACACACACACACACACACACACAAGCATAACGCATACACACACACACACCCATGCACTTGTGGGTGGGTGAGGCAATTATGCCACAAATTACAACCTGGCTAATCGTCTCTGAACAAATGTCACGTCTGAGTGAGATCTGGGCTTGGTTAGTTTGTAAGCTGCCTTCCTCTCCTGCTTTCTCTCAGGACGCGTAGAATTTATTGATAAAGCCTTGTATTGAGAGTTGAATATCAGATGTGACCTCAGAGACATAAAATAGTTAAAAAAGAGAAAGATTAACAATAAGAAATATTGTCTCAGATGCAGCCCATTGTGTAAAATCTTACAAAACCACACAGAATAAACAATGAAATTGACTTGTTGTTTTTGCAAATTCTCCCCACAGAATCATGACTGATTGTGCTTTTGCTTTCTCCGATTCATTATACTGTAAATACCGTGCCATGGTATTTATTTTTCATCACATTGCACTAGCATTACTATATGCAATACTGTGGTTTCCATTGTAACACTACCTTGGCTCACAGAATCACAGCGGCTCATTGGATTACCATAGATTGCACCATAGATTGCACGGCCATTTCATTCAGCTAAATACAGTGGCTTGTGTGGCCTGTGAGGACGCTTTCACAACACTTAAGACTTCTCGTTCGCCCAGTGGGATCCCGGCCAGGCCATAAATCAGAGTCTAAAATGACCCTTCTAACCCTGGCCACATTAACACATGCACTGGTCATTTAGAAGCGTTCTTCGATAGACTCCTATACCTTATGCTTCACTGAGGGCCCAGGAGGGAGAGGAGAGGTGAGAAAATATTTTCACTCCACATCCAAGGAGCTTTGGCTCGGACATCAATAAAAGACGTTTTAACCCATGCCAGAATGCTGATTGCCTGTCGGTGTGTGGTGAGGCCATAAAAAACCTGACTTGTCATTAGTGCATTTCGCTTGATTGTGTTCACTGTGTTTTCGGGTTGCATCTGTTGGCTGATCATCAAAATGACCATTATGTACTCTAATTCCCTGACCCTGTTTTTATTTCCCCAAAGAGTCATAATGTAGAGCAGCAGACATCTGCGGAAAGCAGACCTGAAATACGACTTTTATTTGTCTGTCGCCTCTCATACAGATTGGGTAAGGCCAGTGTGTGTGTTTGTGGGTATGTGCGTGCACATCCACACGCAAAGTGTGTGTGTGTGTGGGCATGTGCGTGTACATGCATCACCCGTTGTTAGACAATTTATGTCTACCAACGGGAGATAGAATACATTTCCCAGGCAATGCATTGACTTCATAAAAGAAACATATTACTTTCAGAGTTAGTCTTGTCTCTTTCCTTGGATACTTTAATGCTTTTACATACTGTTTCGACTACAGCGAAACCAAAAGTTAAGAAACAATAAACACAAGAAATTGAGTGCCCACGCTATCATAAAGTAGCTCCTTTATGTTTACTGTTATGAAGGCAATTAAGCACAATTTCTCTGCTAAAAAGATAAGCTTAATTTTCATAGTCCACAGCAGTGGCAGTGCTATAGCATCCATTACATTTGAGTTGGTTAAGATTCTCCATGAGCACAGTGCAAATTGGTCCTTGGTGAAAAGGAGAGCAATTAAGACAAGGCCCCTCTCTCTCTCTCTTTTACTTCTTAAATATCTACAGAAGTTTGTGCTGGTGTTTTGGCACGCATGGAGACAAAAGGAGGTTGTTTAATTGTTTTTTAATGGGATATCAAGTCGTCGCTGCCATTAGATGTTGGCAATGGAGGGCAAAGGGGGATAGAGAGAAAGAATGAACTGCAATTAGGTTTGATTAAAGCTATCCTTCTCAATAATCAGCTGTTCTGACAGGACAGGGGGACCCTGGTGGCCGCTGAGATGGAGGAAGGTGTTGAGTGATATTAAGGCCAATGAAGGGGATATTAACATGGCTAATTAAAGCTCTTCCAAAGCCGGGAGAGGAGGCTCTCAGTGGACCGCACTGGATGAAATAATCGGCCAAGGCAGCTATCAGTTGGAGGAGAGAGAGAAAGGGAGTGCGGGAAGGGGTGGGGTGTAGTCCATCTGAGAGAAGGGGGGAGTAGAGGGAGGGATAGTGGGAGGCGTAAAGGAAAACTATGAAGTGTGAAGAAAGACAAAGAGGAAGACATCGACAGGCATATAGAGAAAGACTTCCAGGGCAGCCGTGGTAGCTCATTTTGACATCAACGCTCTCCGTCTGCATGCCCGAAGTCTGCCAGTATAACTAAGACCTGACATCAGCTTTTATCTCTCCGACAGCTAGTCATACAGGTCCACAAATCAACGTTAAAACAATCCTGCTCATGCCTTGGTCTAAGGCAATTAATACGATTCTCCTGTAGTACCTCCATGCTCGCCCACTGCCGAAGCTACTAATCATGCCATAATGATTTCTCTCCCTCTGGTCAAAGGGGAAATAGATTGTCTCTTTAGTAATGCAGCAGGCTCGGCGCCTTCCACTCCCTGGCTTCACAGACCCGGTAATTGAGGAGAAAAAGGCCGACTTTGGCACTTTGACTGATTTGAGGGCTGCTAGACCCTCTTATCTTTACTCTGATCATTTTAGGCTGACACTCAAAGGAAGACCCATCGCCCTAATTCTAGCTCACCCTCTCCCATCATCAAACAGAGAGGGGAATAGGAAAAAAAAGAGAAGAGAGAGAGGAAAAAAACAAACAGGCGAGGTGAGGAAGGCCTTCTCTCATTTAAATGGCTAACTTAATTGCAAGGTTGATGTCACTCATGCATAAATGTCCATCCCTTTGATTTGAGTGAAGAGGGCAAATAAGGATAATGTTGTATTATTAAGAAGGCTCCATCGACAGTGGAGGCTAGCTCTCCTGTCCATTTCATTCATTTTTTTTAATCCATTCATTTTCAGATTAGCACTATTTTTAATGACCTGTAAAAAAATTTAAGTTAAGTCTAAGCTGTTTTAAATTATTTTCACCCGCTGGTTTCTTAAATTACGTACATGAAAGCGTTTTTTTTTTTTCCTTCAATAGTACACCTTGTTCTTATTGCACAAAAGAGCTTCCCCGTATTTGTTTAGGCCGTTACACAATACACTGACAGATGGCCACAGTATCTGTAAGAGTCAGGTATTGACAACTCTAAGCTCCTGATTGGTGCCCCGGCACTAATGACTAGCATGCAGTGTCCACAGCCGGCAGCCATGACAGTGAGGTCATCCGTTGCAGGGCGGTGAGTATCGATCACCACCCAGCTCCAGCCCATCAGGCCCCAGCTGCCTCCCAGACTCAATGGGCCCCTGTTACAGGAGCCCTGTAAGAAACGGCTCCCAACACCAGACTACAATCTGCTGACACCAGATCTCTACGCTGAGATAGTAGTACACGGGTCAATAGCGTATCGGATTTCCAAAACGCCAGGGTCTTAATGTCAAGCCTCCTGCCTTCCCTACCTACTGCTCCAGTTATTAGGCACTCCACTGAACTGCATTCAGATCCCTGTTGTGACAAGACGGAGCAGGTAAAACGAGAAATAGAGACACTTATAGATCTTAATCTTCCCGAACACTTATTTATGCAACTGAGTGGTCTTGGATATATATGCCAGTTAAGTCCCTGGGAGGCCAAGCCGAGCCGCGTGGCCATTTCTGTCGTATTCTGGTTCGCCGCTGTCTTCTCTCGTCAAGCAGAGCTGTTTTTCTCGCCTTAGCTGAAGTAAACCACAGCACATTAACAATATTTGCTCTACCCCTGTACAAGCGCCGAGGGACCAGACCCACAGATCCTATCACTTCTTTATCAGGGAACAAGTGCCTCACTATCCAACCTTATTGGGTTTGGGAGATTAACCCCTTCCACTCTTGAGCTCTGCCCATCTCCTCCGAGAGCAGCAAGGCAGATGTCACTGTGATTATTATTGTTCGACATCAAATATCCCAACTACATGTCTCAGAGAATTTATTGGGTATTTCCAAGGCCTCTTTTTGTTTTTATTTCTTTATTTTCGTCAGCTTCTATTGTCAGTTCATTTTGTTGTTTCATATTTCATATTTTTGTTAGCCGTGTGTGTGTTGTGGGGGTGTCACAAATAATTTATGTGCTTCCTCTGCACCTTAAGATGTAGCCGTGTCCCTCCATTCATCCCTCTTTACCCTCTCCTCCACCATCCCCCTTTCTCTCTAATGGGCAGAGTGGCATTGACATTATTTCACTTGAGGATCCCTCACTCTGTCAATCCCTCTTCATTTACTCCATGGCTACAGGACTCATTATGGTATCTCTTCCTCCTTCTCTCTCTCTCGTACTCTCACTCATTCTCCTCACCTCCTGTCTCCCTCGCTCTCTAGCTCTCTCTCTCTCTCCTCTTCTCTCTTCACAGATCTCATCTCTCTCTCCCTCTCTCTCTTCTCCTCTCTCTCTCTCTCTCTCCGGACACTGTTAGTTTCTTACTTAAGAGAATCGCTCGTCCTCACAAATGGTTTCACGTCAAACCCACTCCTAGCAAGCCCCCACTGATTCCCTTCAGGCTTTGGCACAGGTTTACTGTAACAGATTAGACGAAGACTCGAAGCTCCTGCTAACTATCCATCACTTGCTAACAGTGGACTAAGGCTGTGTGCTTTATGCAGCTTTTAGCTCCAGCCCGCCACATACTGCATGTTTAGCCCCGAGCTTTCTCTCTGCCTCTCCCATCCCCTCACATCAAGATACTGCTGAGGCTGTGTACTGTTGCACGCTGTTCTTTGTTTTACTCTGAATACGCCTTTTCTCTACCAGGACTTTGAACACAATATAATAAGACACAAAACATAAATAATTCTGCGTTGTTTTGTCTTGCGCAGCTTTATTTTACGAGCGAAATCAAACACTGGTTTGCCGCCATAGAGCCAACATCATCTACATCCAGACTGGAATTCATAAATATAACTGAATCATCACCGGGACCATAAAAAACGTATGATGATGATTACTGATAATGACTATGACAGTCTCAACGATGTCAGTCATGAGGTTGCTGACATTACAAAAATAATCACGTACATTAGCGATGCAGTTCTCAGGAATATTTACTCTGCTCACCAGCTGGACGGCAGAGAGGTATCTCCAGGTTATTTTTGCGCAGGAGGAGAAATATGGTGCTTTGATTACTGGTCAGCATTGGAGCTCGGGGCCTTGAGGAAATACCAGTCAGCACCTCCCTGCACTAGCGAGATGGAAGATAAGCATATGTTGGAGTAACTGGCCTGGGTGAATAGTAGTATTTAGGGTGTTAGACGTGGGGTTCTGGAAGGCCCCTGAGCAGGCCTACAATGAGAGCCATACAGTGCCGTCTCTCTCCTGTGGCACCTTGGAGTGATCAGACCCAGGCAGGACGCAGAGGAACGCAGCTGTACGGGCAAAGCCAGCAGGGGGGCTTTGACCATTTACCAACAGCCATGCTGGATCCAGCAGGCCATTGGGGGCTTATTTGCATGTGTGTGTGTGTGTGTTATATATAGGTCGGTGAGTCAGTGGTTTTGCTGTCTGTCCATGCATGTTCAAATGTATGCGAGTGTATTTCTACATCATATTATTACTAATGTATAATACATACATCTAAAGTGGCTGTCAGGACTGGTCAGTCATCATAAAACATGAGGCAGCCACTCTGACATCGCCACCACATTAACGCGTTCTCAGAAGAAAAAAAACTGGACTGTCATGTAGGCAGGGGGGATAGAGACAGAAAGACAGAGAGCGGGTCGGTGCTTAAAGCTAACAGGTAACCTTTCTGTGCACCTAGGACAAAGGCAGGGGGAAAAAGAAAATGTCAAATTAAGAGAGGCCAGGCAGAGAGACGTGGCTGCCATATTTGTGTGAAAGCCCAGTGCTGTTGGCAGCAGAGATGGCTGCTTTCTGATTCATCTGGGGCCGTATGGCAAAGCTTTGTCAGTCTGTGCGAGGTATAAATAATTCAGGGTGAGAGATGGCAATTACAGGGCCCTGCACAACCAAAATGAATATTTTATAAGGACTAAAACTGCCCTGGAATGAATCACACACATGGAGTCACACACACATACACACACACGCACACACACACACAAGCATAAGTGAATGTGAGCACGCACACTCGCGTAAGCACACATGCACCCAAACATACACACACAAAGGTAGCACATATGAACCCTTAGCATAGCTGTTGTATTGTTGACTATATAACTATTATTATTATATAAAGCCCGACATTGTGGGTTAATAATTTTTAATATGCTTGCATTTGTGATTTCTTACAATATTTGGTTAAGGGGGAAGGAGTGTGTTAGATTTTCTGTTCTGTTCTGTTATTCTATTGTGAAAAAAACATGTATTTACCACCACAAACAAACAAACACACCTGTTTAAGATATTAGCAAACTATTCAGTCGCCCAAATGAAACACATTAGCAGAAAATAAAAATAAAAGCAGAAAGTGTTGTCAATATATAGAAAAGATCTACACAAAAAGCAGTCTCCAGAGACTCAGAGCCTTTACTTTTGACCCTGTAAATATGGTCTTTGTGTGTGAGCAAGAGGGAGGGAGGGGGGGCAAAATGCTAATGGGAAAAGATTAAACCCAAAAGCCGCCTGGAGCATTTACCTCTAAAGGGTTTTGTCTGTCAGGTTTCCTGCAAAACTCTGTCTTTATAATTCTGAGACAAAAAATAACATTGTTCCCTAGTCCTGAGGAGCGCAGTGGCTTGGTTGAATGGCCATTGTGTGGGCCTAGCTAATGATACCTTAGCTTTTGTGAGAGGGAGGCCAGGTAGGTCTGTGACATCAGCGCCACACAAGTGCTTCTCTGTCCGGATGTTTAGGGAAGGATTTCGTCCATGGTGGGAAAAGGGTATAGAGAATAAACAGGTCCTGTTTTTGTACCAGCATTTTGAAACCCTCTGCCACAGGGCTGTGCTGAGAAAAAATAAATTGCATTTAAAATAACTTTTTTTATTTTAAATTATTATCATTACTTTTATCTAATTATGTGAATATATATATATATATATAAATACATCAATTTCTGGAAGAATTGCTTCAGCAGAGAATGATGTAATTCCAGGAGTGTCTTTTTTCCCCCTCTTTTTATTTCAGCGGGAGTGTGGGCGTTTTATTTGTCAGTCCAAAGGGAAGATGGCAACCCTCTGAGGGAGGAGAGACCCCAAGCATGAAGACACAGATCGCATGTGTTGGAAAAAGTGACAGCGAGGCAAATGCTAAGAGAAAGCTGCTTCCTAACCGAACCGCACACTGTTAGCGATACAGCTAGCTGTTGTGAAGGCAGCTGACAAACCCGTAGCGTGGCATGTCTCGCCCCGTTTGTGAGTTTTCAAAGAATATGATTTGCAAATAACATGAGTCTCTGGGCATAGACTGGGCATGTAAGTACGGTGAACAAAGCCCCCCTGCTCTGCTGAGGGAAACCCTTACTTGTCAGCTCAGTTCTTTGTCAGGAACCTGACAGATAAATAGACAGTGTTTTGCCGCTCACTTCTCCTGCCTTATGTACACAGAGGCGTGTGTCTGCTTCCCCATACAGGTTGACTTGCTTTAGGGGAGGAATTTGTTAAAAGATACCCCACCGCTTCTCGGGGCAATGACTGAAAATATTGTGGGCCACTTCAGACAGCCTCAAACAACAAACAATGGGGGTTGATGTGTAACCAGATAAAACACAGATCGAATAGCTGGGTCTAAGCACCACTACAGGGCTTATTTTTCATGCAAATTACTACTAATGAGCTTCCTGAAATCTGACTAATTATATCAAAGTGATTTCTTTAATTAGTTTGTAATAATTCCTCGCATAAACATCATAGTAAACAGATTAAGCTATATAAAAATATCAATTTGTCACACTTTATATGAGATGCTGTGCAGTTGACGCTAATCTTGCTTCTCCAAAATGCCAGAGCAAACATTTATTAAAGAATTAAATATGTACTTAGAGAATGTTTGGTAACATTAAGGAAGCATATCTTTTGCATATTTGTCATGGTTTCTCCGCAACGATCTCTCTAACATATAAGAGAGAAAAGGGAAACATAATGAAGTGAGTGTAATGACTTATACATATGCAACTGGTGAAAGAGAGTCAAGCTAGTAATTAAATAGTATAATATAAAATATATTATGGAATTCTCTGCTTAAGAGTAATAAAATATTGTGTGAATATCTAACTAAAACAGAGGCAATGTTATTGTAATCCGACATCAGAGATTACACCACTGAGTGACTGGAAATACTGCATGTCAAATCCAAATACCTATTTGAAAAATAACAGACGACTCCAGAAAAGATAAGAAATTGCATTTATCTACCACTTTGCACCTCTTGTTAATCCAACAACATTCCTCAAACCCCTGAAGAGTAAAAATATCTAATATACTACCAGTCACAAGAGAACTCATACGACTACCGATCTTTCTGATACCCTCAATCTGCACTGAGATGGATTAAACATTCAATTTGTTACTCGCCAGACCACCACCTAGGTTCACCACTTACCATACAAATGGAAAACACGCTAGTAATCTATTAGCCTGCCTGGCCTGACACTGTATTATGTTGTATTTGTATTATATTTACTTCAGGGAAATTACGATTCAAGTCATATTTATCTTCATGTGGAAATGTGTGTCTAAATGGAAATCACCTATAGTGCGAGTGTGGATGCAGAGCAATACTAATGTGATCCATGAACCGTGCGATTTAGTCACCCTCTATGGATGCACTATGGGCTGATTCTACATATCAAACATGCTCTCCCCCTGTTAAGGCCCATACCCAGAGCCCCTGATGCTGTTTGATAATTATTACGCTTACATTACAACACAAGACCTTGCCTGTGGAGCTGGAAGAGCAGCCCCCTTCCCCATAAACACACACACACACGCACGCACACGCATGCATGCACACCCTTTGTCATATACAGTAGTAAACAGCTTCCCAGTAAGCTGTTTGCACTTCACTGCCCGCTCTAGGAAATAAAAACAAAGAGCAAATTGGGGGTTTTGCGTCTCAGTGAATAAATAAGGTTGTTTTACTCACAGAATCCATTACCTTTTAAAACATGTGCCTAATGCGTTCAGCCTTTTCATTTTACAAACAAAGCCCAAATTAGGAATTAAATACATTCGTATTTAGATAACGGCATTAGCTTTATGACATCAATGTGAAAAAGTTGGACGCCATCCATATCATTCCCATGCTTCCATTGTTACGTTAAATTGCAATATTAATCCTGGCTCAAACCAAGGTACTGTAGCTTTTATGCAGTACACTTGAATTATGCTATTGAAGTAATTGATAGTGATTCAGTCATTGAAGGTACTAATCCCATGATTCAGTTCATCTCTCTCAGTGCCATTTACCTCCAGATGTTTAGAGTTTGGGGTAATCAATAAAGAGGGAATAAAGATTGGCATTCACAATACTCCCCTTGACAAGCTCCAGCCGAATGTTTGTCAAGCAAATTAAACACACTTAGACTTTTCACCTGCTCCTACAACGACACCACATATGGCCGTGAAGTTAAAAATAAGAAACTCTGCATACATTACCATGCATAATGCACAACTCCCTCCATTTAATATGCAAATTTTGTAAAATATTACTGAATACCTTCTGTTCGGAATGAATAAATTTGAATTGCAATTAGAATAATCTTGTATAATTAATGAAAACTGTCAATTTTGGTTCCGAAGTAATTTGATTAGCATGTTGATAGGACACTTATCAAGTTCAGTAAACTGTTAGATTAAGAAGATGAAAAAAAAGATTCTAAGGATATTTTTCTCAACGGCTCTGACATTTTCCCTTGGCATTGTAAACAAAGACAGTAGCTGGCAAACTTCCTGAATCGAGGGGCGAGAAAGGGAGGGTGGAGAAACAGAAAAAGAGAAATAGAGACGAGGACAGAGATAGAGAGCCTCTTGAGATAATCTGTGAATCTCAGTCCACAGATGAAAAGGAGTCTATCGTCAAGGCTCCTGAGTGAGCTACTCATCTCTGCCCTCTGCTCTCCAGCTAAGCCCAAGTTTATGGGATTTATCTCGTGAACCATTTGTAGTTTTCACATCACATGATGAGTTAAAAACAGCACACAGCTTTTCTAAATGTTTCGAGGCTATAAATGTAGAGTTCTTAGCTAAAACCCACAGACAACTGATCCCAGTTTACAATTCATCTGAGAGTAGCTATCTATTAGCGATCAACAAATTGATGTACGCCATTGTTGTATTGTATAAAACAGAACCATCTGCACTGTCTACAGATGAACAGAGCTAGTGACCTCCTTTTCCCCTCTCTTTCTCTGCTCATTAGCTATCCTGAACCTCTTTCTCTCCTGCTTTCAGTTTTCAAACCCCCAAATGAGACCTAAATCGCTTGCAATACAGGTTAGCTCGAGGAAGGGGGGGGGCAAACATCTGTCGTGCTAGGTACCCACACGCAGCTCGGGGTATCTCCTGCGAGGAACTTTGGGGATGTTTAATTCATAAACGCTGTCATCCATGTAAACCTCCTGATTTCATAATGACTAACTCTTGGTGGTTTAATTAATTTAATAATGCCTTTCAGAAGCCATAAATGAAAGGGTCTCTGAAGTGGTGCATTAATTAGCCAGCGCCGATGCTATCCCTGTCAGACTGGTGGCTGTCAAAAGGAGGGCAAAGCGGAGGATGGGCACAGCTGACGTCCTGAGGTCAGGGGTCATGCCAATCATGCTCCTCACCACACTTAATGAGTCATAATTTGTGTCGAGTATACACATGTATTAGGGTCAACCTGTGGTCATGTCCATAATTCTCTCCCCTTGCTAGGCTACATGAAAATAACTGGCCGGGCGACAAGGTAGTTACATTCTCCGTAATAAGCTGTGGCACGGCCACATTATGTTGCTACTTGTATTTACATGGAAACCACCTCTGAAAGCACAATCCATCGCAGCTTTGCCTTTACCTTTTCATGAGGTTGATATCGTTACTGTCTACATCTTTAGCTCTAATTACAATGTTATGCCTTGCTTGCTCACAAGGTTATAACATAGAATAAATCAAACTTCATTAAAAGTCTCAACAACTCAACGCATGAGCACACAAAATCATCACAGAGCCAGCCAGATTATATTCCAAACTAACTCCATGCATCTCATAAAGAGGTTGTTTTCCTTTTTCATATTTCATAAATATGAACCAGGGTGGTTTGTGTCTGTGCCTGTCCATTTATTACCATAAAAATCAGCTGACTGAAGTATCTCACTATCTGTGGAGGCAATTAACTGTTTTGAGAGAATGCGTAATACGGGACTTTGTAATGGTATCATTTGGAGTCAAGGCACAGATGCGCCGTGCGGAGCCATACTGTAATTAGAGAGAAACGCTGTACAGGTTTTCCACTAATTAGCAAATTATGCTGAAAATAGCATCAAGCTAATTAACAGTTATTATGGCATTTTTGAAAGTATGACTTTAATTAGCAAAGTCCTGACGCAGGCAATTTCAAACTCGTCTCCGAGAAGATGAGGAAGAAAAGAAAAAAAAAAACATGGGGCATGATCAAGAAGATACCCAGATTATTATGATGCCGTCAAAAACTAAAGGAAGAGGAAAAAAAACAGGAGGGAAAAAAGAGAGACTGAGTGAGTGAGGGAGGGAAGGGAGGAGGAGGAGGAGGAGAAGGAGGAGGAGGACTGGGGGGGGTAAAGCTTTTGTGTGTTGTGTCTGAATCTCCATCCAAATGAGGGGACATGTGTGCTGTGCCACGTTGCCAAGAGGAGCCCTGAGCCGTGTGCCCAGTGTCAGGTGGCAGCGGCTCACCCCTCAGCTACCAGGCGAAGACGAGAGTGAGCTCAGCTGGTGCCCACAGCCACTCACTTATTCTACTCCGCTGCACATTAAAGGAGCCCTCGAGTGGAGCCAAGTAACGCCAGCCAGCCAACCTGACAACAACACTCCACCTCCTCCTCATTTCCAACAGTTCCTCTTAGCACTTCCAGGGACCCACCTTGGACCTAATGACGGTCGGTGACAACAGATAAACCTGAAGAGTTCTGCACCCTCTTAGTTTCGGAAAGTAAAATATCTTCTCCGTCATTTTGGAAACGCTGTGCGGAATAATTTCGGTCATTCATTAACATCCCAATTGTTGATACAATGGACAAAAAGTGAGTATATGGGAGGTGTTTCATAGAAAATGTGTTTTTAAAGGCACCTGTGCAGAACCTTTTGAAGGAAGGAAGTGTCACCAGTGGAAGTGAGGAAAAGAGTAAAAGAGGAGTGGAAGAGATGGAGGAAGAGAGGAGAGAAGGAGAGGGGTGGACTGAAGGGTCTTTGAAGGCCCAGTGTGTGAGAGAGAACAGAAGTGTGCCTAGCCCCAGGCAGCCTACGGCTCAGGCCCATTAGCTAGACTGACCTTGCCCGCGCCTTTGTCTTTGTGCTCTCCTCCCGCTGCTTCCCCTTCTCAAGCATTCCCTTTTTGTTGTCTCCGAGCGAGATTGGGAAGGGGGCCATATCTTTCAGCTTTCTAAACCTCCCAACCCCCCATCTACCACTCCACCCCCCCTCACACACACACACACCCCCCACGCCTTGCCTGGAGCTTGTGCCCCAGAGGGCTCAGTACAGTGACACCCCTAGCCGGTGGCCACCTCTGCCCCGACGAGAACTTGGCTGGAGTGGTCAGTGCCCTAAAGACCCCCAGAGAAAATTCTACATATCAGGGGGCCCAAATCATGGCGCTGCAGGCCTCGCATACGTGCACCCACTCTGGGCAGCCTGCCTCTTTATTGCCTGCCTCTCATTTGAGAGGATGGAGCTTGGCTGCCAAGTTTTGACACCGCCACATATGGCCTCCTCCATCAATCGGACTAATCAAGCATCAAGGGGAGGCAGGACCAGCTTAATTGCCAGCCAGATATAGCTGCTCTCACTTGACGTGCAACCTGAAATAGAAACAGGTCTGAGGAGACATGACAGAAGATAAATGAATACAGCCATTGTTCTAATAATTGTATCAAAATACACTTCTACACATATTCTCAATCCACACTCTACACAAATAACAGCTAATGCAATAGATGTTATTTCAACATGAGAAATCAACACGATTGCAAATATTGCCTTAATATAGCGTCATCTACTCATTAAAACGTGGATTATGTTCACATTTGTAATGTTTGGTACCTCAGGTTAGAGAAGTGTACAGTAAGTTGTTAGGAGTTTTTTTTTCCCATGCAGGCTGCAGTGCTCTGCTCCTCCAGAGTCCTTGAGGCGTTCTGCCTGCCTCTCTCAACTTCCTGTTTCCCTACACCCCCCACTGGGGTAGCAGCCACGGAATAACTTAGCACATGGAATGAGGAGGAGAGATCAACAGCAGTGATCCATTCATCTTGAGTTTCTCCTGTCACTCTCTCTTTCCGTTTGTAAACACTGAGGGTCTGTGGTCAGAATGGCCTTTTGTCCACTGTGTTTTTCCGCGTCCCTCTCTTATTCACTTCAAAGGTAACAAGTGACAGATGTCTGTCTTCTCTGCGGTCTTAAACACTGAGGCTCTGCGATAGCATCTGGGCTGAATGTCAAACTGTGAATCTTCCCTAAGAATGTACTGTGGTTATGCCAAGCTCATTGTTATTAATGTCAGGGACATTGCCTACAGAAGTATTTAAGATACTCCCTGTAGTTCACAGCAGGGTGCGTGTGGGGGGTGTGGTGGGG
>NW_023339751.1:13425160-13439441 GCF_004916995.1 Morone saxatilis | reverse complement strand
TGTCTCTCTTCATCTGCAGAACTCTGGAGAAAAACAAAAAGAAAGGAAAGAAAGAAATATATAATATGTTAAAGCAGAGGTTTAGCTGGATTAAATAATTCCTTGGAGTTGTTGGAAATGAAAAAAAAAGTGGCAAAGGTGGTGGTGTTTTGAGCTTGTAATCACAGCACGGTGCTGTGTTTATTTAACTTCCCCATCTCCGTCGCTGCCTGCTTTTGGTATTTACATGTTTAATTGAGAAGTGTGCTGCCGGTTTCTTCTGCCCATCTGCCGAGTCCCTTCCTCTTATCAGACTCATTCCTCAAACTGACAGCTCTCCCTTTCTGCATATCTCTCTTTCACTCCCGTGCCACTACACTACTGACTCCCCTCTCTGCCTTTCCCTGTCCCTCTCCAATCTGTCAAGGCCGGATATGAGTAATGACAATGCATTTTCCTGCAAATCAAACCAATAAGTAGAAACACGCGCAGGCAGCCTAACAAGAAAATTCTGTATCAAGTGTATCGTGTCATGAAACTCTCTGTTGTGTGGTCCAGGTTTTTCTTTTTTCTTTTTTTACCCCCACGTCTAAATCACCGCCTGTCAGATGCAACATGTGTGTCATTGTATCCCCATCAGCGTGTTTCATTGTACACACTACCACCTCTGAAGAGCTGCCTCTTATCAGTCGAGTGTCAGAAAGCCCCCAGCACCACCACCTCCTCCCCGCTGCCTTTCTAAATGCTTTTCTATTAAGAGCAGTGTTGTGTCCCTCTGATAGCGGCAGCTTCTCCACTTCATCATTCATAATCCCAATGGGCATCAATGGACTCTATTGCCTCGCTATCCACACCAAAGGCTTTGTCAGTCAGTGCAAATGAAAACAACCTAAATGAGAGTGAGAATCTAAGGAATTCACTTATAAGAGACAAGGAATTGGCCCAATAGGCCAAAGCACTCCAGTCATGAATAGTCCACTCCACAACAAGGCATTGGCGATACCTCACATGCTTGGAGTGGGCTTTGAGTCTGCTTTAATTCTTTCTAGATGGCATAAAACATATGGAGGGCATTTTACAAGTGTAAAATGGTACTACTCATGTGCTTTGTCTTTTAAACGCTGTTCTATTTTAACTGCATGGTATGACAGAGAAGAAACAATAAATTCCCCGAGGTGGACAAGTGTTTGGAAAATCAAGGAATGAGAGGCATATGAGAAAACAAGGAGGAAAAATATCACTACATTATAGCGACGACGGCGTAGGCTAACTTTCACTCAGCTCAAAAAGTCTAAAATGATGTTCCCGCCCTTCCCAGCATGCAGAAGTCCCGCTGGGGGCCTCAATGTGATCAGCAGCATCCCCACCACGTCTCCTCATTATTGAGTAAATAGGTTTGGGCATGTCCTCAGTAAACAAAGCCAAGACTGACAGTTAAGGGAGTGAGGGGAGTGGGAGGCAGCCTCGTTCCCAATTAGAGTCGCCTCAGGCAAAACTTTAAAGAGGAGATCAATCCTACAGATCGCTAAACTGATCCTGTCACAGGCTGGGGATATTTAAACCGTGGTGCAGAGCAGAGCGGTGCAGGGCAGTTCTCAGTACAGTTTGACTGTGTGTGCTAATGACTTGGGGGTAGGCTCTCTCACCAGGACACACACCCCACAGCGAGGCGGCCGTGATTGACGGGTGAAATCGGACCTCAGCTGCAGTTCTCGGCACAGTAGGGGCCAGATGGGGA
This sequence comes from Morone saxatilis, assembly GCF_004916995.1. NCBI lineage: Eukaryota > Metazoa > Chordata > Actinopteri > Moronidae > Morone > Morone saxatilis. Next base: position 13,437,724 of record NW_023339751.1, on the reverse strand, counting down.
AATAGTGATTTGCGTTTTTTAGTATGCAGCTCCTGCACTTACGGATATTCCCTAATTGTCTCCCTTACTTACCTGTGAGGCTGTTTCCCATCACAGATGCAGAGTACATTTCAAATTAACCCAGGATGTTTTGATTTTTTTATCTCACCCTACACCTTTGAAGCAGACTTATTAAAATGTGCCAGTGGGGTTCATCCCTGTCTATCTACTTGAGGTAAAAAGTTAGTTCTCACTAATGCTGAGACAAAATAAAGGGACTAACATGAGGTGAATGAAGCTGGAGTGGTGGAAATGACACCTGAGTTTAATCACATAGTAAATTTGTGACATCCTGCTAAAGCAGCAGATACTGTATCTTTGACTACAAGTGAGTAGCTGGCACACTCCAACTCCCAGGCACACATGGGTAATGTGTAATGAGCTACCAAGCTCTCTGCAACTGCAGAGGAACTGAACATTTAAATGAGCGAATGATGCATTATGTATATCACTGAGGTTCCTGTGCAGGAATTAATCATGATCATAAAAGCCAAAGACAAAACAACATACTCAGGCCATTGCTAAATTGTTGTGATCTAATGCAAAACAAATTCATTTTTCATGCCATTAAAGATAAAGAAAATCTTAAAAGGTTTGGTTTTGCTTGTCTGCGTCTCTTATTGAGAGTCATTCACTTTCAACTTTATTTGCGGATTATTGCAAATCCCCGGTACAAATCATATCATGAAATCATGTAGCTGGGACATTGGATGTGTTCTGCTAATGCTCAAGGAAGATCCCCTGAGGGAGCCATTGAGTGGGGGAGAAGGGGAAAGAAAGGGAGAGGAAGGAGAGAGGCAGATAGAGGAAGAGAAAAGCAAAAGAGAGGTGGAGAGAGAGAGTTACAGGATGGGGAAGGGAGGGAAGGGCGGGAAAGAAAGACAGAGAGGAGGGGAGGGCGGCAGCAGTCAAGCTGCACTTTATCCTGACAGATCTCCTTTACACACTAATTTCCTTGTTAAAGAAGAGAAAATGGCACTCAATCCGGAGAAATCCTTTTCTCCTGGAGCAGGCCTGTCAGCTGAGGGATGAGTGGATACAAGCAGAGCTTTCCTCCTCAGGCTAGCTCCCTCTGGCACACAGCAGCTAGGCTACCGCTCACAGCAGAGCTCTCTATCTATAGCCATAATTAATACACCATCGGAATATAATGAACCATACTATGATACATGAATTTCAGTGGGTGATGTCGACAGCAGTCATTTAACCGCTCGCTGGAAATCAAATGTGAAGTGAATTGATTTTTTGATCATGTCATCTCCATCACAAATGGCAAACAAATCGTGTACAAACATTTCATGCTCAGTTGCTGTTTATAAACATTCCCCATGACAAAATATGCCCCCCCATCACCCCTCCCCTTCATTCACAGTTACCAGCAAAGACAATAAAATCCAACAAGGGCACATCTTTCACCGCAACATATTTATCACTGAATTTGTAATTCACCAAAGTGTATTAGCTTGGATTTGAAAAAGGGAGAAAAGAAAAGCCTCTTTTATTTTAAGTCAGGGGTGTTAGCTGTTCAGTCTGGATGTTCTCATCTCCCAAGATTACTATTCGCGGGGTGTGTGTCAAGACTACTTTTCAGAAATCTCGGTAACAATTCAGATGCGATCGATAAGGAGTGACAGTTTATTCTAAGGCTTAGCACAGGCCAAGAAAAGAACGACTGGAGCATCAAGTTTAGAGGAATGAATTTGTTTTGTATTTGATTTTTCCATTAAATTTATCACCACTTTAACTCTGCCTTTTCCCTCTCCTTCTCACTCGTTCCCTCTCACTTTCTCCCACACTCTGTCACTCACATCAACAACAAGGCTGTAAACGGCTGTCAATTTCTCATCTGTGATTTCCATGTCTTCACTTTCATCCATTTTTGATTGCTTCACACCCTATACCTATGATGCTTTTAGTGCTCATCGGTGACCTTGTGAGATGATGGGGAAAATTATAAAATAAATTTTCAGTGGCAGAGTGCTGCTGCCCTTTATAACACTTCATCATATCTGCTGTGGACGGAAAATAGTTGAGAAACATTTTCTTACAAAACTGCCTAATGCTGGTTTGGCACAAAATCAGATGGTAAATCTATTACCACTTTGTCAAGAGAAACCACTTGAGGTTTCCCACAGTGCAGCAGGGGAAAGTGGGAAACTGTGACCCTGAAACTACTGTCCGATTTCTCTTATTAAAGTGTTTTCAAAATCTTCTCCCTTTTCGGATTTAAGGGTCATTGAGAATGCCAATCAGAGGGACAGGCCAGTCAGAAAGCCAGCGGCGTGAACAGGACAGGAACCAGCTGATGAAATTCATCCATACTTCTCACTTATGATGACATGATTGATTTTCCCTCAGAGTGCTCAAATGTAGGATTGTCTTCCTACCCCCATCTCCTCCTCCATCCCGCCTCAATCTGCCCACCCACCCGCCAAGCCAACAGCTAATGGATAAAGCCTCTGTCTGTCTCAGGCATGGCGGAGAGTTGACGAGTGGAAGAACAACTGCAACGAATGAAGGGTGAAATCTGAGAGTGCAATTTTCCGTCTGTCAATCTCCCTTCAAGAGAACAAGTTGACCACCAATCAGCGGAGTCGATTCGGGGCTGGCGGTTGATGGGAGCATTCTGAGTGACAGCGTCATGTCACTACATTAACACAGCAATGAAAGACATAAAAAGGAATTTTTTGAAGGGCTTGGCCAGTTATTCGATTTCTGGATGTGATTTGGGGGGTTGGGACCATACTTTTCTGCCTTAACAAATGAACAAACTGACAGGTTAATGCATAACATATCACTCTATAATTCATGGTTCTGAATTTGGGAGACTCCTATCATCCACTAGGTGCTTCAAAATACAACCAATTAAACTTTACTTAATTATTAAAGGTAGAAAGTGAGGGAGAAACATGCCTTAAAAACTCTTGCTTGCAGTCAATTACGATAAAACTTTAATGAGCCTGGATAGAGAGCCATAAAAACTGATAGCCCCTCCGTCATGAATTATATATCCATATCGATTTTGTTTCTTTGCTATAAGAATTGCAGGTAATCGTATGTTACCACATGTAAAGTGCACTTCCCTAGCGAGGATAAATATTAACTATCAAATATATATGAGGTGTGTGTGCATTTATGACCAAGCTCATGTAGAAAATGAAGAGCAGAGATGTCGAGGCAAGGGCCATTGGGAATGGATGAAGGGTGCCATATCTGACAGTAAGAGAGACCCTTAGCGGTGCTGGCTTGATATGTTACCTAGTTAGCGTCACAGAGAGAGGAATAAATAGTTCTTTATTATTTGTGGTTGCCATCATGTCTCTCCTAATAGACAGGCTATACTGAGTTTAAACCACATTATCCTCTGCGAGACCATCGCAATTACTCTTGAGAGCTAGGTCTGATGTGTGGATAAGGCAGGTCGCCCATGTCTTAATGAACACAAACAATGTGAAATGGAGGAAGGAGCAGTAGGGGGAAAGATAATGGCAGGGGAGGGCTTGTTTTAATAGAGACAGCACTAAGTTGTTTGCTATGATCTATGCGAAGTCTGAGAATGCTGAAAACCCCCAATGTTAGTTTGTAGAGATCTTTTTTCATGATCCTATTACCCAATCAATCCACACCCTTTTTTCTGCATTTTGCAGACGAACAGCAGACACAAATCCTGTTTAGTGGATCTCCAGTTGTGGACTTGTGTGTCTTGCTGTCATTGTCACACAGTCCTGCCTTGTTGGACACCCATAGAGGTTAAAGGGCACCAAACTGGATCACTGTGACACCCAGTGCGAGAGTTATCCCCAGCACAAATGGCTCAGTGCTGGGTTAATTGATAAACTGCCGCTCCACTTCATTAGTCAGACAGACCGGGCTTAACGAATGAACACAGAGAGAGTGTCACTCTGAATATGTTAATCATGACTGGCCATTATGGGGCTCTTCCCTCTACCTCCTTGTCTCAATCTCTGGTAAACTACAAAGGCGAGGGATGGGGACTCACTTCAAACTCTGTGTACGCTTGTACCGAGCGGGGCTATTTATCAGTGACAATAGAAAAAAAAAAAAACTGAGAGACAGACAGACGCAAGAGTGGTCCTTGGTGTTATTGAATATAAATATATAATAACCATGTAAAAAATGCATCATTTGGCCTTTTCACAAAGGCAGTTGTAATATAGCACTAGGTGAGCACTGTACTTGACGTACACACTGGAGGTGAGGGTGTCAGGGGAGAGCTCGCTGGAGCGAGAGGAGGTTTTATTGTTGCCCAGCCCTTCCGCTTAAGTGCACATGGCTGGGAGGAAGCCGGGACCTCCAGCTCTGACCTCTGCGCATGTATATTTAATAGGCCATCAGTTGGCCGGGGCAGCGCTCTGATCAGGATTCAGAGAGGGGCTTTGAACACCCCTGTGTATTCCTGAGCGTGCAGCCTCAAGCTGCTCTCCCCAGCTGTGTCAATCCGACAGCACTGTTACAGGCACCCAGACAAGGCGCTGGGCACTCCACTGCTACTGCCTAATGACTACAGAAAAAAAAAAGCAAAACAAACACAAAAACAATAACATTTGGCGTATGGAGCTCTGCTACCATCTAATGAGTGGTTTTAAAAACTGAAATATTACGCCAGCTGATATACTGTAGGGTGTGTGGGATGTGTTGGGATTACATCAGCTACTCTATACAATGCTATGTTCCCCTTAATAATAACAAAATGGCAATCTCACGGTGACTGCACTACACACGCCGGTAACGATTGCAGAAACAAGACGGCAAACAGAGAAGTGCCACTCGTGTGTCTTTTCTTCTAACAAGGTATCACTACTCTTTGAATCAAATCGGCTCTGTGTGTGGGTGTGTGTGCGTGTGTGTGAGTGTATGAATGTCAAAGTGCACGCACGTGTGTTTGCGTGCATGTGTGTGTGTGAGGGCAGCTTAACGAGGGTGGTTCATTTGACAGGCAATTAGTTTGCGGAGCTGCTATTGACAGCCCCTGTGCTTGTGTTTGTTCAACAGCTCTGGGTGAGTTCCACGCTCCCTGGGCTACGTGACAAAGCACCTCCGACAGGGAGCTCCTGATCTCCACCGAGGCTCGGAGGCTCGCACTGTGAGGGGGGTGGATATGTGACAGCCTTGCAGAGAGAAGAGAGGAGAGAGAGGCGGAGAGATACAAAACCCACAAGGGTCTATTAGGGGGTTGTTGCAAGTTAATGTAGCTACAACACACTTTTTGTGTCGTATTTTGAAAGGCCTGAGCAATGATGTTGTCATTTGTTGTTTGATTGTGGGGATAGCGGAGGGTAATCTTAGGAGACACGCAGGCTCTCACACTACATGCACACACATAAAAATGCAGAAAGAGAGGAGACAAGGAGGTGGGGGAAAGCTAGAGGGAGATGGAGGAGAGGAAAAATATAACAAGATCCAAACACTCTTTTATCCTCGAAAATCCCATATTCTAATGCAAGGGCCCATCCCTCTTTTAGTTGCAACCATTTCGTTTGTAGAGCCAAGCTCCAATCAATATCATTATTTTCACAGAGGATCGAAGCGCCTTCACCGAGTTAATGGGGGATTGAGGTGGTAAACGTTTACCCTCTCACTGTCAGCAGAGCAGTGGTCCATAGTGGGCCCAGATGACAGCACTGGCCCCACTGTGGACACACTATGTGGAGATGTCCTGTGGGTAGACAGGCTGCATGGACTGTCAACCGCCTGCCATGCCCTAGATGGCCTAACATATCAGCCACTTGAGTTAGAGCAGCAGCATGGGCTTTGACTTCTGCTAGAGCTAACAGAAACAAACCGGCCAGTGCTGGCAGCAGCATTACTGCACTGCTCGACATTGTAAACGTTGATACGAGAAAAACTGGAAAAATACTTTGTTTTCCCCGTATTGTTTTAACAAAATAATTCAACGTAATGCAGATGTAATTAAGTAAAATATTGAATAACATGCTGCATTAACATAAAACATTATTTTGTTCAATTTTAGTCATCTTCGACTGTGGATCAGCTGTTCTGTCGGATTTTTGAGAAATGAAGACTAATCTGCAGCTGGCAACAGCGAAGCACATTCTCTCGTATAGCAGCATATGCTAAATAGCTCTTCAAGCGCGCAGATGCATTGCTGTAAAATACTTCTCCTGTCTGCGTATCTGCATCTCCCAGATGGGTCCCAAGCTGTGCCAAACTGCATCTCATCAACTGCTATGAACTATGGCATCACATGACCGCAGGAGATATGTGGAGTCCTATTCTGTTTTGCCTTGGCACAACATGGTCAAGCGATGCATCATCAGGAAGCCCACACTTTGTCAAAATGGAGGTAACTAACAGAGAGAGGAGGCAGGGGAGAGAGGGCCTTTTCTGCACTGAAAGTGCTGAAAGTTCTGTTCAATACACAGGAGAAAAGAACAAGACTTTTGTCCGATTTCTTTTTTTTTCACTTTGGAAAAAAGACTAATCAGCAGAGTTCAAGTTGATTTGGGTTTGCATGAGGGTGTGACAGAGCTGTGAGAGATTTCATGGGACGTTGCCCCATGATTCATTGAGTTATTGGTTTCCGCCCTGTTTTAATCGCTGGCGGGCCTGAGCCAAAAAATCTCGGAGGATTCCGGAGAGCTCTTTTCTCCACCATTCAGCAGAATGGAATTTGGTCTGCAAGTGCCTCACGTCATTTGAGGCGTCCTTCACAGTTTCGGGGGCCCTAATTCAAACCACATGGAGGCCAGCGTCCGGTTACGGACCTCTGCAAAAAAAAAAAAGGACGCATTCCCATTGGCTGCTTCAGGATGGGAAATGGGGTGTCTTGATGGAAAAAGATAACAAACACATCTAAGTAGGAGTCACAACATAGCCAAAGCACACACACACATTCACATGCATAAATATACATACACATGTACATACATGGGGACATATACAAATATACAAGCATATACACAAATACACACACAGACTGAAACATACACTTATGGGCCTGCAAAAGCTGTTTGCTTGACATGATGGAAGAATGAGCAGCAGGCTCTGTAATATTGCTCCTATTCTTCATTGACAAGCATATATATTTTTTGCTGTTCCCAACTGACTTTGCAGCGCTGAACTCCATTTATGAATTATCTGACATATTTCCTGCTATTTTTTTGACAGGAGTACTCAGAGGAAATTTCAAGGCACCTTTCTCCTGACAAGTAGAAATATCAATATTTGAATAAATTGCAGATTTGGATCTCCTCACATGGATGCTCTCCAGCAAGAGTGTGTGTGTGTGTGTGCGTACGGTTATATGAATGTGTGTTTGTCTGTGTATGTTTTTGTATGTGGGTGTGTTTGTGTGTGTGAGTGAAGGGAATGGGAAGGGGTTTGTTTCATTCTGTTACCACGGTCTTATCCCCCTGAGCCCGCAGGCAGAAATCTGTATGCAGCATTTCATTAGGAGGGAGCTCGACTGAGTGACATGTGAAGCACACCTCGCCGTCGACCTGATGAAGTTTACTTCTCTCAAACGGCAAAAAGCCACTTTGTAGACTAGCCCTTTTTTCCACAGAGGAAGAGAGGGGGTGATGGCTGAGCACCAATAAAAGAATCATGAATGTTGTTTCACAGAATGACAGGCCTATCTGTACACAAATATTTCTCTTCGAGAAAAATGTAAGCTTCAGAGCTTTTTTCCTCTTCTCTTTTTAAAGTAGATTTGACTTGATAGAACTGACAGTGTTCAAAATATGATCACCTAAATTCGAAGCCTTGTAGGAAACATCTAACAAGACGCACAAAAGGGAGAATAGAAACAGATTGTTGTTATCTTACAAAAGTGGCAAGTGTTATGTGAGGAAAGCAGCATCTCACCCAGTGAACTAAATAATTTACAAACAAATACACCATTGTCCTACAACCTTGATAAATACGCTATCTCTGTATAAGAGGTCAATGTCAAGCATCCATAACACTCAGCGCTGTCTTCTTAAAGCTCCTGGTGTTACGTATGAGAGACTTCTGCCTATCTGTCTCACTCTGTTTAGCTGCAGTAGCTGCCATTCTGTCTGCATGTCTGCTGCTGCCGCTGATAGATCACTCTCCTGCCCACCCCCTAGCCCACCCCCTTCCTGCCGCCCCCCACCATCATTTCAGGGAGCCTGAGAAATGGCTTAGCCATGTGAGGTTACTCAGGTACCAAAAAGGGCTGCGACCCCGTGACCCCCCGAGCCGACCTTCCTGACCTGAACGTCATACTTTCTCCCTCTCCAACAGAAAACAAAAACAAATCTTATCATGCGCCTCCGCGGCTCAAAGAAAAAAAAGAAAGCCCTTATATCAATGTGGTGCTTTGACAATCATCTATCCACATGACCTGTGATTTCTCCAACAGGGTCTGCTTGACACTTACAACAGAGAGGTGACGGCGCACAGGTTGTCCATCTCTCGCCTCGCCTGCCCTTATCTCCTCTCCTCTCCATCTCTCTCCTCACTCCTCCTTGTGTGCACAACTTAATAAGCAAGCAAGGGGTAGATTCCCATTATGGAAACCCTGGAAAATGGCCCGGACATTTCCCCCCATATCTGGGATCTCCATCTGGAGAAGGCACTCTCGCTCTCACTGCCCCCCTCGTCCAATCTCTGTGTGTGTTCTGGTGAGCCTATGCTGCAGAGATGGCTTTCACTCTCCACTGGCTACAATGAGATTGGCCCACCAGGTTGACTCTATTCGAATCGACAACCCATTTCAATAACGTAACAAAACAGAACTGAGTGGTGATGTTGAATAAAACATTTTTGAGGAGTGCCCAGGGGGGTAGATGGGGGTCTTAAATTATCTAAATCTGTACAATTTTGGAACAATTTAGCAAAAAACATACATTCATCCACACTTAACATAACTAAATCTGTTACGTATTGATTTAATAATAGCATGTCATTTGGTCAGTTTCCCCCGTTGTGTTGTCTGTGTCACTGCTCACACATCGGTTAGGGCTGCTTCATAACTAGAGTGTACGGTTAACAGACTAATAAAGATTACACTGAGGTCAGCAAGTCACTAATCCCTGGCATTATTAGTAAAAACAAAGCCTACAGCTTTACGCCATGCACCTCATCACATCTGAGTGCCTATGCACGTGCATAAGATCCGAACATAATATGGTGCGACTTAAACCATACAATGAGAAGAGAAAATAAATATGCTAAGAGCAGCAGGGGTGGACCAGGCCAGGCCTCTGCGGACCTATGTCATCACTCCCTCTGGTCTCGGCTGTGCTCCCCACCCGAGCGAAAGGCTCAATGATTACGGAGGCTCAGCTTCCCTCTAAGAAAGCAAACCGGAGCTGCAGTCCAAACAAGGCCGAGCCAGCAGCGAGGGAGCACTGCTACACCAGGCAGCTCGGGTTTACCGTCGCCTCCGACCTGGCTGGCCCCCGGGCTTGCATTAGTCCCCCAGCCCAGCCTCTCTAGGACAAACAAACAACCACCACTTACACAGTCAGGGACGAGCAGTGAGGCAGGGAGAGCTGGTGCCACCAGCACTGTATGGAGGGGAACCTGACCCAATTGGATTTGCTTTATCACCCCATATAATGACTCCCAGACTGGCCTGTTCCAGTGGTAGAAAATAAAAATTACCAAAAAAAATCTGCCTGCCTGCCATTCTGAGTTTGGCCCAAAATGGGCAGCTCCCCCAAAACAGATGGGGAGGCATCTCAAAAATGTTCTCTGCCTCTGGGGACATGTGGTTTTCCCCATCATTATATAACTGTAAACTCCTGGATGTCAGAGATTGGGGATAATAACTTTCAGATGTTGGCAGCCCAGGCCAATGCTGGGACCTGCTGGATGGGAACGGTTATTTGGCAGAGGGGAGGAAGTCCGAGAGATTAGGACTAAGATGTGACAGGGAGAAAAGTGGATCTGGACCGGAGCTGAATGGGTCGCCTTAGTCCGTTCCAGAGTGTTCAACATTGCATCGGGCCCTAATGATGACCGTGTGGGAGGCAGAGGCCCGGCATGTGTATGTGCGTTCGCAGGCGGGTTAGAGAACAAGACACAAATTAATATCAAAACCACAGGAAATCATGTCATCCTGTTAACACGCCGAAATCAAGCTAAAGTGCTCGGGCTTGATCCACCACTGTTAGCATCCCATTTCAATTTTCAGATACATTTGATATGACAGTTTTAGCACTCCCCATTGCAGCGCAGATGTGCCACTAATTCAGAAACAGACACACCTCCTTCAATAAATGAGTCCTTATAGAAGTGTCATCCCGTTAAACCATTTTTATTGGTTTGTCTCACATGGCGGTAGAGGATCATTGTTCACTGCAGCCGTGGTCGCTGGTTGCCGGTGTGGTCAAGGTTTGGTCACTTAAACTCATATTTCTCTAATGAAATGAAACATCTCCTCATATTTTTATATATTCCAGCTGGTCACCGCATGGTAAAAAGCACAATCCCATTTTTCTTCTTTTTAAATATTTTTTTCCCCCTTTGCTTTAAAAGTATCGATCGCAGTGCTGAACAAGCAGAGGAGTGTTTTTTATTGTAAATCAATACTGATCGATCGGCTGCCTGGGTGTTGAATATGGATCAATATCACACCAGGCTGTGGAGGAGATCTGATTTCAATTGGCAAGAGAAGCCCACAGCAGGTTTCCATCAAGCGGTAATTCAAGACATGGGAACATAAGTCAGATGGATTGATATAGACTAGCCAGGACCTTTCTTGCCACTGAACCAGCTCAAGGAAATTTCTGTCATATATCATTAACGCAGTTGGGGCAGGCAGTAAAAAAAAGGGGGGAGCAGAGTACCTCAGTGACCCTCAATGAAGAGCAATGGTCAAACATTGAATAAATACTCCATTATTAGCATGAGTGTTGTGTTTTTTTTAATAAAGAAACTGCAGAATAAAAAAAGAACTCCAACCAACTCAAACACTAAAATAGACACTGAAGCTCTGCTCTTTATGCACACACACACACACCACAGTGTGGTCATGTTGTGTGGAACTTCTGGTACTGATTATGCAGAGGTCAACTTGAGATTCATACTGTAAGCTGTTATTAATTTACTGAACAAATGTCCTGGAGAAAACTGGTGAATGGTGAAATATTTTCATTACGCTTATCGCAGGGTCGATCTTTATTAAACCTGCACATTTGTTTAATTTAAACACCGCAACAAAATACATAATATAATTTAACAGCACACATGTGTCGCCAAAGTGCATCGAGCATGTGTGTATGTTAAAAAAGCAGGTCACCTCGCTCATTCATCACCTGTTTGTGATTCCTGAAGAGAGGGGCACTGTTCCAAATGACAGCATTGTAAAACAATAAAAACAGAGCTATAGTTAGAAATAACTTGTCACTTTTAATAAATGACACTGGTTCAGGGCTCTTTCTCTGGGGCTTCTCCTCCGATACATCCCAGGCACCCCTGGGGCCAACAGAGCAGCCAGCAGACCAGCTCGTTTCCCCGAGGTAACTGATGACCCTATCCCTGAATTCCCCCCATCTTTGTCCTGTGACCTCACACTGGCGGGAGCAGGACCATGTCCGATGAAATCTTCAGACTGCTTCCCATCCTAATCTTGCCTGTGTCACACTACAAATTGCTACATTCAGAAAATGGAAATAGATTGAGGTGGAGATGGAGGGAGGGACTGACAGAGGTAGGGAAAAAGGGAAGGATGGGAGGGGAGGGGGGGAGTGGAGGAGTGTGCATCGACAACCAGTCCCCTAAGAAAAATACTTGAGGAAAGAACGACTCGGGAGATCCCGACAAGGAATCACATCTCAGCGAACATATTGATCTGATTTACAAAACCTCCACTCTAATGCGAAACAAATGGCGTGGGCGTGAACTGGTACTTAACCATAAAACCCCAGCATTACTCCGTCTCCGATGAAATACCACATATATCCCTCACCAGGGCCTAATGTGCTGTTTTACGGCCAGATACGACTGAGGTTGACCCAACAGTTTGTTTGACAATTAGGGGAAACCTAATAAGGATTGAATGGGAGTGAGAACATGCCAAGAGAAAGAAAAGAGACCCTTTTTCAAAAGAAGAAATTGCTAAAAAAAACACTGGTCTGAGTGACCTAAATGTGATTCACAGAATCAGGAGCTGTTTGACAAAGCTCTTGCGTCATTAATGCTTTAAGAAACCAAACAACATCTTCAAAACAGCTACAAAGTTGAATTATAAAGGAGAGCTGCTAAATATTTGAGAAAGAGTGGCATGTTTTATTCACTTCAGATTTAATTTCAATAATGTAAGATTTTCACCATGGTGGCTTATTGCAGCAGTGTGTCAGGGAAAAGTGAATAAATCTTAATAGATTGTTTTCTTTCATAATATCAAAATAAATCACTTACATTGCTCCACAGCCAGATTTAAATCACATTAACGCAGCGCTAAACCAAGTCAGTGAATGCGACTGAAGATAGTAAACTTTAACAACATAATACACAGAAAATCTTTGATAACCTTTTCTTATTTCTCTTCAGCGTGTGTGTGTGTGTGTG
>NW_023339751.1:13424824-13425060 GCF_004916995.1 Morone saxatilis | reverse complement strand
GGGGGGGGGGGAAGCAAGAGAAGGAGAGGAAGAGAAGGAAAGAGGAAAAGAGAAGGGGGTGGTGAAGGGGGGAGGGGTTGTCTCCATGGACAGATGGACTGCTCTTTCTCAACACATGTGGAACCATGTTTCGTCTTTCACTGCCGTCAAGCTGGAGCCGAATCCGTCGCTCTGTTGGCCCGCGCCACTCTTTCGTACTGCACACCTCTCTCTTTAGCACAGCACACACACACACA
>NW_023339751.1:13404198-13424776 GCF_004916995.1 Morone saxatilis | reverse complement strand
ACACAGAGACACACACACACGCACACACCACACAAACATCTCCGTCTTTCTCTGCACACATGTTAAAGTCATCACCCCTGCTCAGCGCTAGTAAAACACAACACCCCCGGCTTCTCTGCTGTTGTCAAGTCTTGCCATTAGCTGATGCCACTGGGGAATCCTACCCTAGTGAGGTGGGTCTCCCTTGGGAACGTCAGGCACCACGTTACGTTCAGCCGCCACTCATGTGAACCCAAACATGTGAGCATAATTTGGAAAATATCATTTATACTGTGCGTCTTTGTACGTGTCTTGACATTTACAAACTGCGATAAAACCGACATGAGGGAGGAGGGAATAGAAAACAGGGCGAGAATAATTTGAGGTAATGTTTTGCTTAGTGAACAGTATTACCCAATCCTGGATGTTGGAGCACTGGGAAGAAGGTTCTGGCTCTGGGGCTGCAGAGAGGGTCTGGGTTTCATTTTTCGGCAAGTGCAAGCCAAAGGAGAGCTGCCAAGTACAGCTTTCGCTCTCAACACTTCCTGCTCTTCCTACTCTGGCTCGGGAGGAGACAGGCTTCACTCAAACATCACGTCGACTTAGGCAGGGGTGGCCAGTTTATTCTCCCATTTCTCAATGGGAGTCAAAAACTCACATCTGTCACTTGAATTACTCCAAACACAGCCATAAATAAAAGGCTGAAATTAATTTATTGTGAAGCCACAACTAAAAAGGTACACGCAGGTGTTTGCATGCATGTGTAAATATAGAAAGAGAACATTTCCTATACAAGTTAACAGCTTTAAATGACTCACTGTAAAGCCTGTAAAAACATTGCAGGGCAGGTCCCACGGCTCAATGGTATAATGTAAAAAATCCAGAAGGAACACCTGCAGCAATCAACTCTCAATCACAACAACAGTGACCCCATCCACTGCATCATTTTCATTATGGATGGTGGGAGCACAGCGCTAGATTAACACTACCTACTGAGTGCCATCTTAATTGCCCCTCTGCAGATGCAGTGAAAACATGTCATTTAGGTACTTCATAAACAGACTTCTCTTCGCAGGTTATCAAGACAGCCGCTCAGTGAAAACACACCCTCTTTTCCTATGCTGATGTGCAATTAAAATGGTTTTAGAAATCCTCTTTGACAGTCCAGGGCTTAGCCAAAAATGTAAATGACATTAAAGGAGACAATGAATTTAATTTTGTTTAATGTCCCCTTTCGCTGATTCTCATTTACATCACATTTCCACATAAAGGGCTGACCTTATAAATACTGGCATTTGTTCAGCTTTTGGAGGTAATCACGGTTTTGCAAAAACCAGATGGGAGCACACAAATTTTCCGATTTGTTTCTTAGAAGGCCGAGGGAACCACATGTGAGACGTTCTAAGACTGCGGTCTTTTGTTTCTGGTAAACAACTTGACAACAAGTCAAGTGCACTCTGGGAAATGACCTCGTAGGTGTTCCACAAATGAACGATAACGCAAAGTCATTTAGAAAATACAGGCTCACTAATGAGGGACAGAACGGAAAGCTAAGCAAAATTTACATTAGGCCAAAATTTAATTGCATTAACACACGAACAGGTGCGGTGAGGCCTTTATAAATGAGCTAAATGAATAAAAGCCTCCCACAGCACAACCATGTGTGCTGACCAAAAAAAGAGACACAGGGAAAAATAAGGGAAAAAACAAGTCAATGTCATGAATTATTCAGTGGCTGGGCTGCACTCCAAAGGTCAGTGCTCTTTGACCTTTGTGACAGGAAGTGAAAGGGAGTGCCGTAGCCGCTGGAATAAATGGAGCTGACATGTTTAGATCTGGTCCAGAATCCGTTTGTGAATGGCAGCGTAAATTGACACAGGATGTTAAACTGTATGAACATACATTAAATTCAAAATTCATATATGGGTAGAATACACATTGATAACACATTCTCTGTCCGTCTGTCTCAATTCTACTTGCATAAATTGCTCCAGCTTCTCAGAGTAAAACGTGACCTTTGAACCCTGACACACAGAATGAGTCATTTTCTCTCCTCTTTCAACAACATGTGCTGTCTTATTACAAAATCCATGTGTAAGCCTGAACAATGTATCTAATCTTTCACACAAGAGAAGACAAAGTCAATATGCAAGAGAGTGAAGACAGATACCAGACCAGGAGAGTCATCGCAAATTGAGTTATGTTTGGCTATACACTACATGCACTGTAAATGGGAAAACCATCTAATCAGATATTGGGTACCTCATCACTATAATTCTAAAGACTCAAATTACCTACTGAATAAACCTACACCCCCACTTACTTTAAGGCACCATTAACTTATAAATGTGACATCTGTAGCACTGCTGGATTTATAAAAGGGAGAGATGATTATACCGAACTGAAAAGTAATGCGGCCATAGCAACAGTGCTACAACTAGTCACTAGATACATTTACTGTTTCTTTTATTTAACGTACGCATCAAATGATTCCTTTTTTTCTGAACTGTTGCTGGAAGAAAGAAAAAAAATACGCTCACGCTATTGAGAGACAATAGACTTTTTTTTTTAAGAGCGAAATATGTACAGACGTTCCCAAAAGATATTGAAATTTAAGTCACAACACATAAACCCACCAAAATGCAACTAAAATAGGGCCTTTCTTCATCCAAAAAGAAGTATGAATAATGCAAGGGCATCAAATGTAAGTGCTGAAATATTTAAAGACCAAGCAGTGCTGAAACTTTGTGACAGCTGTTGGGCCTATATCTAACCAACTTTTTTTTTAAAGAGAATCCTTCCTCTTCAAAAATCTGAGTGAAAATCTGTATCAAAACTCTGAGAGAAAATAGGGTAAACAGATGTCTGGCTTGACCGCAGGAAAATAGGACACATTTGGAATGATAAGTTTCCCAAACTCCGTTGGATATGCCAGATCCATGGGAACGCCAGTTAATGTCTTGCTAGATGCCAGCTAGCTGTGTGCGCTTTCCCCTCTTACCATCTGGGAAAATGTTACAGCGAATGAACGCCATCAATGATTCACTCCAAATCTGTTTCTTAAGGTTCGGCCATGCTACTGTTTCTCTAGGAAATGTGGCAGTGCTAGCTGGTTTTCATACTGTAATTGTAGACAGATGAGACATGCCTGATTCAACAATCAAACCTCTCCTCTAGGTTTATGTCACTCAACTATGTTCTACTCAATTGGAAATAATCAGTTTCTGCCAGCAGCGACCGCAGCACAGGTGCCTGTAATGATGTGCATGAGAAAATGACAGATGTAACAGAAATGGCTGTAAAACATGGAAGCTTTAACTAAAAGCTTACCCATATGCACAGCGGGAATAGTCAAGTGATTGCGGTAAATAATCTTACGTAGCAACTCTACAGTGTGCTCTGGTCATGTCCGTAACTCTTGCTAAACCCTGCAACCTTTCACAAGCACCCCTCTCTGCAAGCCTCCTTCAGTCACTGGGAACCTGTGTGGGTCTGTTAGGGTGAGCTGACGGGCTCATAGTTACGACATGGAGACAATGGGAGGGTCTAATGAGGAACATATGCTTTTGTGTTTCAACAGAGCCGCTCATTGTGCAAGGAAAGGGATACTCTACTCCTATTCAGACTCGTCACAATGAAAATCCGAGCCCTCCCTGAGCCAGTTGAGCTTACAATATCCATCCGCTTCTTTTTTCCCTGTTCTTTTTTTTCCCACCCCTCTTCTTGACTTTAATTCTCTGTGCATTCATTTTGCTTATTGTACTTATGTTACATGTTTTGTCCCACAGATTGAAGAACAATGGTGTGCGAAACTCTAAGCAGTAAAAGGCAGCAGAGCGACACAAAGCAAACATAAAAGCAGCGGAAATTAGGCAAAGTAGACGTCTCAAGTTATATGTTAATGTTAGTCCCTTCGCTAACAAATGCACTTGACTAATAAATTAAGCTATCCATATGGTACCAGATACAGCGAAAAAAAAGCTCCTGACATTATCCTAAACACCTCAGTACTTTTCTTGTATGTGATGCACTTTAACTGTCAAGCATAAAAGCATAAACAACATACACACCGCATGCGTGCACATGAGGACACGCATGCTTGTGTGCGGGTGTCTTTCTGTGTGTTTGTGTCCTCGTCTGTGCGTGCATCTTCGTGTGTGTCTGTGTGAGTTTGAGTTCAGACATCAGTAGCTCTGGTAATCCATCCAGGCTCCCAGGGCAGCCAGCTCCTACTTCCTGATGCATGAGAAGCCGCTGGAGTGGAGTGGCAGCAACAACTGCTCAGCCCTATTTGATTACTAATAAGAGAGTTGTCCCCTCTGTCAGATACCAGGCATTCTCCACTAAGCAAACAGTGATTCCGGCTAGTCAAACATTAGCATTGCTGTCTCTCCCTACTACGTGGTGAGAGTTACATTGAGATCGACGCTCAAGCTACACCCCCTACCTCACCCCTATATCCAACGCACACACAAACACACACATACGCATCTACCTAAACATATTCAGACTGACCAGGGCATATAGTTTCACAGTGTGAGAAAAATGTCAATGCCTGAAAGAAGACCATTTATTCTCCCTCTTTAGAAAGTGATGAAGGTAATATAAATGTGGCAGATGTAACTTCCCTGAAGGTGCAGAACAAAACAGCAGACATAAAATGTTTATCCCTTCTAAAACTAAACTTTAATGGCATCTAGCTCACAGCTAACTTGAGAGAAGGAAACAGTCAATGAAAACAACTATTGACAGTGTAAGCATCACTGTCGTAAACAAAGAAGGGAAGCCAGCCAAATAAATGTGAAGTTGCCTAAGCTAATTAGGTGTATTCCCAGCATGATCCTCTAGTGATTGAACCACCTGTGATTGAACAAACCCTATCCAGGTGGTGACCGCCCCTCGGTGCACAGGTACCTGGGAAAGACGCCCCTCAGCCGCTCACACAGAATCACCCACAGTTCCCACACTGTGGGCTATAAGATGCAAGTCAGCCCAACTGGGCCGCCTGGCACACCAGGAGGGAACTCATTTGTTCACTAGCTCGTCCATGCGCCTGCTCATCCACTCGGTCACACATCCATTTAGTCCCTCAGACACTCACTCATTCACTTACTCATTCCCTCGTTCACAAACATGGAAAGAAGCCGCACGCAGCCTACCTGTCAATGATCACAGGGTCTGATGGAGTCTCGTTCCGGTTTCCACAGCTTTTCTTGTCACAGCATCGGCTATGGGAACAGAGACAGACAGTGTTACAGAACAAGCAATACTTTGCTAAATAAATAAAAATAAATAAATAATGCACACAAAACCACATACATTTATTAAGTGCCTTGGAGTGGTTTTGATATCGGGAAAAAAAATTGCCATGAGATTTCCTTCACTCAATCTATCCATTCCATTGATGCTGATGGCTGATAAAAATGGTGAAAACAACATGTTGTGTTGTTTGGCTTAGTGTTGGAGGGGAGGGGAGTGGGGATTGGGCCAGGAGGCAGGGGAGTCACTTTTCACAGCTTCAGCTTTTGTTTACCTCTAATTGCCAAGCTGCTATTTCTGAGGGAGATGCAAGGTGCCACCCTCAACCAATATTTCTGCGGGGCATTTATCAATTATGGCCTCAAAAGCACTAATCTATCTTCCACCACATGTTTCAGCCATCTCCTCCCTAAGCCTATAGCTAGCTGCTTCTCACGTCTTTGATTGGGACTTGAATGAAAACTGCAAAAATAAACAAATACATCATCCCAGCTTCAATTTGAAATGAAAACATATAAACATATGTGAATAAGATTGATTTATGCCATATGGTGCAGAAAGAAAAACAAAGATTTTGTGCAAAGCTACTGTCAGTCAACCGCACGCTATTTAAATATGTCTGATTTACATGACTTTCTAGCAGCCATAATAAAGATGTGTTTTATAGCTAAGGCGCCTCAAAGTATTATAGCAAAAATATAATTCAAAAACTAGTGCATTACAAGCCTACAAAATAAGATAGAATAAGATAAGATATCAAAAGATTATTCTGATTATAACTGTCCTTATTATGTATATCTTCTTATCTGATAATAGGCAGCAGTTAAAGTAGTTCTTTATTCAGCAGCAAAATGCACTTCTTGACAAAAAAAAAATTACCTCTAGAGCACGAGCATATTCAACGTGTCACAAATAAGTGATGGATGTATGTATAAATTGAGTGTGAGTGATGAGTTTATGCATGGAAAAAGACAAATCATTCTCAGCTCTCATGCTGCACTTGCTCTCAACCAGTAACTTGAACAATGCACCGGTGCAACAAAGGAGAGGTTAACCGACAGTATCCGAATTCAATGTTCACAAAGCTCATGCTGAGCTCAACAATAACAACAAAAGGCGTTTTTCCTTTTAGTATCAATGACACCGCTGAATAGCAGCGCAATATGAGAGGTTGAGATTTATGTGGTTAAATGACGCTAAAAGGCTCGCTGATCATTGTTGACAGGTGGGATCAACCGAGAACTGACTCTGTGCTAGAAAGAAAAAAAACCTGATAAATAGCATGCAACGTCTATGCATAACTTAACAGAAAGCACATTGTCCCTGGCAGGCTTAAATAATGACATACAATTCTTAAACTATAAAAAATAAATAAAGTGCAAATTAAAAAACATAATTTGTGTACTGTGTCACTGGCTGTTTATTATATATTCAATTTCCCTTCACTGAAAAAGACAGTCAGTTCATTTTCACTGTCATATTCATATCCATATCAAAGTTGAATCACATCATATCAAAGTTGGAAATGACAGCAGCTCTCTCTCTCTCTGTGGTTGCTGAAGGACCACAGGACAGTCTGGATTGCTGCATCACATCATGAGTGTCAAAACTTATTGAAGGGGTGGGAATTACTTTTTGCCTGGATCTGCAAAATGGACTGAGCAAAAAAAAAAAAAAATAATGCTTACCTGCACATAATTTCATGAGTAAGAAGAACTCTGCACATTTCTGGATTCTTGTCCTGGCCCTCATAAACTATGGCCTTTGAGAGGAAATGAGATGGAAATAAAGTGAGAACACAGTCGTCTCTTAAACACATATTAATTCACACAAATTCACAAATAATTACACTCACGTATCTGCTATTATTACACTAAGCTAAATAAATCAGGGCATGAATACACACAGTGTTAGGACAACAGAATATATTACATGGGTGCTAAGGTTAAGTAAAAAACATGGTTAAGATAATCACATCAGTCTCCCAGTGTTATAAATTACATAAATTAATATAAACATCAATGACACCTAGCTAAATAAACAATTACAAAAATAACTAAATAATAATAACACCAACAACATTTCTAGTGCCAGTAATAATAATAAAAATATAATCACAGAATTAATGGTAATGATTATGATGATGATGATGATGATAACAATAAATTGTATTTTTTTTATTAATCTAGATAATATCCTGTGGCTCAGACAGACAGACAGAGAAAGGGAGAGAGACAGAGAGATTTTCCTAAGGAGAGATCCAATAGAAGTGTCATCAATATGCTTATAATCTGGGGATATTTGGGGGAAAGTGTTAATGGGCAATCTGTTGTTTATTTTGAGCCGCTAACAATGATCTTTCTGTGGATAAAAAGCGGTGTCTGGCGGTACGGTTGAGTAATTTTTGAGCATTGGCTGAAACAGATGGCGTGGAGCTATCAGTTCTGCCGCTCTTCTCTCCCTCCCTCGATCCCTCCCTCCTTCTTCCATTTCTAAGGATAGACACTTCACTCCCTCGTATACTGAACCGGCACCAAGTGTAAACGCAGGCAAAGCACCACATTATTGACAAAATACCGCAGAAATAACGCAAACAAAAATACAAGTAGGTTAAATAAAGCAGCGTGTTGTTTCCTAATGTTTTTTTTTATGCCATTCATAATTTTATTTTCATTTTATTTTTTTCTGGCACGTTTGAGGCCAAATATAAGAGAGTGACTTTGAAAAAAGTGACATATCTGAACCAGGTCGCATCACTCTCTCGCTTTTAAAAGCTGTCCTACTTGACCTGATGTTTTCTTTTTTTCTGTCTTTTTCTTTTTTTTTTTTTACTGGGAACCGGGCGATTATCTATATTGGTTTGATTTATGTCGCTATTTGCAGCTGTAGAAACACAAATCCATAAATTGCTTGTTCTGCGTCATTGACTCGGATCATTCGCAGAGGAATGTTGTCTGTGACCAGTGGTCCAGGCTTCACGGCTCTATTCAGAAAAGCCTCTACCTAAAACCTCTATTTAATAACGAGAAGTGAAATGGAGGGCTGAAATAACAGTATCTGATTTTATTTCCATAATTATAATTACCTTTTACAAATCTGTGCGTTGACTTAAATTGTGCATTAATACTTAATCATCACATTTTGTGCGCTGGGAGTTTTAAAGTCACTCCTGTTTGTGAGGGAGATGAGTGAAAAGCACATCTGCAAAAATATTTATATTTATAAATATAATACTTGGTGCCATTTTTATTTTTTTTTAAATATCTTTAGAGCGTCACCTCTGACTCTTTGCAGGAAAATTCATATCAGATCATATGGAGTAGACGTAGTGTTTAAATTTTAATGTTGGACAAACTGACCTCTGCAAAGAAGCCTAACTCTGGGTAGAGTAAAATTGACTTTAGAGTCTTGCAATATGATATGGCCGAGCATAAACAGTCAAAATGGAAGCTGTCTGCTCTTGTTACACCGGTAATTTGATTTTATTTTGTGCCACAACTGCAATTTTTTCAAGCGAGATTTTATTTATTTTTTTTACTTTTTGTTGTTCTCGAAAAGCGTGACGTGTGTGTGTGTATGTGGATCTCAGGGGTGACAATTTGCACGGCGTGTTAGGGTTTTGCACAAGTGAACTATGGATGTGAGCACTGTGTTGCACTGTGCGTAGAAACAAGTGTAACAGCAGCTTACCTGCTTCGTCATGGAATCGATTAACCGTATGTAAAGATCCTGTTCTGTTCTGACGCCTGGGGAGAGAAAAAAGGAGACCACTTGTGAATTTTGAGGCACTGTAGGCAATAAACTAAAACATAAAAACAGAAAGCCCTCCAAAAAAGAAGTTTAGTAACAGGTAATAAAAAATATATAAAGAGCTCAGACAGAGTTTATAAAATTACCAGACTGCTTTTTATTATTATTACCGCTATTCAAATTATTATTAAATGTGGTTTTATGCACACACGCCAACTAATGTTTGATATATTTCCACGTGTTTGGAAAATATGAATGACACTTGAACTCACCATTGCTGTACAATAACTGTAGTTTGTAATGTATCCCATTGTTAGTTTTTTCACTGGTTGGTTCCTGCAGGAGACAACAGTTTTGTGAAAATCAGCATCAACAAAACAACCGCCTCATCACCACCACATGTCTGTGTGCATGGGGGGGGGAAATATTTATAGTTTCTGTGCAAAAGAAGAGAAACAGCTTTAGTTGTTAAAACGACTCTCTGTCATCAACCAATTGAGTTTAAAAAAAAAATCAATATTACACGTGACATCCCCTTTAGTAACCCATTGCCATTTCAGAGAACATAATTTCGATACATGTGCTGATTATGTACAGGGGGTGCATGTATTTCTAAAAAACAAAAATACACCGCTTACTTTTTCCTTCTCCACAAAGTCCACAAAAGCTGTCCTTTCGATCTCCACGGGCTGACCCTGTCTGTCATACAGCGCCAGGACGAAATGGAAAAAATTGGATTTTCTGAGGTTGGAAGGGGGCTGCTTTTCATAATGTGCCCGTGCCAAGCCGACACCGCTGCGGGGAGAAAACAAGAGACCATCTCGGTTAAGCACCGGACACCGGGGATACTAGATGATGGAGAAGCTGATGGAAACATTGGAGATGCAGAAGCACGCTCGAGTACGGGGGAGATTTCTTGATTTGTCACAATAATGGGGTAATCTGATGTAATGAAAGAAGGGGAAAGCCGAAGGGGGGGCATTTATTGGGAGACCGTAATTGATACAGAGTATTCAGGGGATTGAGGGGTCGATATGATGAGGAGGGAATGCGTGAGAAAAATCAGATGCTTTTGGCATGCGTACCTTTGGGCGGCTGTGTTTGCATCCACCACCCCAGCTGTGTGCATCCAGGAGCGGACCGAGTTCAGTCCACCCAGCGGTTCCTCCTTCATCGTCGTCCCACCCCGCGGTATAGTTTCCTGAATCCCAAACATTTAGGACAATTTGCGTGAAAAAGAGCCTCCTGCGAAATTAAGAAGGGGAAAAAAATAAACGTCCAAGCGTGTTATCCTTTAGGGTTGTTTTTTTTTTTTTTTGTTCACGGGATAAGTAGCGAGAGCCGATTCAGACTTGCGAGGGAAAACCCGGTCCACAGGTCTTGCCTCCCTCTTCAGTCCGTCCGATGTGAACAATTCTCAAAGTGCTGTACTTAGTTAGAGCGGTATCCACAGACTGGAAAAGTGAATTGTTCAATAGACAAGATTTTTTTTTGTGTTGCTATTGTTCCTCTTTGTTTTTTCTCTCTCTTTTTTTTTTGTGCTATTCACAGAAAAATCGATGGCAGTTGTTTGTGTTTGTGGGTGATGCTGCTCTCAAAGTGCCCACATCCCTGAAGCACCGCATCCAAAACCTTCAGGACTTCTTGTTGAATAAAAAACCCACTCCTGAAAAGGTGCTGCTGCTTCTCCACAAGACAAACACAGGCAAAGGCTGATCACCAGTGGAGGTGTTCCTAGTACACAGGAGAGGTGGATAAGGGGCCCTTTCGCGTCGTGCAGGATGGATGGGAACATGCAAAACTAAGCCCTCTTTCCCCGAGGACTGAAATCTTTCCCGGGAGCCAAAACTCTAAACCCACGGGAGAGGCGCTGTCAGAATATGACGCTGAAGGGGCGTGGTTTTGACCATATATGGAGCTCTGACGGTTCCTGTCAGGCAGCGGCGCTCCACTGTAGGGGTACAGCCCTATAGTGCAGCAGCCTGAGAACGCTCATTCGCTCCACTTTTCCTCTTGCTTAGGCCCTATATGTGGTGAGTTTGATTTTTTTAATGATATGGAAAATTCAACCGGGTGTAACCATCACACATAATGAGGAAGAAAGAAAGAAGAAAATAATAATAAAAAAAATAATAATCCATAATAATAGCTCGGAATTCAGGATTCATTGCTTATTATTTTTAGCTGGCCTAATGATAGCGATTTCCGTGATTAGTTGTGTTATATTGGATTGAAATTAATAGTATTTGACATATTTATTCGATTAAACTTGTTATTATTATTACAATTTGACTTGATGAGATTGTTTGTTCACTGATGTATCGAAAGCATCTCAATAGCTGTGTGAATACAGGCCATAAATCATATTTCAATAATGGCAGATCATGTTTCTTCATATAACTGATACACTATTGTGCATTTTTAACTCTACGCTGCGGGTTATTTTATTGTAATTAAAATTTAATTAATATAACGCTGATTTCAGAGAATCAGACATGATTATAAATCTATTAATTTACATTAACTTTTCATTGGGAATTTTTAACAGCAGATGATTGACTTTCAGTTGTTTTGCTGTGTATCGTAGAGCAGAGAATTTCTTTATTTATTGCTGAGCATAAAATATGAACAAAGTTGGAAAATCAGACACGGTTTCTTAGCAACCATATTATTAATGTGAAAACAAATCAATCACATCACTGTGCCATTTACAGAAGATAAAGTCAGATCTTCTGACCTCTTTTTATGGGCTAAATATCAGAGCCACAGTGTCTCATGACATTAAACAAACTTCAGGAAATCCATGGTTCTGTGTCTTCTTTATTTCATGCACGTCCTGTAAAATCAGTAATAATCAGAAACATCTTAATCATTTTTAAAGAGCCAACTGCCTACATGTCCGACTCTGTCCGAGAGGGGCAAGCAGGCAATTCGGTTCATTAGTGGTGAAAAGGAGGAGAGGATGGAGGGAGAGAGGGGAGGGTGCGAGGAAGAGAGATGTGTGCTATATCCTGAGCAATCTATCTAGCTGGTGCTGAGGGTTAATAGCTGCTGCCAAAGATAAGTGAATTATAAGCTGTTGCTTTCACCTCTACACAATCTATTGCCAAATTGCACAGTCACAAAATGAGGGTGTGGATTTTTTGTAACTTTTTTTATTATTTAAGAGAAATCCAAGTTTCAATTTGTGAAAAGAATATCAGGAAAAAACTCAAAGGGGGGGCTTTGTAAAAAATGTTATCTTTTTTCCTCTAAGATGAAACAAACCGAGACGCGTGTTGCAAATGTTTTGTCTGTTCTACCAAGATTGCAAATATCTTTTTTGCACAGAACTCACTATGCTTTTTTTTGCACTGTTTCAAGTCGCTTATTAGAACTTAACCCCTGATTACACGCACCAAGGCGATTTAAATCTGATTATCAAATTAGGAGACTTTGAGACAAATCCTCTTAGATCTGATACTGTTGACTGGAGAGGGAAAATGGATCTCCACACCCGTCACGTAGGTAACGATGCTGTCCTGAAAGGGAGTTTTAAACCGTATTTGACAACAAATGCAGCTGCCCCGCTATTTCAGAAGATATTAGAGGAAAATGAATGCAAATCTGTGTGCAGGAGCCATCTGGACGTGGAGAGAGGGAGTCAGCTGCTCCACACACTGAGGCGCGGAGCCTGAATCCGTCTCAGCTCATTCTGTGGGATCATCTGCGTGGTGGGCTTACACCGTGGAAAATGCGCTCTCCATCATTAGGTGAAATGTTAGCATCAAAATAAAGGAAATGTTGATCCCCGTTTGTTTTTTAGTGGCTAGGTGCATAAAAACTTTGCACGGGCGTGGAATTAGAGGATCTTATTCACATTTTCTCATTTCTCACCTTTTAAAAAAATAAAAATAAAGAAACAAAAAAAAAAGCCAGTTTCTCAACTGCACGCAGGAGGTAAGTGATGGGGTTTGACAGGCAGGGAGAAACAAGTGCAAACTATTTATTTTTTTTCCCCTGATCTTTGCATCTTGTGAGCCAGGGCTGGATGCTCATTTAAATGACCGGTTGATGACACGGGCAGGGTTGTTATCTCATTCTTCTATTCAGTGGCCACAATGAATGAACCCCCAAAGATTTGGGCCTGACCACCGACACAAAACCAAACTCCTCGGGACGCGTGGCACCCAATAAAAATGTACACGATGACTTCGAAGACCTCCCGTCTCGACGGGACGAGCCTCCTCCGTATTGAGGGTGACGTCTTCTTTTTTGTGTGAATTTACGGGGCGAGGCCCTCATGATCTCCTTAAATTTGCATGTAAATGGCGACATCAGCCTACACGCGTGCCAGGGGCCAGCGGGCCTCCCAGATGTCAAGGCAAAGTCAATCAGCCGGCCGCTGCCCAGCTGTCCATCGATGCACTTTATTGGGACAACACTTTCATTATGCTCACCTGCATTGTTTCCTAATGAATTGATTGGCAAAAAAGGAGTAGGGGAAAAAAAAGAAATCTTATTAGCAGCCACCAAGCAAGTTCGCTCACGGCTTTATCACAGAGGTTGTTTTAAAGTGATTCTTTCTCGATTAAATATTAATCAAATACGCCTACAGTTATACACATCATTCCATATGGAAGAAATAAGCAGTCAGCCCACTTATTGTTTACAGCAACTCAACTAACAATCTTTATTCCATTGTTTAGACCTAGAAGATATCTTGTGTGTGTGTGGCTGAAATTATTGTTTTTTATTTAGGCCTATGTGTATGCACAAACTATCGCGCAGAAAAAAAAAAAATCACATTTACTCTGAGAGTTGCTTTGTTTTAAAATTCACGTCACTTGTAGCTTTATTCTAAAAGGTCAGCTTCAGTTTATACTTGTGTGTTGAGATTTGTGAAAAATCTGACAACATTTATCATTAATTTATTTTCTGATCATTTTTTATTAATTTTTTTTTTAAATGAAATGATTAAAAGGATTGAGCCTTCCTGGCAAACTTTGTTTACAGGAGCTATTAATGTTAGGCCTGATGAATGCGCGTCCGCAACTCGATATGACATATTCAAATATCATATTAAAATACAGTTTATGCGTTATTTTTAATTATAGGGGTGAAACACAAATGGCCAAGAGTGATGAGATCAATCATGTAGGCTATTCGTGTCAAGTAGTTATAGCTGATAGACGGACAGCGCCCCTCGTTGGTTACACTTGAGATCATTGTGTCGATATGAGGCAGCTGTGTTCTTCAGTGACAAGATAGCTAAATCTCAACATAGGTTTGTCTAACACCCCCTGCTCCCCACAGCCCCCCCGGGGCGGCCAGAAATTGTTGTTTATAGGACAAATTATGTCAAATAATGAGACAATATTTTGCAAGAAAATTCTCTTAAAAAAATGCTGACCAGCGTGCACACCAAACATTTTTAATCAAATAAAAATACATTTTTATAGAGGAAAAAGGAGAGCAGAGAGCGTTGATGTCCATGCGGTAAAATGACTTACACATCATCATTATTATTATTATTATTATTATTATTATTATTATTATTGTTGTATATCTTTTTCATGCGTTTTAATTTAGGACTGTGTAAAATAAACACGACCACATTATCTGACACACAGCTTGGTGTGACCTCACATTTTCGTCACTAACTTCTGTCAGAGTGCTCATGTTAATTGTGTGCAGTGGTGAGTTCTGTCAAGGGCATTGCCCGTGCGCACGATTTGCATTTCCATTCTGCTGTGGAAATGATGAGAGAGTTTCTGCGCGGTTTAGAGCCTCGCGGCGCAGTCTGTGGGCGAATTACATTTAAAGAAGGCGAGAGAAATTAAATAAGAAACCGAGACCACTTCAGGGCTATTAACATCTAAAATATCCCCTGGAAATTTAGACCAAAATACACATGACCAAATATCCAGCATACCTTCGCTCTCTCACACAGCTCCCCCCCGTCTTGATTGTGTCCATCACTGCTTTTGTAGGCCTATCTAAAAAAAATCGTTATTTAAAAAAAAAAAAAAGAAGTTAGCACATTCCTCAGTGGTGTTGATGGACGTGAGGTAAATGTGATTATTCAGCCCTAAATCGGAACATATGAACTTATAATACAGGCGCTTTAATACCAGGCGGACTGTGGCACTCAGCAAAACGGGTGCAACAATTCTGACTTTGAAGGTCATTTAAAAATCTCATCAATAAGTATGATAGGGGCACATGTTGCATTGGGCAATGTGGGCTCCAAAACGGGAGGCATCAGCTTTAACCTTGTTTTTTGGGGTTTTTTTTTTGGTGGTGTTTTTTTTTAGAGCTCATGTGCACGACCACACAGACAGCAGCCTTTGCCTCAGTCCTCAAGAGAACTTTAATTTGCCTGTTGACCCTTGTGATGGAGCTACTGCCAACTTTTAGTGATACTGGCCCAACCTGCAGGAGTCCAGTAACTCTCCACTCACATCAAAATGTATATTTTCTACATGTTGCATCAGTGCCTCTCATTTACTTTAATACAGGGATTACCATCATTAAGGGATATGCATGTGATGGTGATTGGCAAGGTGTCTCATTTATGAGCAGTGCAGTAGAATGTATTACTGCTCCACGGCTGAATTTTGATTTTAGTCAGAGATCCTTATTAATATTGAACTGTGTTACTATTAACAGAAATGTTAATTATGATGTCAAGACAGAGAGAGTCAAGGTGAAAGCTGCACAGCAATAGCTAAAAATAATCCATGCCAGCTAGAGTACAGTATGATCCTGCAGAGGAGTGTTACTGGCAAGGGACCTTTTTACTGCAACAAAGAGGTGGAAAAGAGGAAGTAAATGAATTAGAGTACAAGCCAGATTTTGTCTTTGTTTCATCCACACTTGTCCTGTCCCTATTTTCCAACCTCTCCCTTTTCCTTGCCATTGGTAGTGCTGCAAATTGTATAATGCTGGTCTTTGTTCTACAGAGTCAAGCCACATGAATAGCCGTCCTGAGCACACACAAAAACACACTGACAAACTGATCATCTTAAAAAAGCAACGCCCTGGTGCTCACTTGGCCTACTTTCCACGGCAGCACTGGGACGTGGGAAGAGGAATAGAATTCAGGGGAGGATGTTCTTGCACTCTGGGAAACATTCAGTATAGCAAGTGTGATGCACATAAACATAGCCTTTGCATTGTCAACCTTAGACCGCATTTGCCCCAGATAACTAGTCCCCATGTGCTAGACTATTCTCTTTGACTTTGCAATTGAAATCCTGAGAAGATTATGCCAAAGCTAAAAGAGGCAAACTCCAGGGTGGGATTTCAATTGTCAATTCCTGTTGGATTTTATAGCATTATGACATATAGTACACCATCTGTTACGCTTCCTGTGACTAGGTCTGCACAAGTGGAGCCTATTGATGTGAACATCATTACAAGTAAGACCAGTAGTTCTGAAGGGACAGCAATATTCAATAACCAATATTTCTCTCTTACACGCTCTTTAACACAGATGTATGACTAACCACGGGGTTCTCCAGGTTGAAAAACACAAGGGTAAATTAGGAAGGTGCAGGAAAGTAACCACTTCTAACTTTAGCTAAACAGACTTCCTGAAGCGCTAGATAATCTGGGGCTTCTATGTACACCGCCTAACCAAATGTCGACATCTGTGAGGGTGTGCATAAAGAAAAGCTCCTCAGAGAAACGGGGGATAATAATCTTAGTTCCCCTCACCTTCAGCTTGCCCATAGGGGTTTAAAAGGGAGATGAAGAAATCCTATGTAAACATGCCAAGTCAAATTTTCACTTGAAATGTGACATGGAGGCAAAGGCCAACCTTGGTGCATCACTAATGTGGTTCCACTCATGCGTTTTCACTGCCCCTGGATGTAAACAATTGATGTATTCAGTCCATGGTTTGAGCACTGACTCACTATGCACACTTAGTATGTTAAAACATCTTTTTTATCTGTGACTGTATGCTTTGTGCATAGGTGAAGAGCCCAAAGAAGTCAACACAAAGCTTGTACACAATCAGAATCTCTCTACTCAATAGCTTCCATGAAAGGGAGTTTTGCTCTCCTGAGAAACATACAAAGTTTGAGCATCTGTTCCATCATGTAGTCTTTGTTGAGAAATTAAATATTGAACTGATCTAGTGTACCATGAATGTTTCACTCACATAGTGATTAGACAGACTGGAGAGGCAAGACATTGCAGCACTTTACACTCTATTTTAATATACTGTATTTGTTGTTCCTGCCTTTAAGTGTTTTATACACCAGATTATATTCTTGCTGTAGAAAAATGGTTAGAATTCTTGCTTCAATTAGGTTTAACATGCATGTGTAAGTCTAGCACACATACTAACACACATGCAAATTTATATGCACGTTAGGGGTACATTTGCACAAACACAATCACCCACTGTACACAATGAGCATTATGAGTGTAGTCCAGCTGAAAGTGCACATCAATTTAATTGAAAAAAAAAAACAACTACAGAAATTAGAGTTTTGGTTTTATGATTCAATTATCAACTCGGTGGCATCAGTTCTTAGCTTTTATGTGCTGCTATTTTTTCTTGTGCAGCATATAGAAAAAGCACTGATTTAAATTGTTTTCCTTGTTTGCAGTTAAAATCTTTTCTTACTTCATCATCCTTTGCTCCAAATCAACAATTGTCTCAGGGGAGAACCCGTAATGATGTTTTCTGACATTAACATTTCAGATTAGACGAGCAGACCAAGGTAACATGCGAGCAGGAGAAGGAAACGGTATCATCACAGAGATCATAAAATGGTGTCGTGAGTAGTCTTTTGTCCGGGACCATAGGAGAGTTCTGTTGCTAAAGGGAAGGACAAAAGCAGAAGGCGCCACGGGTATAAGGTTCCCCTGAGCAACAATGCTGAAAGTTTCAACTTGCAGCACATGGGTGTAACTTTAACTGGAATACTGTGGATCAAAGACTCACAAACAAAGTGGGTGGAAATGCTGGAGGAGTGTCTGTGCTCAAGTGAAGGACAGGTTCACTAGAGAGAAAGCGGGAGAGACCATTTATGAAACACAGACTAGGCAATCAAGGCTAATTACTGAGACTGTGTTTTGTGAACTCAAAGGGCAGCGTGATTCAATTAACAAAATTGATGTGTATTATAATTTTTGCTCATTTTGAAAAATAAAATTACCCCACTTACAAAACATGCGGTACAACAAGCTTATGAGATATAAAAAAAATCTAAATTTAATTGAATTTAACAAAGAGATTTAAATTTTGTCACTGCTTGGTGCACGCTTCATAGAGAGGAGGATACACAGTAGATTTTGTATCACATCTCAAACATTCATTCTGCACTCGTGCCTTCAGTTGTCATCTTTTAGAGAGTGAGAGAATTATTCACCTCTGCTTCTCTTTAAATAAGAAACACAGCCTTGAAATTTGTGGGGCTTAAGGCAACTCATCAGGTTAGATCAGTGCAATGTGGATGTGTAACCTTTACACTGCAGTTGAACCTGCACATACAAGTGTTATGAAAGGTCCCTGTGGCACTCTGCTCTTCTGACATGGATTTGAAGACTTGCCACTTTATTAGCTGCTAAGCCCCCAATACTTGTTCTATATAGTGGAGGCCTATGTTATGAGCTGAGATCTCATTGTCTTGCGTTATTAGAGGAAGAGTCTGCAGCACTCTCTTGTCCCCCCGAGAGAATAGCCTGACTGTTTGAAGGGAAGCTACAAGTGCAATTTAACCCATCTTATTTACAATATGATCTGTTACAAGGACATCATTGCTGCAAGGATTCACATCTAATATATCCCCTCAATGTGATTCTTTTCTGTTTTCATTGATTCGAGAGAGTATATTTTGTTTGATTTCCACTTGAGCCTTTAAAAAAACTCTTGTATCTGTCATGTCTGAGTAGACTTGGAGATAAATAGAAAACTTTAGTGATCAACTCTACTCCAATTCAGTATTTTCGTGTATTTATATATATTTCACTGGAAACTATGGCATTCGAAATAAAGAAAAAGCTTTGTGCTTAAAGGTCAGAACAGCTAATTAATGAATGTGAGTGGATGTGGAGTTCTTCATGATAATATCAACATCAGCTCGGGGAAAACAAGCAGTTTGTGATCATCACTTGTGTCAGCAGGACACACATATCCTCCAAATGGAAATTATCTATTGGCATTGAATAATAAGTGCCATAGTGCCATCTAGTGCACGCATTTGCACACTGAAGAATGACAGCCCCTGTATGTAAAATATACACTACACTCTGTATGTCTTACCGAAGTGGTATAGAAATAATACAAGGTAAAGAACAGTGTACTATTTACACTGGTCGCTTGTGTGTTTCCGTGTGAGGTTTAACTACACCGAATGACCACACTGAAATTTTCCACTCATGGGGGAAATAAACACGGAGACAAAGGTTTGTCTTCCAAGCCAGGTCTTTGACAACCCTCAGTTGTGGAGAGCCGCAAGGATAATCTCCTTCAGACAATGAGACAATGTTGAAGGCTCTGCATGCAAATTATACTCTGCCATCTAAATTACAAAGACATACACAGACCTCAAGTCATCAGGCCTCATATCTCACTCATCGGGGCCTCCTGGCCGTTAGGTTGCCAGAGGATGCTATAGAAACAACAGAACAGAAATAATAAGAAAAAACACATGAGCCAAAACAAGAGTCTTGAATAATTGATTGTGTTTGTCTTTGCTGTTTGTGTGTATGAGTGTGAGTGTGTGTGTGTGGGTCGTAATCAGTGTTAGTGTGTGTGTGTGTCTGTGTGAGTGTGTGTGTGTAGTGTGTGTGTGTCGTGTCGTGGTCGTGACGAGAGAGGAGTTAAGACTGAGGTCGGTCTGGACAGAGCATTATGCCCACACGAGCAGAGCAGACAATCCACTGGCCAACTGGTTTGTTTTAAAACACTGTCATGATGGCACAAAAACTGCTGGGGGAAAGGGCATGTTTCTGCTCTGTGCGCCAGGTGCCAATCCCACTGGTATGGGTATTAGTGCCGTGTTCTACGTGTGTCAAATTCAACCTGAAACTAAGTGAGTGCACCAGCGCACAGTCTCTCTTTCACGGTTTTGTGAAAGGAGGCTCTGAACATTATGCTATCTCATGTTAACGAATCCAGGACTAGTTTATTGTTATTCGGTACTTTACACAAGAGAAAAATGAAGTAAAGAGTTTCCAGATACACAAAAAGCTTGTGTGTATCAAACGCATCGAGCGACCCAGGTATACGAGTTGGTGACTCCAAATCGCTCATAAAACGCTCTACTACCCCCTCATAGTTTCTGTCATGTGCTGAGTCAATGAGCATTATTTATCTGCGGGAACAATGGCTTTGCTTCTCCCGGAGCACCACTGTCTACATGAATGTGGCCCTGGATCCCTGGATAGAAACAGAAGGGCTCACCAATCAATCTCTCCAGGTCCTGCCCACCAGCCAGAGAAAGACCAGCTGCACCACGATGTTTAGCCCTGTGCGCGACTAGCGCGACAAGTTGACATACGGCGGACCAAGCACAGTAACCATTCCACAAGCAGCCTCTAGCTCTGTCCTATACTAATCGAACATCCCCACCAGAGGATGGAACTATCC
>NW_023339751.1:13390892-13404098 GCF_004916995.1 Morone saxatilis | reverse complement strand
GTTCCCAGAGCTCAAGGTGATGTCTGCAAAGCATCTTTTTTGCCCATCCAACACCCCAAATAGTCAATTTAAAATATGGAACAGAAAAACAGGAAAACCTCACCCTCAGGAGGCTGGTATCAGACAATGTTTGGTAATCTTTTCTTTAAAAATTGAGATTTTTTAGTTTTTGCCAAAAATCATCAATTAATCTGCTGATTATTCCTTGGTTTAATGTTTACTTAATAAAATGTCAGAAAATGCCTTGTACTAATATCCATCTTCAAGTTTCCTCTGATCTATAGTCCAAAACTTAGAGATCAGATTTAAAAACATACGAGAGCAGCAGATGCTCACTTTTGGGAAGCTGGAACAGGACGATATCTAGCATTTTTGCTTGAACGACCTAGTTATTAATAGGTAAATCGTCTGTAGATTAACTCATTGATTAATTGACCAATCATTTCAGCATTAGTGCGAGTATTTCGCTGTGGAAGTGACCTCTTCTTATTGTAACTTAGCAGGATTTTAAACTAATTTCTGTGCAATTGTAAAGCAGAATTACTCAGCTTTATGCTACAACAGAACCCATCTGATCAAACAAACTCCTAATCGATTAAGCTCTAGGTCAGAATAATAAATAAACAGGAAGCTGGGCCCATAGTGTTGAGTTTTTTCCGTTTTTGGAGGGTTGCTATCTCAGTTCATATCCTCAAGTACTCTAAGAGACAGGAGTTGCTATTGTGGACCTGTTAAGACCATAATGGGTGACAAACAGGACTGAAAATACAACGTCCTTGGGAGTGAAAATTAAAAAACTTAGGATCTATAAAGTAAAACCAGGGACCTCATTTATATAAATGTTCTCAGATTTATACTTAAACCTAGTCAGAAGATAATTTCCGACAGCGTGCTTCCATTTGATTCATAAAAAATACTGAGCATAAAGAAGCCCATTTACAACCTATGCAGCTGCCTTACAATCAGTACTTTGACCTCAGATAATGCTAGCACAAATGAGAGCTTAGTCAGGAAGATTACAGTAATGGTAGGAGACCGAGGCCGGGAAACACGCATGCTTTACTGGACTAAATAATGGGTTGACGAATGTCAAACACGGAGCTTGGGAGTGCGTCACCGCCAATATGGAAAATTGTAAAACCATG
Source organism: Morone saxatilis (assembly GCF_004916995.1). Lineage (NCBI taxonomy): Eukaryota > Metazoa > Chordata > Actinopteri > Moronidae > Morone > Morone saxatilis. The sequence continues at coordinate 13,402,953 of NW_023339751.1, read as the reverse complement.
CGATCCTCACACCTTTTTAATCGATAACTCAGATCACATTGTTCATAAAGCTAATGCAAAGCTAGCTCAAGCTAATGCAAAGTCCACTACAGGCTCCCAAACTGCAATACCTCTACATAACCTGCAGGGACATCACTTGTATCAAGTCCAGACTTTGACATGGAAATGAGCTTACCTCTAAGCAAAGTTAAGTTTTATAAATAACTATTCAGCAACCAGTCAGTCAAACTTACTACAAAATTGATTGTAAGTCAGTTTTATAAATGAGGCCTCTGGTTTTTAGTAGCACAGAAGGTTTGCTGTGATAAATGTGTCCTAAAAAAGCTACACTGCGGTAAATGTTTAAAGTATTTCCCTCGTGGATGTAATTAACCAAATAATTTGCTTTATTGAACATAGGCCGTCACACAGGTAACAAAAACAGACAACTGATATGCTTGAAATGAAAAAAGAAAAACCCACATTTTATTGCACTTAAGTTATAAGAAAATAAAATTCTAAGTGAATCAAACAAATACACAATCCCTTTAAGGTTTTTTCTGTCTGTTTTCTTTTTTGCCAGGCAGTTTACATGAACTGAAAAAATAAAACACCTGCAACAAATCTGATTTCTCAAACCAGATCATAAATTAAAACAGAGGGAGAAAACAACGAGAGGAGATAGAGCAAGATTGTTTTCTTTTTTTCTTTTTTAATATACAGTGTTATACCACTTTCACAGTTCAGCTTGAGTTGTGACTCTTGGAGATTGAGACGATTTTCGTTTGGCTACAATGTTTCTGTTCACGTTTTTGTTGCCTTTTTGTGTTTTTATTTTTCCCACTGACAAATCCACGAGGCTGCGACCGCCCCGCTGATTTTCGACTGCAACACATGTAACACTAAGACTCCTGGCAGCACGACCTGTCAGTTGATGCTTGTGATGGTCTCCTCTGTTGCTTCAGACATCTTTGAATGGAACAACAATCACACACGGATACGGACAGTTCTTTCATTCACGTGTTAAAACCGATACATCTGCTAGTTTTTTTTCTTTGCCAGTCCACACAGCATTTGTACATTTCCCCAAAGAACAGGCTGAAAGAGCTTTGTCCCAAGGAATGTGTTTACAAGTTGCCCATTAACACGCTAACACACACACACTCATGCACGCACACACACACAGTCACAGCCACAACACTTAACTTGTAGAAATGTGAAAAATCGAATGTACACAACAATTAAGCTGTACGGTTTATTAAATCACAAATTGGGCTTGAGTCAAATGTTTCTCCTTCACACTGTGGTGGTGAACACAGTTTATGTTTTTAATAGGGCACTATTAGTCAAGGCAAGCATTTTTTTCACACTAATTTATATGTGTAATGTATAGTAAAAACAGACGTTTTAGAATGCAAGTAAAATTAAATTAAAATTCAGAAACACTTGTTTCAATAATTTTAATTTGAAAAGCAGTATTTAATATCCTTTATTCTTATTAGTACAGTATCTACAGCCGCATGATTTAATGCTTTCAAGTCAAAAAGTGTTCGTACTTACCGTATCCTACACATAATGTCTGCACTGCCTCATCAGACGGCTGCACAGTTTCAGTCAGAGGCAGAAGCTACCAAAGTAAAGACCACTGCAAACCCATTTGGTGCTGTGTGGAACAACACAGAGCTCTTAGTGTACAAGTCAAGGATGTTGTAGAGGTTCAAGTGGTTCTTAAAATAATGATGGTTTTACAAAACACTGGTGAAACATCTATTTTTAATTTAGAGCAAACATGCCCACATCTACTAACCACAAATGGGATCAATACACAAGTAGGTGTTAAATGCTGTGCTTAACTATGTTTATTAGCCCAACTGTGTTTAACAACACTATTCAGTATTTGAAAGAACATCTGTAAAATGAATAGTTTACACAACTTGCGCCCACCAACACACTAATAATGTCACATTCTTAAGTCATATTATGTCATATTTATATGCATGCTCTTTCATTTCTATGAATAGTCTTAGACCATCCAACTCGTACTTGTACTGCAGGTACAGGTACAAGTTGGTCCACCTTTATATAAATATACAGTATATGTATAAGCTTCCTAACCTCCAGGCCTCTGCTCTGCTTCTCCCCAAGGGACGTTGTGTGAGTGATGAGAGGGATGTATGTGGAGCTCGGGAGATACAGGGGAGAAGGTTTTGGTGAGATTTGGTCCAGGTCTTTCTGGGTGCATCCCTATTTATTTATCTGCCACCTCCAGGACTATTTGCAGATGCAGCAAACAGAAAAGTTTAATAGCACTACAGAGTCTACATGTAACAGTTATCCAGAGCCCATAATCATAATTGTTATTTAAAAAATCATGCAGGTGATTAGCCAGCTTCAAACACATGTGACCTGTAATATTTGTTTGTTTCCACTTTTAGGTCTCTATGCTGGTTTAAAAACAAAGAGTAAAACAAGAATATGTCAGAAATTAGACAAACAAAGGACCTTATTTCACTTTTTTTTTTAAAACACACTATTATAATACAAATTTTGTGTTTTAAAAGTGTTTATACAATTTTATCTACTGAAACGTGGCCCAGATATTACATATTCTCACACTTCATCAGCATTTGCCATTTTTTTTGTTTTGGAATGTGACTTTTTTATTGCACAATCCGCCCCTATGGGCTATCTTTCTCCTCCTAAATCTTGACAACCCCAAACCTTAAGAGAGGGCTGTTTACAGAAAAATCAGCATACAACTAAAAACAACCTCTATTTATATATATATATTTTGCATCGTCTTGAGTGTATGCTCACAAAAATAAAGATATACGTGGCATTCTTTTTGATGGCAGAACTGGGTTAAGCAGAAAGTTTGTTCCCCAATGTAATATCCACCATTTGAAGAAAACAACACAAAATGATTGGTAGCATACAATGAAAGTGCTTGGTTGACAGACTGAATCAACCAAAATAAATATGTATTTCCATGTTTAAAATTATGTGGGGAAATGATGTAGATATTATATAAATTATGGGATGAAAATTATGTGTACTGTGATACCCTCAACAGGAAACAATGATCAAGGAAAAACCATAAAATTTATGCTAACCACTGTAACAATGTATTATATGTTAATGGAATCTATATGGGGATTATAGGAATAATATGCTGTAGAAGTCAAGCCTATAAGAGTTGTGGCCTTTTCAGAAAGTAATTTGTTACAGGCCAAAAATTCAAACTAAGATTTTTCATTTTAACATTTTAAGAGTGATTGTGATTGTTTTAAGTGGACTATTTAGTCAGGTTTTACAGACCAAGTCATATAGGACTAGAAGAATAGTGTCTGTGAATAGACTGAAAAGTACTCCCAACAATTAACTGAATTTTCACCATTTGCCCACTAGATGTCACCCACTGACCATGCAATACAAGCCAGGGTTCTTGTGAGTTGTCACATAATTTTGAGTTGGGACACACTTCATATCCAACATCAACAATGACCAAGTGAAGAAACAACTTTTATCATGCATAATTGGATTTGTTAAATAGAAGGGACATACCCTCCCATTGTGCTTGTATCGCTGCAAGGATTTTTTTTTAAGCAATTACTCATATTATGCTAATCACATGCAGGAAACATACCTGGCCTATGAACACAAGGCGAAAAAAATAAACGTCCATGCTGTTTATGCTGGATTTTATTTTGTTAACTTCAGCTTTAACCAACACCAACATCCTGATGTGTAAATCTCATTTCCCCCTCACCCATCAGCAGGACAGCTGAACTGGCTTTACACTCAGAAGGCAGGTATATAAAATGTGTAATGTGATGAAACAGAACTGAATGCACAAAAAAATAAAGACTGCACATCCACATATAACATGACGCTCAGGAGGATGGATGGAGCCAGGATGTGGCATGTGTGCATGACGTCATTTCTCCATGTACCGTGCGCCATTTTGGAAGAAAAAAAAAAAAAAAAATCACGGATAATTTCCGTGGTCTTGACAGATCTGGACCCGAGTGTTCTCACTGATTGTGGATGCTATCTGTTCCCCCGAGCAAGCCGCATTGGTTGATTAGGTATTGGAAGCCGTGTACAGCAAGAGCTGCTACATGAAGCAATGGCAGGTGAGCTGCTTTGGCAGGGAGGAGAAGGACCCTCCTCACTGTGTGTGATGGCCCCAATCTGCAAGTTAGCTCGCCGACGTTAGCGCTGGCGAGCTAACGTCGGCTAGTTGTCAAACTGTGTCACTGTCGGGTCATTTTCTATCGCCGGGCGAAACGCGAACGGGATACGAACTAACGCCGTGGTCCTGTCTCTTGTTTTTTTTTTTACAGGAGTTGCAGGAGGAAATGATTTCCAGTGGTGTTTCTCTCAAGTGAAAGGAGCCATAGATGAAGATGTTGCGGAAGGTATGTGGCTAACGTTAGCTCGGCGGCTAGGCTAAAGCGCTGGGTAGCTAGCTAAATGGTCGGATGATGGTGATGCTGCTGTGGGGGCTTCACGACCGCCTGCTCGACAGCTAGGTGGTCGAACAGGTTCTGGTATAAGATGGCTGTCGCGATCGGTGTGAGTGTGTCTGCGGATGCTTTGTGCGGACGCCCTTTCCTCTTGGAAATGACTGTGTTTCTGCTAGCTAGCCGTGTGCTAGGTGGTGGCTAAGCTATTAAAGGGGAGCGACCGTGTCCGTGACGTCAATGTGCCGCGTCCATAAATTGTGGAGTGACATCATGCTTGTTTTCATTCATTCATACATGAGTGGGTGTGCGTGTTGTGCGTGTTGTGCGTGTTTGGCTGTGAGTGTGCCTGAACCGGAGTCTTACACAGTAGCATGGTATCAGCTGTAAACAGACCGTCATTGTGGAGGCTGAGCTTTTTATGTCTGATTTCTGTTTTCAGCTGACATAATCTCAACAGTTGAGTTCAACTATTCTGGAGAATTGCTTGCAACTGGAGATAAAGGAGGCAGAGTAGTGATATTTCAACATGAACAGGAGGTAAGGTGCACATGGAATAAGAGACGAGTATCTCCATTCACAGTATATAATGTCAGACTTTATATGCTGACCTGGCTGCAATGATCATGTGTACGTACCTTGTGACTTATGTTTGCCGTGTTTGTTCACAGTCCAAGAATCGTCCACACCTGCGCGGGGAGTACAACGTCTATAGCACTTTTCAGAGTCACGAGCCAGAATTTGACTATTTGAAAAGTTTAGAAATCGAGGAAAAGATTAATAAAATAAGATGGCTACCCCAACAGAATGCTGCTCACTTTCTACTTTCGACAAATGGTAAGAGTTTACTTCGTACACATTTTGATTATTCGGTGATTTGATTGATTTGATCTGTGCAACGTATCTCGATCCCTATCAAAAAATTGTTCTTCACCTCTAAATTTGACCACTTTCTTATCTGTTTTCGTCAGATAAAACTATCAAATTGTGGAAAATAAGTGAAAGAGATAAACGAGCAGAAGGTTACAACCTGAAAGATGAAGATGGACGACTCAGAGACCCTTTTAGAATCACCTCGTTACGGGTACGTTTAGTGATATGTCACACCTGTCTCATTTTTGATGTCTTTAAAATCTTCTCTGAAGGTGCATGTTGTATGTTTCAGGTACCAGTACTGATGCCAATGGATCTCATGGTAGAAGCAAGCCCACGGAGGATCTTTGCAAATGCGCACACCTATCACATTAATTCCATTTCTGTAAATAGTGATCATGAAACGTACCTCTCCGCAGATGACCTAAGAATAAATCTATGGCACTTGGAAATCACAGACAGAAGTTTTAGTATCCTTTTTCTGCATCAGAAAACGCATTCGATATGTGGCTTATCGTCTGATATGGCCTGCATTGTGTCATAATGAAACATTAGTCTGCTAGTTCCTTAACAGTGTGTTCCCAGATATTGTAGACATCAAGCCCGCCAACATGGAGGAACTGACAGAAGTAATCACAGCTGCTGAGTGCCATCCACACCAATGCAATGTATTTGTGTACAGCAGTAGCAAAGGAACCATCCGCCTGTGTGACATGAGAGCAGCAGCACTCTGCGATAGGCACTCAAAGTGTAAGTACCTCCATTGTACTGCTGCAATGTTTAGTCAATTAGTCTATCTGGGGAAAATGTAGAAAAAAATTGATGCAGCAATTAAGTTATTTATGGATTTAATAACAGTTTATCTAATATTTCAATTTCCTGCTTTTCTGCATTTTGAATATGACTAGAAATTGATTGTCGGTCAGTCAGAAGTCCATTCCATGGGAATGATTTTAGAAATAAGTATTGTGATGATTTTTTTATTTTTTTTTTCTCAGTCTTTGAGGAGCCTGAGGATCCAAGCAGCCGGTCCTTTTTCTCTGAGATCATCTCCTCCATCTCGGACGTGAAGTTCAGTCACAGCGGACGCTATATGATGACACGTGACTACCTCTCCGTCAAAGTTTGGGACCTCAACATGGAGAACAGGCCAGTGGAGACGTATCAGGTGCATAAACACACTTCTCTAGTGACTTCTTAAGTATATATAACTGAGTTGTGAGAACAAAATAAGCACTACGCTGTTTTTTTAAATGATCTCTCGGATTCACGTGACAGGTTCAATCAGGCCTTACATAAAACATATCTTACATAAACTGTTTATCTTACAAAAAGTTTATCTTTGTTTTTAGAATATAACTGTTTTTAACCCTAATTTTGAATCTTTTTTTTGCGAAAATATTTTCTTGAAGCTGGTAATGAAAAAATCATACAGAAATACAAAATATGACTTTGGGATGGCATGCAAGGTCCTTGTAACTAACAAAAACAAAAAAAAGCCTCACAAGCCTCACGCAGGTCAAGAATTGTGTAGAGCCCTTTTACACTTAAATGATGTCTATGCAGATGTAGGCATTTGGCTCATTTAATATTTAGGCTAAGTCGTATGTTTTGTTTCAGGTCCATGAATACCTTCGCAGTAAACTCTGCTCCTTGTATGAAAATGACTGCATCTTCGACAAGTTCGAGTGCTGCTGGAATGGCAGTGACAGGTGAGTGTCCTTGTTCTTGCATTGGCTATCATTTCACCTGCTACCGGCCTGTGGTTAGTTTCATTTACGGGTATATTTTATTGGTTTATGTTCTCTGAATGGACAGTTTTTTAATTTTCTCTCTCCATCAGTGCCATCATGACCGGCTCCTACAACAACTTCTTCCGAATGTTCGACCGCAACACCAGGCGGGACATCACACTGGAGGCGTCCCGGGAGAGCAGCAAACCACGGGCTACGCTCAAACCACGCAAAGTGTCCACTGGTGGCAAGAGGAAGAAGGATGAGATCAGCGTGGACAGCCTGGACTTCAACAAGAAGATCCTCCACACTGCCTGGCACCCCAAAGATAACGTGATAGCTGTGGCAGCCACCAACAACTTGTACATTTTCCAGGACAAAATCAACTAGAAGATTTGGGGCTCCAGAGGATAGGGCTTTTACCGTACCTGTGTAGTTAAGCCTACTACTTGTCTATCTGTATAAGAAGAAACAGCCTCGTTGTCCTCCTGGTGAAGAATTCGAAAGCACGTGTCTACTTTTTTTGCCACAGGAGGTTGATCCATAGGCCTGTTTTATTTTGAGTCTGAGCTTAGGTTGTTTTTGCCTTTGGCACCAGGGCAATCAACATGCCCCCCTGACCCAGAAAGCCCAATTCGGGTCTAATTGATGGAATGGCACTCCCTAGAGGTCAAACTCTTGAACGTTGGTGTTTGTGTTGACATTTTAAGCCTTCATTTCATGATTTAATGACAGAACTCTTGGAAGCCCTTAAAATGACGTCTTGTCAAAGTTGTAACATCATCTCAAAGATTTTGGGCCCTCTGAAGCACGGATTAATGGCCAATAAGCCTAACTGTAACATTCCCCCATTGGCCATGTATTCTGGCCAAACTTCTGGTGGAAGAGGCCATGAATTTGGAAAGTGGACCTGTTTCTTTTCTCCCCTTCCCTCCTCTTACTTTACCCCAGTCAATACGGTGACATAATTTCACTGACTGTATCTACTCAAGTACACCTTGTCATCCACATAATAAAAGAAACTAAAACTACAGATGTGTTTTTAAATTTAGAAGTATGTATTAAAACATGTTTATTGCTTTGCATGTTTTTATGTTGTAGAGAGGTGGAAAAATGTCCAGTCACACCACTGTCTTTGAGCAGATCTCAAGCAAACCTGTTATGGAAATACTATTTGGGGCTACCAGTTTCAGAACCACTGTTGGAGACAACCAATAATGTGTTTGTGTCAAGAGATTCATTTCTGGTTTTTGACCATGTTTTAGGATGCAGGCTGGAAACTACATGGCACAAGATGGGGCCCAGGACAAAGGGAATCTGCAGCCTTAATACCTACTTCTATCAGTGACAGCTACAAGTTATGTCCCCAAACGTTTTACAAACCTCATGTGCATTATTTGTAAATCCTATTTTATAGTTATGTCCTCATATACTGCTGCTATATGTGGCTGTCTATGAAAATACAAAGGAGGAAAATTGCACATCATACAGTTTGTGATAAGAGTGCCTCCGAATTGTGTAATAAGTAGGAAAATTCAGACAGGCCTCATACATGTGCCCTTATTCATTTATTAGGGATGTCACCCAAATTTGAACCGCGTATTGCAAATGTGGATCTTATCGCCGTAGTTGTGAATGCAGAAACGAAGGTTGACTACACAAAACATATACTGATGACATTAAAACAAACACATAATAATGCATTGTCTTTGTCCATTGATTCCTAACATGGTGGCAATGTATTCACTTGTTTATTATTTTGACCAAAGTTCAATAAAATTTTAATTGTGTTCATCTGCATGTGGTCCTTTCCTTTGGTAAACAGTCTGCTCCATTTTCTATATATTAAGTGGTTTGTAAATCAATGAGGACCATACAGGTTTTTTCAATTTTTTATTTAGTGTAGAATGAACAAAAATGGACCATATCAGTGCTTCGTATGCAATTTGCTTAGAATCACAATATACAATTGCACAAATAGAGCAATGAATAATTGATGCAATCACTTAAACACTAGGCTAATGATCCCTTGGACAAAAAAAAGAAATTACAAGTCAAAACAATTTCCTTTATCCACAACTGATTTTAAAAAATCATTTGGACATATCATTTTGAGTCAAAAAGTGACTTCTCACAGCAAAAAGAAAAAGGCAATGATGTAGATTATATACCAGTTCCCTAACATGCAGATTTAAGGAGCAGGAAGCAGCAAAACAGTCATCTCCAGGCCAGGACAGGGACTACAGCAAGGAGCAGAGGATTGGCCACTGTTGTGTTCAGGAGTATACGCCATGAAACAGCATTGACAGATCCTCAACTCTCCACGCTGGTCTGAGTGACAGGGTGCACTCAATCAAATTGGACTGTCACGTGGCCACATCTCCCTTGATATTCAGAAGGTCCCATTTTAAGGCATGCCCAGGCGGTCACATCAAGGTGACAAGGAGTCGCAACATCTCCATCCTTTTTAGTAGGTGTTGTGGGAGGTTAGACGCTTCCCAATATATATCCTGAAAAAAGGACAGAAACAAACAAGAATCTGGGTAAATTTTTAAATTCTCCAAAAATAATTTTGCCTCAACTTCATCACCATAGATTTGTTACTCAAACAAGATATCTGTGCCATAATATGTGACAAGTTGAGCTAAGACACTGTGTTGGAGTAGTGCTCTAGAGACAAATTCCTCCTCCATATTGTCTGCTTCTTCTAAGCCAAAATATGTTTGACAAACCAGACCAAACTGAGTAACAAGTCTACTGTTAGGATTTGGAACAAAGCCCGAGCACACTAATAGTTTACATTACCTATCCAATAAATAGGGAGCATTATACATTGCCAGGTAATTTAATGCCCAGACTAACACTAGACAACCACTAAATTATTCATGTTATGTTAGAGCAATTAAAGGTCTGTTTGCATCAGTGATGTTTCTGAACGGTGGGAAAACATGTCTGTATTATTATGTTTGACTATTTGAAAAATACCATATCAGCAATTGTTTTTACATCATTTACGTGAATATACATTAATTGTATGTGGTCAAAAATCTGGGCTTAAATGGTTCTTTATGGATCCCTCCCAATGTTGCTTACCCTAGGCCAACAGCAAGTATGTGAGAAATGATTAATGAGGGCAGGAAAAGCTTCAGAAAGTCAGCAGACAGAACGCCTCCCTTCTTCATGACGCTGGTGTTCCTAATGCTGAGGGAGGTCGAGCGCTTAGGGTACTTCAGCAGGAACTCCCTACAGAGGAGCACATTAATTTTTCACAGTTTTGAATTCATTAAAATCAATGAGTGCCGGTCTTAATGTCATACCGACACATCTGCTCACACATATTTTCTGTGAATTACAATTACAAATCGTGGCATAAAATATGTTTCAGCTTGTGCGTGTAAGAACAATTTTGAATCAAATCTGGGAATATTTATGTTTACTGAGAACACCACTTAGATAAAAAAAAATTCAAAATAAATAAATACTAAATTATTGGTGGCTACATACTTTGGTGGATTGTTCTCAGGTCGACTAGACCAGTCCCAGATCCAGTCGGCATTTTTCTTCATCAGGTTCTCTACCTCCCGTCTCCTTTCTTGGAAGTCTTCATCTGACTAAAAAACACCAATTGTGTTGGTTGATATTTAAAAACAACATTACACCATTAAATGAACTATTTAATAAAACTACACGTACGGTATTTAATCAGACATTAAACAGACTGACACAGGTCAGTGGTTCCAACAAGCATACCTGTGAGCTGTTTCCCTCTGAGCCTCTCCACACAAGCAGGGGGGTCTGTGCTCTGCGTGGGCTGTTGTGAAGAAGACAACAACACAACTTTAGGTCACGTAAGACATCTGAGATATCACTTCTTGAATATCTGTATTACACAACGCATAAGACCAAAAAAACAAAACAAACATGCTTCCCCCTTTTCCTCCCACAAACCTGTTGCACTGAGAGCTTCCTCTGGAGCTGTTCCTGCCCGACTCATGCTGTGCCTCTAGCAGCATTTTCTCCACGTCTCCCTCCTGGACGGACGTGGTGATTTGTTCCTGGCTGCCGTGATGGCTGGCACTTTGAGAGCCAGTGCCACTGAAATGCAGCTCAACCCAGGAACCTTAAATCAAATACACAGTCGTTGACAGCAGGCTAGTGGTGCAGCATAACAATAAACAGATACGGACTGTTCTTGGCTTGAAGGCATTTTGATTTCGCAACACTGCAAAATAAGCCTCATTAACTAACGAGGCCGACGGGCTGTCCTCTTATTGGCCTCTCCGTGTCGGTAAAATATCGTAGTAACGTTCAGCTTTAATCTAGGTAGTAAGCTTAATACCCCCAGCTGTTCAGCTCAGGCTGGCTAGCTGATTTAACATGAGTTAGCCCGCGTTTTCTAAACTATAGGCCAGCGCTAGCATCAACACCCATGAGCTACTAGCTTTTTTTTTTTTTTTTTTTGTCGTCTATACTTTACCTTGCAAACTTTCGTCCGATGAATTGTCCTTTTGCAGCGACATTGTACCGGTATACTCTTGCGGGTCCACTCGTTTACGCTGTGTTAGAGGCCTAAATGTGAGCGAAATGGTGGCGAAATCTGTGTAAGCAGCTGGAGCCCCAACGAGGACAATAACAATGACGCAATATTGTGTGTTTATCTACAACGTGATTGGCTGCTGTGAGACGGCCACGCTCGGTACGCAGAGGGAGCTGCTGTCTACCACCCATAGGCTGCCACACAACCTCAATAAGCATGGTTGCAAAGGTTAAAATTAGCTTTGTGAAGACATTATATTTGTAACTGAAAAAAAGACCTTTTGTTCGTGTGAGCTTATTTAACATTTTTGGTTGAACCTTATTTATTATAGCAGTCACACAGAATTGTCTGCAGATGGCAGTCATAGCCCATAACTCCCCCTTCTCTACATTGCTTCAGCATACAGGGTACATGCAATACATACCATGGGATAAAGGCAACACACCTGGCCTAAAAATAAAAAAAATATACAA
>NW_023339751.1:13388675-13390880 GCF_004916995.1 Morone saxatilis | reverse complement strand
CAACACTTTGTGCTGCGTGTCTGTTGCAGTGTCTTTGTGTTCAGTCCTGTATTGATCCTCGTCCAGGATTCCCAAGTCCTCTACAATTACATTAATGCTTTCTGGTTTAGAGTTTGTTTACATCCTGACCTGAGGAGAATAGAATAATATTAACTGAGAAAAACCTTATTTCTACAGACTTCTTTTAATTAACTATCCCACAAGGGACTACTAACACTGTGTTGTACTTTGACAAGGTTAGGCATGTATTTATTGTTCATGGTTTCTTGAAGAGGCGACTCCAAATTCGTGGCTGGCCAATTTAATTATGTTTGCTACTATGGAGATTAGTATGACTGATTATTCTTGCAAAATTAAATTATTTCTACAGTTGAGGGGGCTTATTATTCTGGGGTGTGTTCTCCTTCCTGGCAGATCATGGTTTACACAGATTATACGGAGCTTACTAGATCACTTCAAAACAAAGTACTACTAAACTACTTGGGTAACCACTAAAAAAAAAAGTTCTTCTCTGCAGTTTTGCTCCTTACAAAAAAACAAGCTTGCACAAACAAGCATTATTAATTAAATTCCCTTTAGTGCTGCATCAGGGTTTTGTTTTGCAATTACTCTTTTTGTTTTCTGTAGCTGTTTGTTTTAAACAGTAAATCAGTGTTTACTGTATAATTACTGTAAACAGTACATTTTCTCTGTGTTGTCACAGAATTGAGAGAACGGTTAATTAAGAATCATACACAGACAGCCTCAAGGAGGTACGTCTTGATTAAGCCAAAAATGATTTTAAATTGTGTTCTCTCCATGGAGAAAACATGTGTTTTGCCACAAAGCACATGGGAATACCTCGGATTTCACTTGTCAGCCAAAAAAGTAAAGAAAAATAATTATTTTATAACTCACTAGTTTTTTTTATATTCTAAAAACAAAGTCTATAATAACCAAGCCTCTTGGGGGCATTGTGTTCAGCATTGTTCAATGTAGCACAACATACAATAGGATAAATTGTCCCTGATGTTGATTCAATCAACGATGCATACATCTATAGTGCTCAATAAAAACGACAACATTTATGAAAACAGAAGCCATAAAAAAATGTATCACAGTTAATATCTGAAATAACATATTCTCTTGGTGTAAGTTGTTTAAATTTCCATGTGTGTTTGCTGTCAGAATTTATGATGGAGGCAATATTGGCAGTAATTTTGTTAAGTGTTATGAATGTTGTGTTCTGCTCCACATCCCGGCTCTTATTACAACAATGCTCTCACCAGATGGCATATGTACCCGAACGGATGCACTGTACAGTGTTATAATACCCCTCCAGTTTTTCCCATTTCATGCGTGCCACATGCTTTTAACTACAAGCTTCATTTAAAGTTCAACATTGAATCTGATTAACGATATACAGTAATTAAATAACAAAAAACACCACTGAATGAAAGGAAGGAAGCCACCCCTCCCCCGAGGCCATTAAATGAAACCACAAATTAGCCTCTACTAGTCTGGAGATCACCAAACACCACAGATAATCTACTATTATCAGAGATATCATCTTAGAGCAGGAGAAAATCACATCCTGTCTTGCATCAGCAAGATACAGAAATAATAAAGTAAAACCTAAAATGTACAAGAAAATCTACCATTATCAAGTGAACAATATTATTCATTGGCACAAAAACAGGGAACACAGCCACCCACTGAGGATTCAAGCTACAAGCCATTCTCTTGTAATCACAAGAGTAAAAGTGGATTCAAGACAGAACTCTTGCAGCTCTTCTGAGAGTGGAGAGAATGGCTTGTAGCTGCATGATGGAGAAACCCATGGATGCAAGGATGGGATCAAGAGAATAAACTGAAACACCCCGAATTTGCCTAATGTATAGCTCCTCAGATCCTCACCCAGTTCTGTCTTTCACCAAGTATTAATGTGTTTATTGTAGACATACCCAAGTGGTGTTGGGATCATTGCTGCGATCCAGCCATATCCTTTCCCCAGAAACTTTCTCCAAGACCTGCCGGAGGGCAATGAAATAAACAGCTGAGAATATAAATAAATAAATACAATATTACATACCAGTGTCTATACACGCCAATGGTAACTCAATGCAATTGTATCAAGTCCATATTCATGGCTGAATTTATTTGTACGGAAGCCGAGAACGGCCATGGATTTTTTTTTTATGGACTGTTATATCGTGATAACGACTT
>NW_023339751.1:13365232-13388575 GCF_004916995.1 Morone saxatilis | reverse complement strand
AAAACAAACTTTTTTTATCTCGAGATAACGAATTAATAAGTCGTTATCACGAGATAACAGTGCATAAAAAAAAAAATCCATGGCCGTTCTCGGCTTCCGTATATTTGAACTCCCAGCTGTTCATTTTGCATTGATAGAGCTACATTTGACTCATGCATTAAGTGTTCCTGAATGAATGAAGCCAGCAGCTTGTTGTCTACACTTACTACTGTTTAGGAGACATTTGAATGTTGTATCCAAGAGGAACAAATATTCAACACAATAAAGATGCATTTTAACATATTATCTCATTTTCGACCCAAAGTTGAACATTTTCTAGTTATGTTTATGTATCCATATTTATCTTATTTACACATATTCTCTGTTTGTTCAAACCATAAACGTGCTGCTGTTTGCATCCTACTGCACAACTCCAGTATGAGGTCTGCCACTTCCGGCTGCCATTTTTTTTTTGACAAATTGGGGAAACGAACTAGCTCTAGCTAAAGCTAAATATCATTATCTAGCTACATGGCGCACTACGATAATACTTTGTACCAATGCAAAAACTAAACGTCTCTTTGAGAAATCTGGAAATGTGCTCAAAACACCAGCAAGTAAGAGTATTTCCAACTTGCTTAAACAAATGCTAGTTAGCTTTTTGTTGCTTAATAATCAAGATAGCTAAAGTGTATCTACAGTAGGTGAAGTTACATACAGCTGCATGGGGTTGGTATAATGGTAATAAATAATCGTTATTTACAAAATGTGCTGCTTTTTCTACAGTTAATTACACTACACTACTTGCTATATTTATATAGTCATCATCAATTGGTCCTAATTTAAAATCAGCTTATCAGCATACCAAAATTTAGCGAGCTAACCCTGCTTTGCAACCATGTTGAGCTCAGTTAATATTCCTAACAACACCCTAAACACAGACCACAGAAAATATCAAAAAGAAAATGCCAAAAACATTTTGAAATAATTATTTACCTTTTCAGGAGTCGAGGAGGAGACATCTGTCAACACAAACCACCTGGAGACCTGCCACTCGAGCCGCCATCTGCTGACATGTAGAGGTAACAGCACACTCACCTGAATCCAGAGCTCAAATGTCCTCACTGAAGTCTGCCAGTGTAGTAGTTATTATTATACATGTGTCAAAGAGAAGGAAGCGTTCAGATTGGACCACATTGCAACCACTACTCCTCCTCACTGAAATATGGGGTGCCTAAGTAGGACCACTCTACCATCCACTCCAACTTAATATCTATTAAATACTTGTTAAAACTGGAACACTTTAGGATGTGTCACTGAATTGTCTTTAAGGGTCAAAATATACCCATAAAATAGAAATGACAATGTTATTTTTAGCATAATATTTAAGACGGAGCACAAATCAAGTTGAGTGCGCTTTACTCTTGTTCAGAATGATTGCCTTTTATTTATTCTGTCGAGTTTTAGAAGTGTAGCAACACAAAATGAATTCATTCTTGGCTAATCTTGTATTTACAAATATACAGTATATTATCTTACCTGGAAAATTGGATTTCATCATCACTTTTCAACCATTGCTGACAGCCTTCAAAGTTATTGTAACTACAAGTAATAACCTCATATCTAATGTAATGTAGTCATCTTGTGTTTTCACTTCAAACAATCACATTATGATTCCAATGTCCATGACGGTAGTCAGAATATTGCCTTGTTGACTGAGATGCTGTCAAAAAGAGGTAAAGCAGACAATGTTGACCCTTGCAGTAGATGACAAGGGACATAGTTAATAGTGTGGTACAGCTTGGTCTTTCTGTGTGTGGGTGTGTGTTAACCAACAGCATATTAAAGGATAAATTGTCTACAGCAGCTGGCTGGTGAGGACAGATAAAGTACAGTGATAGCCAGCGTGACCTGGAGTGGTGTTGACTTTGTGTGTCGCTGACATCATCCAGGAGCATGTGGGTGGGGTGCGGGGGCTCTGCAGAAGCTTGTGCATGAGGATGAGTGTTGTTGGCCTGACTGGAATTGGATACGATCGATAGCACAGACAGGACAAGATGGCTAAGGAAGAATTATGGTGTCCGGAGCAGGAGATTTGCCAGAGCTTAATTTGGTATCAGTGAGGATTCACTGCAGAGCACAGAGAGCATTGCTGCAGATGGTGCTTAGAGTTTCACAGGACACAGGCAGCGTATCTCTGTGTTTGATGATGATGGGCGAGAACAATCAATGGTTTCACACTCATTCAACTTTTCACTACATGTTATCTTACTGTGACAGATTTTTAAGGTCATAGATAAGACGGATGAGTAAGACTGTTCATAACAGTTTGACCTTTAACCTTTTCACCCCATTTGCCCCTCTCTTTTCTTCTCTCTCTCTCACTCACACACACACACAAATATATACCTAAATACACACGATCAAGTTCAAAGAAGTTCAGAATATCATGTAAAACAGAATTTGTTGGTTATAACATACAATGTCAGAGATTTCTTTTCAATATGCTTAAAATGACAATAGACAAAACAGACAGAGGTAGACTGGCCAGAAAAGCCTTCAGACCTAATTTGTTGGAGTTGAAGTGGAATAACTATAACTTACATTCACTAAATAAAATTGCTGTAGGAACATTAGATGGAGAATCAGATACTAACATTTAAAACTTCATATATTGTTCTCCATTTAACTCTTATTTTTTGGGGCTTTTTTGTATGAATACAATAATCACTTCATATTGGGGGTTTATGTTGTGAAATTCACTCCTGTTCATTTATACTGATCGTTGTTTAGATATAATACGATATAAATATATAAATATAATACTTCTTTTGTTGTATGTAGGAACAAACAAATGCAGTAAATGTGATTAAATGTGAAAGCATGAATCAGTAAAGGCTATATTGGCTGTCCTAAAGAATGAACTTCTATTTGTTGATACAGTTGATATATTTAGTTAATTCCAATTCCAAATTCCAAGCACTTTTGGGTCTCTTCAAACCCAGTGGGGTTCTCATTCCCCTGGGGTCTTCTTGAGCCTCTTTCAGACGAGGCTGTTTGACTTTGAAATATATATATATAGGAACCTACTAGTTGATTTAAAACACCAATCACAATGATCCCTTTTTAAGGATTGGAGATTTAAAAAAACAACTGCCTCTAATAGATGCCACCTTAACAGGCAGAAATAAATTGGCTAGGCAAGTCATTCACAAAATATCCATATTTTCATACTGGTTTCTGTCATCCTCTCCATACTTAGACAGCTGGAAATATTGTAATTAAATACATCAAAGACATTCAAAAGCTAGGGATTAAAACATGACTTTTCATTGAGAAAAGATTCCATTATAGATGCAACAGTGAGCAGAATGAGTGGAGAAAGTAACAGGGATTGCATGAGGCAAATTAAACAGGACCTTCCTGCTGCTTACATCCCTCAGAAAGTAATTTGATTATCTTGCATCCTTATCAATTCAAGAGGGAGGAAGTATTATATGCCCCAGTGTGCATGATGCATTGTGCCCAATTCATAATAAATGACCCAACATTCAATTAAAAACACTCTATTCATCACACACTATGATTTAAACTTATTAGTATGGTCTCGAAGCCTCTGTCTGACTGAACAACCTCTGTATGTCTGGGATGCAGTCTTTTCTCTTTGGTCTATTTGCTTTTAAGTCCTTCAGCCTCTTTAGATACATAACTAGTAGCTTTAAAAACACTTACTGAGTTGTATGTGGGAGAAATTAGATGGAAATGGGGAAGGGGAGCTGTGTGAAAGTTGTGGGAACTCCTGCCAGAAGCAGCTTATAAAGCATGGATTTATGAGCTGCGGTGTCACAAGCATAAATTGTGATGCTCTAAAGTGGCCTTTAGAGAGGGAAATAAATCATTGTCTCAGCGGACGGAGAAAGTGGACGAGTGTGTGTGTGTGTGTGTGTGTGTATACACACTGAGAATAGCAATGGTTACCAACCACACTGTTTACAGTGTGTAACCAACCGTAATTTACAGTGACATGGAGTGAGACATAGAAGTTGAATTTCACAGAAACATTAAAGATTTGGAAACATTCAATGACTGGTGATTAATTCAGTATGAGACCAATGTTTTTTGCGGTTTACATTTAACAAACTAATCATGAGGTATTGCCAACTCTTGATGATTTTTTGTAATTCCTACCATTTCATTATTCTTGTTGGGCAATGGATGTTTTGACATTTAATCTCTCTATTGCTTGGCGAGTATGTGCTTTAACGATGCATCGTGCTGCTCGAGCATAGCGATGGACTCCACTGTAGTTGTCATCTTAATTAAAGGCTGCATTCAGGTTGCAATCACCGCACTTTAATCTTTCAAGACACATTGATGTGCCATGGATCGCAGCCAAGAAGAAGAATGGTCTTGCAAATATTTTATGGTACTAAATGTTACATAATGTTGTTGTTGTATGATTTTCTTCCCTGTACAAATTATTGATACCAACTCTGAGCACCAGTGTCCTAAGAAAGCCTCGTAATGATGGAACAAGCTTGCAGAAACGGCTTTATTTTACACAAATTCTCATCCCCACAATTCCTCAGATACCAGCGTTTTCTAATATTTCTCGTGTCAGATTGTTCGTGGGAACTAGCAATACAGTAGGTCTATAGTTTATCATTTGTGGTAAGTCATAGTTGTTGTATTTTAAGACTCAGAGACATGGTTGAACCCAAACATGTGTACCACAGGAATCTCAAAACACCAAAGTCCCAAACAGCAAGTCATGGGAATCACTCTGCTATTTACTGTATATATGAGAGGTGGTTGGTGGAAATGTTTGCTAAGTTAAAGCAATTATGGATAGTGCATTGACTTTATTTCAGGTTCACAGGCTGATACTGGTCTAAAAGTCTAAAAGTTGATATGAAGAACGGTCATAGCGGTGTGAAAAGTGTGCTAAAAAGGAGAAGAGACAGGGAGTGTTGACACCAGACAGCGTATAGGAACACGACACAATGATAAGCTTGTGTGGATATTAACCTCACAGTGTAATTTGCAGCAGCCACTCATATTTCTATCGCTGCGAGATTTCTGTTTGACTCCAGGGGATGATTTAATGATATCCTGATATGAAGGGCTATAATTCACGATAACCTGCATTCAATATTGTTGTACCTCCTAGGCCTAATTTTCTTTTCATAAAATTGTCTTGTTCTCATGCTTGTTATGAGTGAAGGAGATAGTTGGTGCTATGGGGATACCATTGTTCGGGTTATCATGTGCTCCTGCTTTTGTTTGTACAGTTTTACAAGGATGTTTTTATGTGTGTGATGTAGCATTTATGGTCCTCTGTATTATCTTTTTCTTCTGATGGCAATTAAGGAGAGAGAGGCTTAGTTTCCAAATAATGTGCATCATTTTGGCATTTCATTTCTCTTGCAGGATAATTGCTTTCAGTCATAATGAAATTATTGGCCATGTTTTTTTTTTTGTTTTTTTTTTTGCATGTAATGTGAGCCTTAGACGTCTGCCTGTACATGAACAATCAGAATCAGAATCAGAATCAGAAATACTTTAATAATCCCAAGTGGAAATTATTTTTGTTACAAACTCCAGATATACAAACAACATATATTAAGAACAAATATATAAATATATATATAATTTAACATTAACCATTAACAATATTATTACTGCCTCTCTCACGGTTTGCTCTCAGAAGAAATATGCAGCTGTAATCTTTCTGTTTTCCATGTCTACATCATGCTGTCAGTCTTTGAAGCCTTTACAGTCTTTCAAGTTTAGAGCATGAGTACCCAAACCATAAGAGATTATGTCTGATAATTTCCTTATTATCCATGTTGTTTCAACAGGTAGGCACAGTGTAATACTGGCTGTAAAACAAACTGCACATTAGGTATTTGTTGCATGATTTAATATTTCAAAACAAACATTTACTGAAGTGGAAGTTCACAGAATGTTAAAACACAAAAGCAAAATATGCTCCATTTCACATTTTTCAAATATTCAATAAATATCTTTATTTTTAAAAAATGGAATATTTACACTGGTATGAGCCGTAAAGTAGATGACAAAAAATGCTGTTTTTGAGATTTGTACATAAAAATGTTATTTATAAACCTCTTCTGTACCGTTTACAAAGAATCCTTTTAAAAGACCTCCTGAAGTCATTATTGAATATAGTGTATATAACAGGATTAAGTGAACTATTGCAGTAACCAAACCAGAAAAACATTTTGAACAATGTCTTTGGGACACAGCAGGCGTCACACAAAGCAGTGAGCGTGTACGTGAAGAAAAAGGGGAACCAGCAGAGAACAAACACTCCCATGACCACAGCCAGAACAAATGTGAAGCGCCTCTCTCTGTACTGCCTTCCTTTCCACCTGCTCACTCTCACACAGGGCTGCACCTCTGGCTTCGGACAGGTTTCTCCAGGCTTCACCTGAGCCACGTTGGTTGTTCTCATACCCCTCTTCTTCACTAGTGAGCATAGGATGGTTTCGTTCTCATCAGACGAGGACGGTTCTTCCTCCACGTCTGGCCCATTGACCCCTCTAATGTCCCCCCTTTCCACCTCGCCCTCTTCTCCGTCTTTTCTGTCCAAGTTGCCCAAATTGCCGCATTCCTTTTGCCTTTGCCCTGGCGGGTCTCTTGTTCTTTTCTTGGCAATCAGGTAGATTCTAACATACATCATAATCATGATGACGCAGGGTGCAAAGAAAGAGGCAGTGCTGGAGAATATGATGTACCATTTCTCTTCATTAATTTTACATTCAGGTCTGTCCTCTTTACCCTCGTCCTTTTTCATTGTGATAAGCGGAGGGAATGAAATTATGGCCGCTAGTACCCAAACTATAAAAATTGTACATTTAATCCTGCGCGGCGTCCTCCTCAGGTTGTACTCAATCGCTTGAGAGACGGACCAGTATCTGTCCAGGCTGATGGCGCACAGGTGAACGATGGATGAGGTGCAGAAGAGCACATCCAAAGCCAGGTAGATTTCACACCACACTTTACCAAAGTGCCAGGAACCCATCAGTTCATTTGCTAAAGAGAATGGCATCACTAAAGTGGCAACCAGGATGTCTGCACATGCCAGAGAGACTAAAAACAAGTTCTGAGGTGCTCTCAGAGCTCGGCTTGTGATCACAGCAATAACTACCATGACATTGCCAAACACAATTAGCAGGATAAGCATACCCACCAGGATTGTTAGAGGCACAGAGGTCTGCGCAGTATAAGGGTCCTTGTCAGGCAAAGTCTCATCTTCGCTGGTGGAGTTAAGACAACCCATCAGGATGAGCTGTGGTGTCGATGATATTGTCTGTACAGTGCTCTTTCAGGAGGTTTGGAAGCTGTGCTTGCCAGCAGTCTATTAATATCATCCATTCAAGAACACAGCATCGGAGAATCAAGTCTTTTCATTTTGTTGACTGGAAGATATTGTTGAAAGAAGAAGAAAAGAAGCCAATGAGAAAATAGACAGCATCAGAGAAAGAAATGTTTCTTTATATTAAAAAGAGAAAATGAAAGTAACTTTGATTTATTCCCAGTTTTAAAATAGATAAAAAAAATAATTCTTCATCCACTAACCTTTTTTCAGAATAAAAACTTGCAGTTAAGTCCTTTGGAAGACATTTCATAAAACAGACTTACATTGCAGACACTGCTGGCTCGGGCAGATCTTTTCATCTGTTGTGGCTGAAGTGGGGAGTACGTCTTTTATATGGGTTCATGTGACGCTGAGGATCTGTGATGCCGGCTCCACTTCAGTGAAACAGGAATAGGCGGAGTTCATCTGCAGCTGGAGATTTAAAAGCAATTTGGTGTTGCTCCCAGAACCCAAAAACATTGGCTGATTATGACATTAATAGTATTTTTGATTTATCGAAGTAATATCTGCTGTCTATTACATTACAGTGCATTAAAAGTACACACTATATGGGTTTGTAGTTCATGAACAAAATGTTCCCATTTATCCTGAAAGAAAAATAGCTTAAAATAATATCTGAATCTATAGAGAAAGTCGGAGCGACTTACTGAAGAAATCAGTCACTAATACTGCAGGAGAACAGCAACAGCAGTAGAAGTAACATTTCAGCTAGACAAATGTTTGCTTTCCTTGTAACAAAGTAGAATAAAGTGAGTGCACTGAGACATTTTGGCAATTTGATACACAAATAAAATCATTAAGTGGTTTGTATTTTTCTTTTTCTAGACTATGCTCAGCTACTATGCAAAACTGTGCTGCCATATGTAACATTTGTAACAAGGTTTAATTTGACAATATCATGTGTGTGCCAGATTATAGGATACACTAACAATGAGGATTTTGATTGTGGTAACATTGTGATGCATTTGACAAGATGCCTTAAAGGAAAACACTATTCTTGTGTTTCTTCCTCCAGCACTCCATCGAGAGATTTCCATTGCATTCATATCATTGTTCCACCATCCACCAATGTGCTTCTTTATTTAAAGTCGTTTTAGGCATACCAACCAGCATGCATTGCTTGTTATCTTCTTTAGGACTGTTAAGTGATTTTGTTTAGGACTCAACACACATATTTTACTAAAATGACTTAATGATATTGATCCATTAGGAGCATTAAAATGGTTTTTATCTGTAAAGATATACAGTATATATTTGAGTCTTAGTGCTTTGAGGCATCTCTATGCTGTGCTCTGCTCATCTGACATTCATACTAAAGTACAAAGTCTAGTATGTTCTGTTATATCATCACTTTGCTACATTATATATTATTTGCTACATACGTTATTTTTTTGAAGAGAGAAGCACACCTATGCTTTATCTAGCAGGGCGATGTCTGACAGTGGTTCCCAACCATTTTTTGCTTTTAACCACTTACTAGAAAGCCACTTCTACATGTGACCATGTCTGCTTTTATGTCTATGACTTGAGGGCAGTGCAATAGTTATTTCTTACATTTGTTGGAGAACCCCTTGAAAATAAACATTTTAATTAGCAAGGTTTTTTTCCCATCCGTTTTGTCCCCTAGTATCGTAATGATCTCATGACCCCTCAGATTCTTCTCGCGACCCTTAGGATATCCTGGCCCCCGTATGGAAAATCCTGCGGCATTATTATAAAAACTTTATTTTGGGGGGGCGCCGGGATGGCTCGACTGGTGGAGCTGGGTCCTTGCTGCAGTGCCACAGGGGTTCGGATCTGACCTGGGGCCCTTTGCTGCGTGTCGTCTCCTCTGTCTCCCCCCTTCCCTGTGGCTTTTAAGCTGTCACTGTCTATTGAAGGCAATAAAACCCCCCAAAATAAATATTGTGGGAAAAAAACGACTTTATTTTGATCCGGCAGTCAGACAAAAAACAACCTTATGTAATATAGTATGACTGTAGTCGCTGGGATTGTAGTTCGACAGCAATGTATCATACTATGGAACAGCTGACTGAAGATAAGAGGATGAACGCTGGGGGCGCTGATGAGCCGCTCTTCTTTGTTATCGCGATAAAGTGTGTCAGGGGCTTCCGGTTGTCTATTTGTGTACGGGGGGAAGGAGAACGAGGAGAGTACTGTTGTTCTTTAAGCAGGCGGTTTTTTTGGGGCAAACTACCGAGTTAAGATTTGAATGCTTGTATTATTTATCTGTCAACAGCATTTATACCGAGGTAAGTTCACGTACGAGCTGTTTGTTTTCTGTGGTTGCTCCTTTGGCCGCTCGATGCCGTCCTACGTTATTACGTCGACGAAAGAGGGCCGAGACATCTTGCTAACCATTTTAGCGTTGAGCTAACGTCAATGTTTTTCAATAGTTATATTGTGTTTTTCCTCTGGATTTGAAGTAGCCCACGTTTTACTCATGTCGTTTTTAATACAGGAGTAAATTGTGATATGTTACTGTCAACCACGACAGCTCGCTAACCTAATATGTGTACCGTTAGCTTTCGGACGGCTAATACAGCTAGCCAACTTTTCTAGAAAACTGTCTTCCTTTTTTTTTTTTTGTCAACACAGATGTCGGACGATTTGGTGAAACAGTTAAACAGCTACAAAGCCCAGCTACAGCAAGTAGAAGTTGCCCTATCTACCGATCAAGACAATGAAGACCTCCTTAAACTCCAGAAAGACTTGCAGGTTTGTGAGACTCGCTGCTCTAAGAGCTTCTTGTTGTCGGATTTGTGTGGAGGCAGAATAAATGCACAATGTTAAATTATTTCAGTCGTATAAGCAGCTGGAGACACGGTTGTTAAATTTAACCACCATAAACTACCATTGTGTTTCCAACACTGAAATATTTTACTGTGGAAACTACCAGTCTGCCTTTTTTATGTGGTTTGAATTTTACTATTTGAAGTTATGCTATTGGGGGGAAAAAAGAAACATTAACATTAAGAAACCATAGAGCTTTATTTGCCTTCATGGATGTTCGGCTGCTGAAATTCAAATGTTTTGGTCTGTTTGCTTCCATACTAAGACTGCTTTATTTTAAGACAAGCTGAAAGATATTTGTCCGATGACTACAGTGTAAATAACTAATTCCTTTATTATACCGTGGACAATTTTCTTTAATGCCATGCTCTCCATGAAAATCTGTTTCTTCTACAGGAAGTCATTGATTTGACGAAAGACCTCCTGACCTCCCAGCCCGCTGACAGTGCGTCCACTACCAATGGCTCGGACACAGCCCCCCCGAAGCTCGGCTGGAAAGTGGGGGACAGGTGTATGGCTGTGTGGAATCAGGATGGACAGTGAGTATCTCCACGCTCTTCTCATGAAAAGATGCCTTATAGCACTACGATTTGTTCTTCGTCTGAATTAAGATGATGATTTTATGTAGCACTTGAAAAGTAAGGATGTCGCACTGTCCCAGGGAGAATACAAATAGCACCGGGGCAAAAAGATACACTGTCTTGTAATTACAAATGAAATCGTTACGTTTATGTGTCATGGGATATATATCGTTTTAGTTGTTCAAGTTCTAAAAAAAAGTGGTATCTACACTTACACACACACACACAATCAAACATCAAAAGAGACTTTCTTAAAAAAAGAAATATATTTAGATATATTTATATTGTAGTTCATTTCCTGCACACAGTAATTACAGTCCACGGCTCTTCTGCCAACATTTCAGGTTTGGTCTCTCCCCCAACTCATGCAGTCAGTAGGTGTGGCGGTTGGCGCACCTTTGACTGTTTCTCTCCGGATCTTTGGATTAGGATCTCCCTGTAGTTTGTAATTATGTTTGACCCTACTCTTGCTCTTTCTTTCTGGATTAGGATGCTCCTAAAGCTTCTATGTAAATAGTTTGTTTGAGCGTGCAAATATTACATTTTTTTTTTACTCCAAGTGTCCATGTAGTGACTTTGGGATTATTTGGCTAAATAATAGCAGGTCTGCATTTGCACTGCAGTCTTCGATGATGCACTTTATTAATCAAACAGTTAGAAATACAC
Source organism: Morone saxatilis (assembly GCF_004916995.1). Classification (NCBI taxonomy): domain Eukaryota; kingdom Metazoa; phylum Chordata; class Actinopteri; family Moronidae; genus Morone; species Morone saxatilis. The sequence goes on along the minus strand of NW_023339751.1, from coordinate 13,377,151 downwards.
ACACACTGAGGGGGAGAAATGATTCAGAGCCCTGCTTTTATGGATTAGGTTCTATCCATCCATGTTCATTGTTTACTTTAAATCCATAAGATTAAACATTTGAATGTCACTACATGCCTACGGTGTAAATGTTTTATATTTGCCCCCAGTCAGCAGCACCTTTGGGGATAATGCATGGGATGACGTCAAGCAATATATTTTCTTCCCTCAATGCATTTGCCCAAAACAAATAGAGACAGGAAAATGTGATTTTACTTTAACGCATGTCAGTTTCTGGGTACTTTTATATTCTTATATCGAGTTTGTAATCATAAAAAATCCTTTACGAATATCCTGTAGTCGCATTTCATGAAGTATTGTATTTTATTAAGTAGAGCTTGAGTCTTTGGCTCATACTCACCTGCTTACAGACGTGATTCTTTGACAGGGTGTATGAGGCTGAGATTGAGGAGTTAGACCGAGAGAATGGCACTGCAGCTGTCACTTTCTCCGGATACGGGAACGCTGAAGTGATTCCTCTGCAGAACCTCAAACCGGCAGAGGAGGGGAAACGTTCTGATGAGGACGGGAATGGAAAGCCAAAATCAAGGTATGAACCAAAATCTTCCTCACTTAATGCGTATACACATCAGCTGTGCCTTTGGGATTTACCAGCTGGTGCTCACAGAAATTCCTTTTGACGGTTCATTTTTTTTGTTTGTTTTTTTTTTCTTGCCCAAATGTGTCGGGAACTTCCATGCCCGAAGTCAATTTTTACTTGCCCCTGTACAAATAGTTGTCTTTATTAGAGAAGATGAACCCTCTTCGCTGCCATGCAAGCAAGATGCTGTCAACTCGTGTTATGGCGCTCCAGTGTTTACCCGAGGGGGAGTGCGAGAGAGCGTGTGTGTGTGTGTCATGCGGGCAGTGTGACTGCTCTGATCTGTTAACATGGGCGCCAAAATAAAAATCAAGACACACTACACGCGACGCGGGCGGTGTGAACCACGGACTATTGCTGAGCCCTGAGGCTCAGTATTGATAGTATGGTTGAGGTGTTGTTTGTACCCAACAGAAAACTCCTCTGTTTATGTTGTACTCTGCCACTTATCTTTTTTTACCCCGTCTTCCTTTTCTCATGTTAGCTGTAGTCTGTATACTTTTATTCCTTTTTATTCCCTTTTTAAATCGTATGACTATAATTCTAGGAAATATATATCCTCATTTTGCCTTTTAATGACATCAATCAAATTCTCCGAGCATTTCAAAGTGTCTGCAGTAGATGATGGGCAGTTTTTCACGCCACATAGAATCAAATAATTCCTTTCTGTACCTGGTTGATCAAATATGTTTATGCTCATATGTTTTCATTAATGCAGGTTTTCTTCAAATTATATTGTACGTTGGTCTCACTAATGTTATTTCATATTTGTTACAACCCCATATGACATGATTGTATTTGTACTATCATGGACCGGGTTTAAATCTTTCTCTTCCATGTCTGTCTTTCTAGGAAAGAGCAGATAGCGGAGCAGCGAGAGTATAAGAAGAAGAAAGCCCAGAAGAAGGTTCTGAGGATGAAGGAATTGGAGCAAGAGAGGGAGGAGCAAAAGTCAAAGTGGCAACAGTTCAACAACAAAGCCTACTCAAAGAACAAGAAAGGACAGGTATGTGTTCTTTTCTAGAAGCCTGAATGTATGATAGTAGTGCTGGGAAACACACTGGACAGAGGTTATATACTGGAGATACTGTCGACGCTTTCCTTTATTGCGTGATGTGATTTCCTACAGCCGTGGTTCTGTAGTGAATGGCATTATGTATGAGTAAGCCAGGCAACAGCTCTGCAAACGAGAAAGGAAAAACGCTGTCCGTCAAGTCGCAGACAACGGTATATTAAAATAACATGGTGTGTGAATTCAACCGCTCGTCTTCACAATACAACTTAAAGGGAAAGACAGACTGATCGCAGTTGTGTTTTAAGGTACTTACATTTCGAAGTTCAGCTCACATTAAGAACGGTGTACAGTGATGCAAGCTACTGCAGAGACACTCTGCAATTTGGGTTTTTTAATCAGTGCTCGTGGTATGTCATAGTCTTGCCACAATTTCAAGGACCACTGACTATGTTATTAAGAACCTTTTGCTGTATGGCAACCAGTTTCCCGGCAGGCCTCATCAATTTTTTATTTTAACGAGTATGTTCTAAGGACTCAACTGGACCCGCAGCTTGTACAGCCAAGATTGCAGGATCACTATCTAGCATCAGAATTGAGGACATCAGTTCCAATTAAGTGCAACTAAAGTGTGAATTCACACAGCTGCATGAGTCTTTGGAGTGGGGAACTCCAAGTCAGTATGGTGTGAAAATTGATTAAAAATTCAGAAGTATTGGCAGAAATCGGAGCAGGATCTTTAGCCATTTCACCCACAAGCCCATCCACCACTTGCCCTTCACACTGCATGGTATTGCACACTGCAGCGTGCTACATGACTGGAGGGCCAGGTACAACTAGAACACTGCCCGTGAATTGCAGCTGTATGACTGGGTGAGAGTGAAAAGTTACCCAATAATCCATTGTTAAATATTTCAAATCATTAACTCTGACTTTCCTGTGTTTTGCAGGTAAAGAGGAGCATATTCGCATCTCCAGAAAGCGTAAACGGGAAGGTGGGAGTGGGAACATGCGGTATTGCGGACAAACCTATGACTCAGTATCATGACACGTCAAAATACAACGTCAGACATCTAATGCCACAGTGACTTGATATATTGTGTATATAATAATCCACTGTACACTAGCTGTATCGGTGCTTTCCATTGTGTTTATACATGATTTAAGTTTCTAAAGTAAAGAAAGCTTTGAAAGGAATTGCTTGCACACCATTGTCTGATATATTGATGTAGTTTTCTTATATATTATGTAGGTACAACAACAAAAAAAATCGAAATGGAAGGGATTTTCCCTGCACTGGATCAAGGTCACCTGTTATGTAAGAATAATAAGTGGTGTTGTAGAAAAGCTGTAGAGTTTGCTGTTTGTGTCCAGGTTCCACTGAGGCCAAATACCTGCTAAGATGTGTACAAAATGACACCTGTACACTTTGTGTGTAAATTTGAATCTTGATCCTAAACGCCGATCCATTGTGGGGAGTCCGAACGTTTATAATGGTGTTTTATTTGAGATGGTTGAATTTTACATTTTAATTTCTGTGTATATAACAGTGAAATAAACATGGTTTTGTTTTCAGTTTTTTAAATACCTGCTTCCACCTCATTTTGACAGTTTTTACATTATATTTTCATTGTGGCTCTGTCCTGTAGGTGGCAGTAAAGACTTGTACAATTTAATATTAAATCCATTTCATGAGCAACATGCTGTTAATACAACCTGTTTTCCCATTAAAGTTTTTTTTTTTTTTTTTTTTTTTTTACTATATATATATATGTGATACATGTTTTTCCTTTGAGCAAAATTAAGACTCTTCAACAACTACAGTCTCGGTTTAATACAAGACACCCACATTATTTAACTAAATATTAATGGAAGGCTTAACAAAAGACAACATAGGTTAATGTCTGGGTGGTAGAGGTTTATTAAGATTCCAGGGACAGTTATCAGGAACTGTTACAAAGTCTTAGCAGGGGACCAGCAGCACATGTTTTGCAAAAAAGTCACCTTGGATGGCTGATTAAGCACAAGAGAAAACATTCTGGGGTGTGCTTTGACGTACTTCCTTAACAAAAGTCTTTTTCATAGTGCATTTTATAGTTTCCCAAACATGTTGGGGAGGGGGGGAAAAAAGACCTGTAACAAGGAACTTTGTGCAAGAGCCATATACCCATGTTAAGACACAATTTGGTGGTGATCTAGTTCGGACTTGGACCAGAAAAATGCTGATAAATGGTCTTATTGAAATGTCTTATTTGGTTTCATGGATTCTAACAGGTCAGCAGTGCAATTCTATGTGTCAAATATACATTGAATTATCAATGGGAAGTCTCCAAATTTCAAGGATTTCAACTTGTACTTCTGCTACAATACAAAAAAAGATATAGTATTAAACATTGAAGTATAAACCAAAATTAGTGTTCTGTAGTGTTTATGTTCATGCTACAGATATTTTTTTTTTTTTTTAGGACTTGTCAATCGAAAGCACATTACAACATGATTAGACAAGCTACATTCAACACACATGCACTGTTTAAAAAAAAAAAAAAAAAAATTACGATCATTTTACTGCTGATTATTAATAACTGATACCACTACTGGAGCTAGTGGAAAACTAGCAAACTGCAATTTGGTGTTGGACGGACAGAATCATCGTGCTAAACACAGCCAACGTTAAAGATATGATAAAAACTACGCGCGTTATTGCTTGAGCCTTGTGCTTGGACAAGTGCAGGATAGCTTATTACTGTCTAAATAAAAACTGAATTTGCGCTGTGTGAAAGAGAGACTTTCTTCTTTCAACAAAACACCAGTGAGAGGTTTAATGCATTTAAACTAGCACTGCATATGCTTTAGTGGGGATTCATTTCATGTCAAGTAATTTGGTGAGCAATGGAGAGAAAAAAAAGAAGTTTAAAACAGTTTTTCATTCAAGCATGACCAAGACCTAGCTACAGTAAAATTAAATATACCAAAAAAAATAAATAGTATAATCATATGCAAAATAAATTAGGGTAACAAGGGTGGACTACACCACCTGTTTGGATACAACTATTTCAGTCAAGAGGAGGGGGGACCCCACGTGGATCAATGGTGGTTGTGGGTCCTAAAGCAGAAGTTAAAGGAGTGTAATAAACATTTTGGAATGCAGACATGGTAGCCCTTGCAACTGGCTTATACACTGATAAGAAGTGCCATCTGGATATTGTATCCAAAGAAAAAGGGCAATGTTTTTACAAGGCAAATGGAGCAAACGTTCCCAATGGTGAGCTTCTAGCTGGTATTGGGTTTGTTTGTGTTTTTGCTGGTTTCAGAGGATCAACTTTACTAAAGGTAGAGTTTCCCGTTCAGTGTTGGACACTGGTGCGATCATGGGTCCCTCTATAGGATCAGTATTGAGTGCAGGAATGGTTGATTCCAGCTGGTTATGGGTTAAGGGACATTCAGGTGATTGGTTAAGTCAAGTCAAGTCAAGTAACTTTGAAAAATGAGGACATTATATATTGCCAGAGAAGTTAAATTTGAGGCTGTTGTGTAAAATGTTTCAGACTGATGCAGAGCCAGGGGGCTCCGGCTCTTGGAAGGAGACGTTTTAAACTTTTAGACTGAGTTGAACTTAAGGCTGGTTCTCAGGGTAGAGTAGACGTTTCATTGGTCAGGTAAAGGTGGGATTGAGGTTGGTTCTTCTGAGGACAGTTAACCTAAACTGCGAGGGGGAATGGAGCTGTAGGCTGGTACTTTAAAAGGTGAAAGCCATAAAAAGACTGCAGCTGTAGTATGAAAGTATAGGCTGGTGTTTTAAGCAGAGAAGGCCAGTTTTAGACTGCAAGTGGAATAGCCCTCGTCGCTGGCTGAGCTCTGCCGGCTGCTGTGGTCATCCAGGTCGCTTGCACCACTGGTGCTTACACTGTCCATTTCTCCATGGGAGAACTCAGTGCTTTCCACATCGACTTCAATCTCCTCTGTTCGAAAACAAAAACAAAACGTGAATTAATACAGATTAATGTTCTGAATCATCAAGTGTACGGACAAATTTCTGATTTGAACACTAACCTCTGTCAGACTCTGAGCGGTCTGAGTCCATGCGGGAGCCCAGGCTGTCTATACGGACCCTCTCCCTGTCTCCGTGAGGCTGCAGCTGGGCCAGCTGCCTCTGCAGGTGCCTCTGCTCCCTCTCTAAGTTCTCCAGCTGGTGCTGACTCCTCCGATCCATCTCTTCAAGTTTCTGAAAAGAGAGAAATGCAGACAAGTTAATTGCGTTCTTGTTATGTAGACACCTGAAGATGATCAAGACCATCAGCGTGTGCGGATCCAATGTGCCATGTTTGGTGTTTACATTCATTATTTTGCATAAAATCACTCCAATCTGACAACACTTCTCTAGATGTTCCTTATGATTAATATACTACATGCACGAGAGGATGGCGAACCTGTCTCGTATGCAGAGAGTTGATGTTAATATGTAGTTGTTGCTGCCGTCAAATGGGACGCCCCCCTGTGCCTTTTAATAAATAATTCAGCACACAAGGGCAGCAAGTTGCTAGTTGAGTAATAGCTGGTGTGTCTGTGAGGTGGATATAAGAGAAAGATGACTGGATGGAAAAAGACAGAGTATTTGGATTATAAAGGTCATCTTGTCCTGCATTTAGCAAAAACATTTATTTTATACATTCTTAGCTCTTCATTTGTTTGTTTAAACTTTGATTTTGGTTTATTTGTGGTGTTAAGTAGTCATTTTAATTAAAGACTGTATACTTCAAACAGTGCACACAAACAGCTCACTTAAAGTGTGTCTGGTTAAGCTCGCAAATAACCAAAGTCCTGAAGATGCACTATGAACCTCAGTAATCATGAGGGGATCCAATCACTTCACACCATCACGCCTGATTGGACCATAAATTAAAAAAAAACTGGATTTATGCCACTGTAGTAGTCCTAACATTGTGTACGTGAGCCAAGATTTACTGCGGTTGTGACACAACGTTTGTGGCGACAAATAGAAATTATATTTGTGAAATGAATACTGATTTAGGATATTTCCCAACTTTATGAAAGAGACATGATATATGACATAATATGACGTACCATTCGCTGGTATAGCCATAAAGGTTTAGTAATTATATCAGTTGTTATCCTCTCATATAAAAAATACACACACTATACCGGGTGTTGGGAGCAAGAATAAATTCTACAGGTGCTACTAGTCCTCAATAATGTCTGATAGAGGCTTGCATGTTTTCAAAAGTACAGTAAAATTCCTTTGGAAGTTTGGTACAGTGTTTCCTCAATAAACGTCAAAGTAGCACTTATCCATGCTTTTCCTGTAGCACAATACAGGGTGTTTTTTGTGTTTTTTTTTGTACTTCCTGTAGCTGTGAGTTTAATGCTGGCTGCACCTGCACCACCATTTTAGTCTCATACACAACCTCTGGTTCCAAAAATACAACACAGCAGCATTCAGAAGCCACATTTCCTGGACTCAAACAAGTCCAAAGTCAACAGCTGACATCATAGGTACTTTATCCAGTACCCCCCCTACTGTGATAAACTCCCACAGACCGTTGCCAGGATTGTTTTCTTATTGCAGCCCTCAGTCATCCATCCACTGCCTCCCACTGCTGGAGCCTGCACAGACTGGGCTCAAGAAAGTCCAACATTTCCCCCAAAAAATCATATTTGGCTTTGATTGTAGCCATCATGGGAGCCAAAGTGTTGAGTCTTTGATGCTACAGTCTCGTGTAGCTCAGACACACTCAGCGGTCCATTCAGGTAGGCAGTTCTAACAACCAGGACGGATCTGATGCTCTCGACACCAACGATCAGTGTACTATTCGCATTTTCCTGTAGTGTGAAACACATTAGACCGCAATCAAAGACTCACTGAGGCTCCAAATCCTACAAAGTGCAGCAACAGCCAAATGGAGATTTGTTCAAAGGGGATGAAAAACTGAAATATCCAAGCAGCAACCATTAATGTCTTAGTACTGAGGCCAAAGTGCCGTAAAGTGCAGTTAATCGTATGGCTCTGAGAAAACAGACTGTAAGTGTCTAGGGAAAAGGAATAAAATGGAATTTAACCACTTCTAACGTGAGGCGATTGAGTGGCAATTAAGCATCAAACTGATGTCAGTTTGCCGTAACGTATGTGAGACATCAAACTGAGGCAAAAAGATCAAAAAAGAGATAGAAGATCCAGACCCTCCTCCTCTTTCAATGGTGTCAGCTATGATTACACAACAAGCGGGAGCTCGGTTTGTGTCTTTATCAACCAATACCCTTTCATCCGGCAGCGAGTGCTGAACTAACACACCAAAGAATGTACTGACGGACAGTAAAGTATCAGCACAGCACAGCGGCTTGTACCTCGAGGAAAACCCAGAGACTGTGGGCCACCAAGAGCGAGAGCTAGGACACTAAAATACAATTTTGTTCTAAAAATTAAAAAAAACAGGATCAATCTATTGACTGGTAAGGCTTATGTTTTTTAAGATGTCTAATTCACATTGGGTCTCACATAGGAATCAAATGGACACCAGGACCCTCCCTTGTATTTCAAAGGTATCCTCTGTAATACTGCAGATCTATATTTGCTGTCAATATCACACCAGCCATTTTTCACTCTAGGGAGCAGCCAGATATCTCTTAATTCTGGGAGTGTGTGAGCAACAGGCACAACTTTTCTTTTGTTTTGTACAAATAGAATTTACGTTCATTCATTTGGCAGACGCTTTTGTCCAAATTGTCTTAGAAAAGAGATAAATGTTTCAAATGATGAGATTTTGACATGTCACAGTAGGAAAGGTAGATGAGTAAATAATGAAATTAACAATGGCTGAATTCCATTTAGCTGCTTTAGTTTCAGTGCCCTGGTATCACTGTCACACTGTCATGACATACTGGGGCGGTCAAATAGAGTGGAGCCATTGCTGCTGCGACTGGTATTACCAACAATAACCATGAGGCCAGTCAGGAAAAGGCAAGTAAAGCACACTAACAGAATTAGTATCAGTAATATGTTTACGTCATTACTTCTGTGCACAGAAAATGACATAATTTAACCCCCTTAATCCTACAATAGTAGCATACCGCAGGGGGCTGCCTTAGACTACCACACCTTGATATGTGCTTTGGCCTTGTTGAGCAGTCCCAGTGTGGTGTGCCGACTGCAGTCTGGTCCCAGAGGGATGAGGGACTTCAACCTCTCCAAACACAGGCGGAGATGTGCTCGTCTGTGGGAGGAGACACAATCGAGAAGGGTCATTTCTCTTTAGAGACAGCATGCACGGAGTAATGTGCATTATACGAGACTTATACAGGACAGAAAACTGAAAGACGAGATTTCCAGACTACTTATCCTCTGTACTGATCCTGATTAAGTCAGATTATAATATTTCCTTCTCCAATTTGATTAGTATTGTAATAGTTAAAGCAAACAACTACTTGATTGCTCCTGATCAATTCTAATTCTGATACCCTTAATCAATGTATGATGAGCAATGTAACAGTCAAAGTATTCAAGGCACCCGATTTATCTTTTTATCCATTTTTGCCACACCATCTGACTCCTTTTGCAATTACGTATGGATCTGTCTGGCCCCAGATTTAAAAGCTGCTGATGTCAGCCTGATACTCTGTTTCTGATCCACTGAGACCTCTGGGCCTGTGGTCTGAACGAAGGCAGAAACTGGCAAAGAACACTCACTATCCTTTCAAATAATGGAGTAAAATGTAGGTCAAGTTGTGATGTCATTTCATCTCTCTGCATTGGCCACCATTTTGTAATAAAAAAAAATAGCCCAATGTGTAATAAGCCTTTCTCTTGAAGATGCCTTTTTTTTTCATCACTTAGTGCATCCCTCGAACCAAGATTTTCACACACATGGTTTGCTTTTTGGAGATTAACTGGGCATTTAATTCTAGGATGAATGTGTCCTGACATTTGTTTCCTGCTCAAAGCAGAGGCAGCCTCATCCTGGAGCTATAGAGGCGAGCTGCTGCTAGATTTGCAGCTGAGAATCTCTCAGGAAGGAGCCTTGTTGTCTGGAAACAGACGGTTCCCGTTTGCTGACTGGGGAAATGTCCACATGTCCTCCAGGAACAGAGCTGCTACTGAGGCTGCATTACACCTCCATTTTATTTGCATTGCAAAACGCACACTGCCGTCGTGTACAAAAGGCGAATTTTATAGGTTGTTGACAGAAATGCCCTCTCTGAAGTCCTGTGATGATAATAAGCTCATTTATAGGCCTGCAGTACATCTCGTTTTTAAAATGGTATGGTCAACATATTTAACATAGCACCGAGATATGCAAACACGGAAGAATGGAGAAAGCTTTTGGTTTATCAGCTTGAAGCTCCATTTTGAGACAGCTGGCTCTTGAGATAAACGCCCTGTGCACCTCATTTGCTAAAGCAATCTATATGACTTTTGCACGTCCACAATTTTGGACTTAACATGTTATGTATATATAACAAATGGGGGATGAATGACTGCCCTTTTCACGTCTCTTAATATTCCTGTGTAGTCTTTACCTTTCGGTATGGATTGTTTTCATCATAAACATGCACAAAACTCGTTTTACTCACCTATTTTTTTCCAGTTCATTGTGTGCTGACCTGTTGAAAATATAAATACAAAAACAAAACTGTCATACAAGTCTTAATAATGCAAAATACAACCTATTATACGATCTACGTATAATATGTACAAAGCACATTCAATAGTTGGAATAATCACGCCATAATACACAAATGAAGACAAACATTCACATCTACAAACACATGAACCTACCTATTGTGAATATTGTCTAATTTCCTGTTCTTGAACTTGCGCTGTTTCTGTTGGAGTGCAGTCTGGGTTGTTGGATATGTTGAAGCGTACCCATGCTCACATTCTGGTGATAAAAAAAGATCAAGAGGATTAAATAGATTGTACAGATTTTACAATGTGTGCTACAAGCAGAGATGCTCCACGAAGGCCTGGATTTGCATGATGCATGTGACCTTATTTGACCTGAATTCTAAATCACATTTAAATATGTGACCGGAGGCAACACATCCATGGAATTAAACTTAAAGAACTAAAACTCAGTGTTACACAGACAATCCTTGTTGCTTCTCATAAAATATTAATATTAGTTTTTCTCTATGATTAACATTTAGGGTGTAATTATGTATTTTAAGATTAGGAATATGTTGTAAAAACACAGTATTCTCAATTTTCCTTCCTACAGTTCCCATGAACCCCCCATCCCAGTAACATAGGACGTCAGACATGAACCCGCGTGTGATTGGCTATCTGCAGTGACTCTCGCGCTGGGAACATGCATCCCGACCAATGAGAACTTTAAAATTTGTTCCATGTGGAAACCATGTGAACAACACATACAAGGAAGCAGCTGCTGCCTCTGAAAACGACAGACACTGAACTGGACACTTTTAGGGGAGAAATAAGCTCTAAATCTCAGTTCCGTACGTGCAACAGGGTCCGTGAAGGCGACAGGTTTTTGGGAGTGGGGAGGGACATTTTTAACAGAACAACCCCGAAAGCAACTGCCATAAAAACTGAGATAAAAGATCAGATCGGAAATGAGAAGTCCCAAACACCATAAAAACATCTACGACTATGAATCCAAAATGTGCACACATGCCACCTTATTCACGCCAATAAAGACTTGAATCGTGCTCATTCATTAAAGTCGAGCAGCTTTAATGGGAGCAGGTCATTCAGCTGCAGGCTATTGTTGCAATAAAAAGCTTCCCGAATTCAAAAATGCAGGCGATTTCTTTCTCTTTTTTTTTAGACTTCTTTTCAATTGCTCTTATTTTGTAAGTGCTGGGCGCATTAGACCGCAGTTTATCAGTAGCAGGTGAATTATCAGAGCTGCTGTCGGGCCACTTCATCCGTCCGCTGCGCGTCTCTCGTCGCCTCCGCCTCTATTGTTGTCTGCTCGGCGCATTACGTGTTAATGTCCCCCCTGTACGAGCCCGGGTTTACTTACTTCCGCTGCTCTTCTCCACATTCTCTATGTAATTCGCCGCATCGAGCAGCACTTGCACGTTCTTCATGAAAGTGCCGATTTGGTCCATTGCGGAACATTTGGAGTACAGGACGTCGCTGAAAGAATAGTCGGACATCTCTCCGAAATCCTGCTGGTCCATGGACGCATCAGACTCCGACAGGACCTCTTCGGGTTTCAGCTCGCTGCGCTGTCGCATGTACTTTACCATTTTCACTTGAGGGTTTTTTTTTTTTTTTTTGTGGGGGGGG
>NW_023339751.1:13359180-13365132 GCF_004916995.1 Morone saxatilis | reverse complement strand
GGGGGGGGGGGGGAAAGTGACAGCACTTTACCAGGAAAAGGCTCATCTGTGCTGTGAGGCTCGCGTGCAGACCCACTGTGCGTGCTGCACACTGATAGCGACAGCGTGGAAAGCTGACCCGCTGTAGGTTGGTGTAGAATGTGACCCCAACTGGAGTAATCTGAAAAGCCTGAGGATTACACCAGTGGCTCGGCTGTCACAGAGGAGGCAAAGTGACACGGTGCTGGTGTGTGTGTGTTTATGAAAGAATGTGCCAAACATCCCACGGTGGTCTTACACAGCAAAATATAAGATGGTTAATGTTGGAAGGGAAGATATATGTTTTTTATTAAGGTCTATCTATCTATCTATCCTAACCTAATCTAACTGTCCCCTGGTGTGCTGGTGGTCTGTTAGATAATGGTCTCAGCACTGTGCAGCAGCAGTCCTGTTGTTTTAAGACAATAGCTGCACTTTGCCCTGAGGTCACAGCAGAAGGACACTCCAGCGGGGCCAGACGTGTGTCACCTGCTCCGTCCTCTCCTTAGCACTGTCAGGACATGGAAGGGCTCAGCGCTAAGCTTTGTCATCCACACATTGTAAAGGGATTGTTCAGAGGACACGTTCGGAGCCTGGCATCCTTTGTGGGTTTAAGACAAAAAGGAAAAGTGGGGAGAAAGTTACGGAAAATCCTGTTCTGTTATTTGCATGACTAGAGAAAACTAATTCCCACAAACAATGTGCTCTTAATAGCCAGTGTTTTTTGTGTTAATGTAAGACTTGTAAGTATGTCAAACTAAAAAGCTTCAAAATAAACTGTTTCTAGCTTTTCTTCATTTCTTACATGTTATGTTCAGTTAAATGCACCACCTTTTGACCTCATCTTCTTGCCATCTCGTAGGAAAGGTGTGTGTTTGGGTTGGGGGTGGTGTAGGTATAGATCCTGTCACTCCCCCAACATGAACACCTGTTGGAGACACAAAATCCCCTCTTTGTCTCCACAGCCCCCTCTCAGTGGATTACCATGACAACGCCCATTCATATCATGGCTGAAGACTGGTTATACAGCTTCACACGGTCAATTATCACTGAACAGGGCGCATTGTTTTAGGGGGACGCTGCTTTTCTAAAACTGGCGAAGGCTGTGTAAATAGCTCTAGAAAAGCTTTATTTCATTCTTGAGGTGTTGTGTAGTTTCACAGCTGCACACCAGTATGAAATGTCTAAGCTGAAATAAATGCATCCAGAAACATTAAATACCCTGCTCATGTTGGGAACTGTATTTGAGTAAAGATAAGAAATGATAACATTAAATATCTTTCAGTCAATAAGCAAGAGAGCAGTAAAAGAGTTACGGAAACATATGCCAGCTTTTATTACATCAGGTGGAAGGCAATTTAAAAAGGACTGACTTTGAGGCAAGGTGACTGTAATGTAAAGCACCGTGGAAAAAAACAACAACCCTGGGGACACAAATAGCAATGTAAACAGAGAAGTTACAAGCACTAGGCACACAAATTACATAATACCGTTTGTAAACACAATGCGCTGTGCTTTAAGGTGAATTAAAAAAAAACATTATGATAAAAGAAATGTTAAAATATTGTTATTAGATTGTACTGTCACATTTCTATGTTTCATTGTTTAACATTTGGTTTAGCGTTTCAACAAAAGAACTTCACAAAAACAAACTATTTACAAAGGCAAAGAGTTCACTCCCTTTGGGTTAAAACAAATCATTCACATTATTGACTGGGATGTAAATATAATGGTCCGCTAATATACTTTATATCAACCTCTAACAGTGGCTATGAAGACAAGCTTTCTGCAGCATATTGCCGTCAACCAACTATTTGGACAAAATGAGTCAAAACATCCATCACATTCAACTTTCTGTGATTCGGGCTTGGCACTTCCATTGTCCACATCCAAACACGTAGTGAATTTCTGTCAATTCTGTACAAGTCAGACTTCGACACTCACTAACATCAATAGGCAAGAATCCTCACTTTGCTGAGCTCTTCCTGTTAGTCACAGTCAATTCCTTGTCACAATTACAATAAAGCAGCAACCATGGGAACAATACCACTGACAGGAATGTAAAAACATGAATTATTACTTAATTATCAATCACAGCATGTTTAGTATAAGAGTTAGTATGTAAAGTAAATATGTGAAGACTTTCAAATCATTTCTTCAATTATCAAACACTATATTGTAATACCTATAATATAAAGCAACATATATTATTACAAGATAATAGAACTATGAATAGGATCAGATACAAATCGTACTTCTTATAAGGCTAAACGTCATATAATCTTAATATGTTCAGCCACTGTTACACCACGAGTGTGATTGTTAAGTTTTAAAATTGTTAAAACAATTCTCCTAGCTTTCAGTATACATTCAACAATCAACTTGTGCAAAAAGAAAAAAGTAAAAATCACAAATACGTAACTGGAAATTGATTTCATAACCTTCGCGACCACGTAGTCTTACGATATCCATTTTTAATCCCCATTAAAAATATGGGTAATAACAACCACAAATATGCAGTTTCTGTAGTCACCTTTCATTTGATTTCAGTTTTCTGAGCCCTTCAGGAGTGGTCAATCACAAATTCTCAGGGGAAATTAAAAAAAAACATCCATTTTAGCAACTTGGAAAAAACATTCACATGAAATAATAGCTGTGAATGAGGGAAGGTGTGTACAAACAACACAGTCCTGGGAGACCTTCTGACTAAATGATAGTCATTTGTCTTTCACTTCCCTTCAACAAGCTGGAAATTCAGAACATAATTCAGATGTTTTACTAGCAAAACACTATTTGTTTTTACAGTAAACGCCTTTAGGCTTCTGTTTTTTCTTTCTCATCCTTCTTTTTCTTGCTCTTTTTCAAGAATGAAGGTGTGCGGAACTTCTTTTTCTTTTTCTTGGGGGACTTGGTTTGGCTCTCCGGGGTCTGAGCCTCCCCCGAGTTCTCCTTCGATGTGATGGAGATTTCCACCGTTTCCGAAGTGCTCACGCTCAGCTTGGATACCTCCATGCTCAGATCGTCCTCCAGCTCGGCCAAGTGGTCTTTCCCATTGGGAACTTTGTCTGTCAACAGATGAAACCAAGTCAGTGAGGAGGGGTGTGGGTAAAGAAGTGCAATCACTCAGAGAAGGCTGTAATCAGACATTCATGTGTTTAATTTGGGACATTTCTCGTCTTTCTACAGATTACAACCAGTGGGACATGAAACACAGAAACAAACAAACCAACAGCTAGTCCTAACACCGAATAACTCCAGTGCCTATCAACTAGCTAATTACCTTGTTTAGCCGGTGTCATTATGGGAGAGAGGGAGAGGGAGATAGTAGAGCCATCAAATGTTGTCATCTCATCTGCATCGGTGGCATCATCGTCTTCTGTAAAATGATTAAGGTCATCGGAGGTCAGTCGTTCATCAAAGCTGTTATGTTCATGTGAGGCACATTAGAGTAAAGTGACGTCTTTCAGAATTGTGTGTTCTCTCTGTTCACAGAAGCAACAAGACTGACCATCATGCTAGCAGCTCTGTGAGCTTGTAACGCGGCACCGCAGTGCTTTGAGTTCAATGCTAAATCATGTTTAGTGCTAATATACTGATATTTAGCAGTTTTTACCATACTAGTTTAGTGTGTTAGCATGCTAACATCTGCTCAGTATCACTAAAACCAAAGTAGAACTGAGGCTGATAGGATTTGGTCCTAAACAAAAGTATAAGACAAATAAACATTTTGACCTCATGATGGCACGAGATGAAAGGTTATGACATCCAGAGGGGAACATCTGCACCAAATTACACGGCAACGCACCCAATAGTTAGTTAATAAACCTCATGATGGCACCAAAGGGCAAGAGATCCCCACAGTCGTCAGAATTCACCCGCGGACAGACCGACTGACAGACACTGCCATCCACATACACACAAGCTGCTAGCGTGACAAAACCCCCATAACACTGGGCCGGTTTAACAACGTTGCTACATTTAATCTGTTAGCTGATGAGCTCTAAGATTGACACATTATTGTGATGTGAAAAAACTAAAAAGGTGCTACTATAATAGACAGCTGTGGACATGTGTCCCTCCTGCACACACCTTTTTTCCTTGTCTACAGTCACAACCAAGACATGAGTAGTGTGACAGGACTGATCTGTCGCCGTCCCTGTGAGCCGCCTTCACGACTCAGACGCAGAGTGAAACCATGGACTGACATTTTTCTCCTGCTGGCATTTTTGCAGGAATATCATCATTTAGGTAAAAGTAGTTCCAACATTTCCTCCAGGCAGAAACCGAGTACTCTAATTAACTGCCTGGACTACCGGATGATGCCACTATTTTTTTGCGGATGCCATAAGTACAGCAAACCTTTGGAATATATAAAACTACAACATCAGCATTAGACCCAAGTAATCAGGTGACTGCACTTCATGTAGTAATGTGTCTTTTTTTTCATTCGAAAGGTAAGTTCAATTCGATTTCGTCATTCTTCAGAAATGTGCATTTAATGAGTCCTAAACTCCAATGTTTGGCGTTGCTAGGTGAAGTCAAAGATTGCGGTTAGCTTTCCAGAATAGCTTTGTCTCTGCACCTCAGTGTCTTTCATTACCTCTGTGGCCACCAAGAACTCACTTCAAAACATCACTAACTCAATCTACACAGGATTAGATGAAGTAGAGGTTTTCTGTGCCTCTACAAAGCAGTGGTGCACTGTAAGGCTTTGTAACGGTAAAGTATGAAGGATATACTACCGTCTTGGCCTTGCTGCTTTCTTTCTACTGTGTGCTTGTATTCCTCCAGCTCCTTCTCTGTGAGATTATTGAAAGGGTTGGGGGGAAGAGAGCGAGTGTGCTCCTCGTCCTCAATGATGAAAGCCTGATTGAAAGGAGAGAACAGAAAGACATGGTCACCTGATGTAATGCAGTAAACAGAAGTAATCGCTCATCTGGAACAATGACGACTGTTTATACATTTATTTATACTTTGCCCGGTTGCCCTGGCACAACAGTCCAATGATTACTGTCAAAATCACTATTTCTTCCTGTGTCCAATTCTAGTTCTAGAGAAAAATATTTCATTTTCTCTCAACAGTAGCTGCACTTCTGGCTGTCTTAGTATTAGTTGGATAATCGCAGAAAAACAAAACCATCAAACTCTGTTCGCCTCGTCACCAGGATGAAAGTCTCAGAGGATTGTTACCGACCTTTTCTCTTTTAACACAGGAGTCACTTGCTGGTGCACTGTTGTGTAATGCTAATTGTACTAGATGCTACCACTAGCTAGTTGGGAAGATAAATGTATTGAGTCAAGTGTTAAGTGTTTTAATGCTCAGTAAGAAAACTGCATGGTGATTGTTAGTGTTTAAGAAAATTAAACAACAGACAAACTACCAGACAAGCTTTCTACAAACAGTAAATATACTCACTGGTCCTGGAATAGTGTCCACGACAATGCCAGCAAGTAACTGAGATTTTGGTCCCGAAGTCATCTGGTCACCTCTGTGCTGTTCTTTGATCTGAACAAATGTATTCAACACAATCATATTAAACCTGATTCAGGACTTATATATACTTAATATAGGAGGTGTTTCAGACATTCCTGGAAACACAAATGACAGTGGAGTTTGACATTTGCTGGTTCCAGCTTCTCAAATGTGAGGATTTAATGAAAAAACATATTCAGTTTACTGTCACATGTAGAAGAAAACATTAAAATCCTCACATTTGAGAAGCTGGAACAAGCAAATGTCAAACTCACTGTCATTTGTTTTCTTTTTTTTTATTTTTTATTTTTTCGTCATTGTACGAAAAAATAAAAAATAAAAAAAAAGAAAACAAAAGTGAGTTTGACATTTGCTTGGTTCCAGCTTCTCAAATGTGAGGATTTAATGTTTTCTTCATCACATGTGACAGTAAACTGAATATGTTTTTTTTTTTTTTTTTT
>NW_023339751.1:13356088-13359155 GCF_004916995.1 Morone saxatilis | reverse complement strand
TTTTTTTTTTTTTTTTTAACTTTTGCTTAAATAAAAAGTAATTTGGCTATATCGATTTGGGCTGTGAGGATTTATAATGGTTATTTTTTTCACAAATTTCTGTCATTTTTTGGACTAAACAATTAATTGATTCATCAAGAAGCCTGGTTGCTCCAATCAGCGTCAGAGGCAATAAGAATGAATGAAATTAAGTCTTTGACAGTCTGAGAATTAAAGCGTACAGGAGCAATGTTGTGTGAAAAATGTGTTCCAACTGACCCGGTTCCTCTTGTCCTGAACCTCTGTGGGATCAGTGTTGAGTGGGACAAACTGGTTGGGGTCCTCAATCTTTATTGGTGTACCGATACTGTTGCCTGGCTGTGAAGACTTCATCCACTGAGGGTAGAAAAAAAGACAGATAAATAAAAACTGGGCACAAATCAAACTGGCCACCAGAGGGCAGGCTAATACAGAGGAATGGCAGCTTAAGATCACCATTTCCTTCAGAGGCCAGAACAGTAAGGGTTAGATTATTACATTTCTTGTAACAGTTGAAAAATCAACGCACCATAGTCTTGGTCCTGGGGCTGACATCCCCGCTGGGTGACTGTTCAGGAACATTGACTTTCAAGTAGCTGTTGGGCGAGTTGAGCCACCGGGTCCTTTCTCTCTGCTGTTTCTGCACCATAAACTTGAAGGGGCTTCGCAGACCCAGCTCACTGTCCTCCGGTGGCACAGCTGACACTGTGGCAGGGATCTCCACGTCGTTCTTAGAGCGGGGTTTTTCACGGACAATGGGGTTCCTGTAGGAGTAGCCTGTTCTGTATCCCTAAAGGTCACACAAAGGGGAGACATTATTCTAATTGAACAGTTTTCCATTGCCCGAGGTGAAATGGATTGCAGTATTAAGTATTCCCTCACAGTCTACTATAAAACACAGAAAATTCAAAAGGATGCAAGGGCCACCCAAGATCCACTTACACAATGCTTCTAAATATTTAAACAACGCTGTATATACAAGTTTTTTTTTGCAGACGTGCCCGGTTTCAGAGGGAGCAGATAAAACTTTGGTTTAAACGAGTGTGTTGTTAACAATACATCAAAGAGGGCAGAGACAACTAGAAAACTGATGGGAACTCGCAGTATGCGCAGACTGCAGTCTGAAGCCGCCAGTACAACACTACAATCAAAATCAAAATTGGCATTTTCTCACAGGCAATATAACAACCGAAAAAAAAAAATTGCCCTGCTTTGGGCTTTGATCGCCACAGTGTGAGCAAGCCATTGTCTTTTTTTTTTTTCCTCACAGCATTGTTCACTGTTTTCCCAAAAGCAGTTTCCAATGAGTTTCCAAAGACTGTCACATTGTGATTAGTTGCACTCGTTGGGTTTAACCTTGACTGACGTATGTATTGTTCTGATTAATGAACAGCAGCAGAAAGCACCTAGTCAGTATCTGTTACCACCTTTCAGTTAGCCCAGATTAGGGAAGACGTACTGGTAAAAAAGTGACATGCACAGAGGCCTTTAATTATTGTGTTGAGACTAGAAACATATATAAATCACAGATTACAAGAAGTAGAGTATGCTGGAACAACAATAAGAGTATTATTTTGGGGCTATTGGTTGCTTTTCAGTGTGGCAGATTGCCATTTGAATATAATAAATGTATAAATGGATGGATGAGAAGACATTTTCAATGACACTGGTCATTTTTGGCAACTAAGACTAGACTCTTAGATCCTTTTAAGTCTATTTATTTGTCCTTTTATCTTTTTTGTTGCTTTAAAAACTGTACAGTAGGGTCGGTTCTAAATCTTCTCCTTTCCTCTGTATTATTAGCTGTGACCTTTAGTGTTTTGAGATCATTTTTATCACCTTCTGGCACGGACCGACAGACCTCCCCTTGCAATGAGTGTACTGGCATTTGTACCCAGCGCCATGTTTTACAGTCTTGAAGAAAGGGGCCAAATCTGATTTCCAAATTGAGTACACTAGAGTCCTTACAGTAAGTGATTGTGTGGTCTGTGTGGCTGTAACTGCCCACAGCATGTCTCACCATCTGGAAGCTATGATTGAGAGGGTGGGAGGATCACACAGAGCTAACACAGCTGCAGCCCACTCTAGCCACAGTTGTTAGCGAGTAGCACACTCCAACAGACAGTCTGACATCTTCAGTGTCCATAGAACATGTCAGGGCCTGGTCATTAGCAGCGTGGCTAGAGTAGCAGGGTTTCAATTGACACAAGTGCAGCACAACACAGAAATCCTGAAGGTTTAACAAGACCAGCAGACAGCATGTTAGCCACGGACAAAAAACAGATCACTGTGCTTAACATGGTTTGACAGTAATTACATGAGTATCTGTAATTGTGGTGAAAAATGTTCATCCACTGACAGCTATGATAAAATAATAGGATTCAATTACACAAATCATTTTCAGATTACATGTTTCATTGTGTTTCTCTAATCACACTTCCCGGGGAAGCGTCCGCGACAGGAAGCTCAAAGCATGATTGGTAAGAGGAAGAGGTCAGGGTTCACTTACCAGGTTGTCCAGCATCCTCATAAGGGACTCAAACTCGGCCTCGCCCACTTTCCACTTGACCTCGTTGTCCATCACCAACCCAGCAGCGGCCACTCCCTGGGTCAAGGGTTTAAACTTCTGCCTGTCCAGGAGCACAAGGTTGTCCACGCTGCCAGAACAACTCAAAGCATTCACCTAAACCAAGGAACGTGACAGTGAAATTACTATTAATTAATACTTACAAGCCAAAACGGCGTCTCTAGATAAAAACGACTCATTCTAAAAGGTAACAAAAAAAACACATTTTCAGGTGATTATACATTTATGAAAACATACACTATGAATATTCTATTCTATTTCTGCCAATAAAGCCTCCTAAATGTTACACACTGGACCTTTAAATGTAGTTCTGCAATTTCAAAACTTACTTAAAGAGAACAACCACTCGAGTAGGATTTTCAATTCAAAAGAACTGGAAATTATATGTGAACTGAGCTGTCAACATGTGTCAACAACAAAAGAAAAACAAACACAGTACGGGCACAGCAGGGTGAGGGAAAA
>NW_023339751.1:13347177-13356070 GCF_004916995.1 Morone saxatilis | reverse complement strand
CCCCGACACAAAACAACAGGTGTCTCAGAAACACTGCAGGGTCCCACCTGACTGAGCACTGCTCTCTAGCACATATTTGGCTTTATTCGATGAGCTTTATTCAAACATACTGTATTGTTAGACATCGGCTTTGCTTCCATTTCAGGCACTGCAGTATTATTTTTCCGTTAGCAACCAAGTCTGACAAAAAAAAACCCACTTCGACAGGTAAAATGTGAAAAATTAAACAAGGGATTTATAGACATGAAGTTAGCTTATAAAAAGTGTAAAAGTGTACCAAGGACACATTCGACTTCACAAATTGTTCTGACATGAATGGTGCAATTGCATTTCGTTATCAGGCAGAAGAATAGAGGATTTTTATACCTGGATTTCGCAAGCTTGCTGTGAGTGGTACACATAGTGAAAAGCCTCTTCTACTGTTTCTCCCAAAGCCAGCAGCCCGTGGTTCCTCAGGATCATCACCTGAAAAACACAGCAAAAACACTTGAGCTGCC
Source organism: Morone saxatilis (assembly GCF_004916995.1). Taxonomy (NCBI): domain Eukaryota; kingdom Metazoa; phylum Chordata; class Actinopteri; family Moronidae; genus Morone; species Morone saxatilis. The sequence continues at coordinate 13,355,573 of NW_023339751.1, read as the reverse complement.
TGATGGCCCACTGTAATCACCACGATACACTATCAAACAAATCCAGCTGAGCGTATTCATCAGCATATCCAGACGTGCTTAGGTGAATGAATGAATTAATGTTTGCATTAATTAGCAAAATTGCCTTAACAACATACATGACACATGAGTCGTGCTTATGCGGCCTCTGCATCTTAAAGCAAAAATCCACCAGAAGAGAAAACGAACTGTTCACTGTGCCCTTCTAGTAATTTTGGACTTAAACAAGGGATGTATGTGCAATGAGTGACGATAAACACAAAGAACTGTCTCCCTTAAATATGAGCATCAAAAGCTGAATGGATGGTGCTGGCAGGTGATTATCTATGAATCCTTGTGAAACTGACACTTTAAAAAGGTGTTTCTATGTGCAAATAGATAATATGGCTATTTGCTTTCTGTTGAGAGTAAAAACCTCTCTCATATCTGTCTTGAGTGTGGCGGACAAAAAGGCGAGACCTCTGCTCTCTAGTGAAGAGTCGCTGCAGCTGCGCCAGAGACGTGTGTGAGACGTGCAGCTCACAAGGGCAGTGTGACCACTCTAACTTGTGAACAGGAGTGCCAAAACAAAAAGAAAGATGTTCCGCAACGCACGTGCACTGCAGATGTGTCCAGGCTGCGCGGCTACAGCCAGCAGCTGTTTAGCTTAGCTCAGCATAAAGACTGGTAGCAGGGGAAAACAACTAGCCTAGTTCTGTCCAACAACAACAAACCAGCACCCACCAGCACCTCTAAGGCTCACTAATTAATGTAATAATGTTATGTCTTGTTTGTTTGATCTGTACATAAAAAAAAAATCAAGTTTAACCCTAAACCCCAGGCAGATTTTTTAACCTTTGGACAGAGCCAGAAGACCTGTTTGCCCCTGCTTCTAGTCTTTATGCTAAGCTAATCCTCTCCAGGCTTTAGCTTCATCTTCAGCAGACAGATATGAGAGTGCTTTCACTTCTCATCTAACTCTCAGCAATTAAAGCAAATTTCCCAAAACTATTCCATTAAAAGGTGTATCTGATATTCTGTCCCCTTCATGCAAGTAATTAAGTGGTAATAACTATTTTTGACATTTTGTCCATGTTATGTTAGCAAAAGAGGTACTAATTGTTAGTAACAATGCATTTTTGTAATACACCTTTATTTCTATATTTTAGTGTATGCACATTATTTACTAAGCAACAGGTATAAATAACCTCATACACAACCAGCTGTGCATACAGTAGAAGATAACAGCCCACTCTATCCCATGAGAAAGTGAGCTTGTCACTAATGGAGTCCTTTGGTTTGACGGTACCTTGGCAGAAGGGCCCAGAGCTTTCTGAAACTCCACCTTCTCCTCTTTATTATCCAGGCTGCCATGGTAACCGAAGCAGCTCACGTCTCCCAGAAGCAAAGCCTCCTGGGAAATGGGCAGGATTCCACATTTCATCGAGGACACCTGTTAACATGGGATAAAAGCAACTGAGACGGTGACGCACCAACCTCTAAATAGAGGCTCATTTTTCGCCATCAGGCATAAATAAAACTTTACACAGCCGTGTTCATCATGTGCTGTGCATTTTACAGTCGAGCTTCAAAGCAAATGGTAAAAGCGCGTTACAGGGTGTCTGCATGTAAAATAACAAGGCATGCAGGGGGCTGCTTTTAAATCTGCCTTTTTCCTCTGGTGCAAAATAAGCTTTTAGCTGCAGCCTTTATGCTTTGATTAAGATGAAGCTCATTTATTATTGGCCTGGAGCGTACTTACTGCAGCTGTAGCAGGGGTGTGTATGTGGATGATACATCTCACGTCAGGGCGCATAGAGTAAATGGCAGCATGAGGAGCAAACCCAAAGTGGTCGATACCCAGATCAGTAGAACCCTGGTCCACCACCTCTCCAATTATGTTTACTTTCACCTGCACATGGCAAAAAAAGAAAAGCCAACTCATTATTATTTCAGAACTCAAAAGAACAACAATTGTAAACATTGAACCTATAGATAATTACACACAGAATGACTTAACCATTAACAGTTTTCTTGCGAGCAAAGTTATGTGTACTAGCTAGCAGTCTTCTTCACCTTTCATCTCTTTTGCAACAAGACAAACACACAGCCATTGTGCTTACCAGATTTGCTCCCGTCACCTCAGAAAAAGACAGACCTCGTGGACTGATCAGAACATGGTCCTGCTCTTTATTGACACGCACCTGAGACAAAATCAACATATTATTCAAATCCAAAATCTATCTGAGTTACAATACAAGGAATAACATGAGTACATTTCAACATTCTGAAACATCTGTGATGTTACTGCAGTGTATGATCGCTGTTTGTGAAGCTTGTGCAGGAGAGTCTGAGACATACTGTATATGTATTTCTGACCCGTGTGATGCTTCTGCAGAAGTGTTTCCCCCATAAATACTTGTCAGGGTCAAAATATGCTGTTAAAAAGCTTTGCCGCCACGGGAGACCAAATCTCAACACTTAAAAAGTTCTGTAAGCTGGGTGAGCTGCTCAGAGCAAGGAGACCTATTTCACAGATTCAAGGGAACAGAGAACTCTGAACCACAAAAGCTGTCTCCACTCTGAAAAACTCAGAGAAATATCAGTGTGGGTTGATAAAACTGACTTTCCAGGCTTTGTCTTTGGGGAAAATCTGAGCTTTACATCTAGAAACCGCAGGTGTTCATCACATATTTCAGTGTAGATTCCTGCCGTCGGGGTGCCGTACATATTCATAAATGTGACTTTTTCGAAAGCATAAATAATCTACAGTTTCTGAAAATAAAGAGGTGTTCCCCTTTACGCTTCCAGGAGCCAGAGAAGACGAGGCTCACATAAAGATACACAAACCTTGTGTGGCATACATAAGCAGAAGTGCAGTGGAGCGGGAAGGTGAAGTTGTACTCACAGTAATGTAGGAGCTTGTAAAACGAGCCCAGCTGAAGAGGTCAACAAGCCTGTAGAGGCTGGCCAGCTTGCAGCGACTCTGTTTCTCCCCTTTAGCAAACGAGGGAGACTCAATGCTGTACAAGTCATTGACTGGAGTCACCATCCCAAGGCCTGCCACAAAACACAACATCATCCCTTGATGCATCAACAACATTAAATTTTTATTTTTTCAAACATCTACAAAGTATGTTTACATGATTTACACGATACTCAACAGTATATGAAGATAAAACATCCCAGGGAACTTGAGTCTCTACAGCTGAAGCTTAAAAAAGGCCTTTCTCAGAATTCCCAACAAGAAACTGGAGGGTATTTTTGGGCTGTAATACCATATAAGGGCATTTAATGATACGGGACCCTATCTTTTACAGCCACTTTAGCTTTTTAAAAGAGCAGATCTGCCTCGGTGGCTTCCCAACCATTTCCTACAGGGACATTTCCCAAACTTTTACTGTATCTCTTCTGCTCCAGGGCGCTCTGCGACCTCTCCAGACACTTAATGCAAAGAGGTTACGCTAACAAAATTAGCATTGCAAACTGCTGTAATTCATTACCAAGACTGGTCATGAGGGGTACTTAATAGAAACACTGACAATGAAGAAAGCTGTCAACAACTTTTTTCCTTGTCTGCTGTTTCAGGGTTGTTCAGTGTCACAAGAGTCTGAGAATTCAGCCTCTGACAATGAAGATATTCAGCCTGCATAATGCACATGGACAGAGTATACACACTGAATGACAATCAGGCCCGAAGGGAGATAATAGCAGACATTCACGCGAATAACGAAACACACTGCCACTCACTGATGGGCGAAGTCAGAGGGCCAACCCCTCCCAAGGTGCTGGCCATGACCAGGTCAGCAATCTGTCTCAGAGCCAGAAGACCTGTAGGGTTGTTGCCCTTCGTCATCTGGTCCTGAATCAGACCTTCCAACTCGTCTTTGAACACCTGTTGACAAAAAAAGAAAAGGTTTCTTTAATAGTGAGGTGAGGTGAGGAGAGAAAAGAACAAGAAACACACACACACACACACCATCTTGAAGGTCCATTAACCTAGCAACTCGTGTATACACAACCTAACCTTAACCTCATTCCAACACCTCCTCAGGAAGTGTCAGGGAGCACAGCACGCTTTCATGCTCTCCTTATTACAACTGTACACAAATCACCAAAGACCACTAAAAACCTCTTTGTACGTCAGTGAAAGAAGCGGGGGGGGGAGAATCGCATTAAACCTGGCTATCAATTTTTGCCTTCAAGAGCAGCCTGTGAATCTTGAAACAGCACTTTTTTCCTGTGTGCCGCAGCTAAGCTCCAGCATTCTGCTTCATCCGACCACGGTTCCCATGGTGATGAGATGAGCTCCACTTGTTGGGCCTGTTATGCAATCGCAGATGAGTGTGGGCTCGTCTTATTTTCATGGACTTCATTGGCATGTGTTTATTGCACCTCCTTGTACTAACCAGACTGCACTGCTCTGTTTATCATCTATTTGGTTTACTACTCTGAGATAATGTCTGTGATTACATACAGGTGCAAAATTACTATTTGGACTAGAACCAAAGAATATTGGCAATATTGGCAAACTGTTCACAAAAATTGCTTGTTTTTTTCCAGCCATCATTCCAAAACCCAAAGATTTATTATGGTGCACGATTAAGACAACCAGCAAATATTCACATCTGAGAAGCCTCAGGCAGAGACTGTTCGCATTTTTCCTTGAAAAATGACTTACCTGTTTAATCGATTGTCAAAATTGTTGCAGATTAATTTCCTGTCAATCGAGTAATCATTTGGTTTGTACACTTACTCTGTAATAACGCTGGGAACAGACACCAAAGAAAGGAAAACTGATGTGTCAATGTTCAAACCCAGCTCAACTGTAACACTAAATTCTTTGCTAACGTTTATAAGCTTGGACAGTGGCATTATTTCCCAGAATAAACTCACAGCTAAGCTGGAGTATATGAAATGACCTTGAACAAGAAAAAAAACAGTGCATTGCCGTCAGTCGTATGTGAAGCTACGGTACGCCTCCCTGGCTTTTAAAAGCATTGCTTATTACTCATCCATGGTGAAAGCTTGTGTGTAGGAGGGGACTTATGGAGCTGCCGGCTACATACTGGACTCTGCAGGATCTGGGTGACCCTCTTCTTCTGCTCCATCATGTTGAAGTCCTGCCTCAGGTCCGGCGACATGTTCCTGCTGCGGAGGTACTCTGGGTCACTCTCGTCCACGCGGTCGAAGTAGCGCTCCTTGGAGTCGTTGCTGGACAGGGACAGGGTGAGAGACCCCGCTGTCTGCCTCACCTCCACCAGACTCATATTGTCACTGCTACTTGTCCTCTGGAATCTGTAAGAGAGCGATCAAACATCACAGCTTATTCACATGCAGGCTGTCATGGCAACGGGTGTTGTTTTAACAGAAAAAGATACTGTATGGGTGCTATGGTGACTCATGTAATTACAGGGATGGAGACAAAAAAGCGAGGAGAACATTGTAATATGATTGATGCTGCTTTCAAGTACAAAGCTAGTTGATTTGCAAAGGATGAGTTAGTCACAGCTGCTGTGGAAATAATGCAAGTAGAGTTTTTACTTTTCACAGTTTAATAAGGCAACAATGAACGTGAACATCTCAACTCTAAACACTCACAGACCCCAACTGCTCTCATTCTCACAAGTCTCTTCTCTACACAGATGGGAGGCCAGCTCATAAAGTGTGAGATGAAAGTAGCAACAGTCCTCACACTTCTGCTGTTCAAGCCAGATGCTGTAAAACAATGTCAACACTAAACAAAAGGCGGGCCTCATGCAAATTAGCCATTTTGAATAGCAGTTAGCACCTTTAGTGCTGCCCGTGTTACCTGGACGTAGGGGGGGAGGGATACAGGAGACTTTGCCAGGACTACATTAACTTAGGCCTGGAAATGAAATAGTTTTACTACACTGAAGCAAAACCAAACTTTTAGCAGCCATGGCATCAAATTACAACTTGAAAACATTTACAGTACGAAAACTAAGGTGGGTTTATGAGCCGAGGTTACACTTTGAAACTTGCACGAGCTCCATAAAGACAAAGCCGATACACGCACGAGGGAAAGTGTTACTGTAATTAGTAAATGTACCTGGAACAAAACGCTCACTCCCGACGGTGGGATGTTGAAATGTCTCCGACAGAGGCTCCAGAAATGTGGATACAAGTAAAAAAGCGGACGTAATTGTCTTGTTATTCTCCGCTCGGATACATTTTGAAAAAAAAAAAAAAGCTTGCAGAGCTCAACTTGATGCTGCTACAGTATCCAGACGGAGCAGAGGCTGCCCGCTGCGGGTAAATAGTGAGTTGGAGAAGAGTGAAGAGAGGCTGCATGGAGGAGGATGTGGGTGTGTTTGTGTGGGAAAAAGGAAAAGTGACCATGTGACTTCACTCATCCACCCACCACTAGGCCTTATGTATGCAGCGGGACAAAGGAATGGCCACTCAGGATCAGTTCAGCTTTTTTAGGCTCTTCTTTACAACCACACTGTAGCTTTCCTGTACACGGGCTGCTAATTCTGCTGCATTATTTCTGTGGCATTGTTTTATCTCCCGTGGCATCCTTGATAAGCCAGCAGGAACTTGTTCTAGTGTTGCTACCATACAGTTTTTTGATTAATCTTTTCTCCTTCTCTTTTTCTCTCTGTGTTCATTAACTCCTGCCACTTCATTTCATAAATAACTGAGGCTCCTGTGTTCCCACAGCCCCTCAGTGGAGGTTTTCATCAAAGCTATATGGCCCAGCCATACCAAAACAGAGCACTTCAAAGCCAGAGCGAGTGCTTCCTTCAAAAAGTGGGAAAAAGTTTTCCAAAATATAGGATGTTTGCTCACAGGAAGCATTGACACACAGATGTTCTCTCAAGGAAGAAAGGCTATACTATTTCTGATTATTTTATTCACATCACACAATCACACAAACACAATGCATGATCACTTTTATGTGCCAAATATACATATATAATATGTCTATATCAGTGCAGGGTACACGCAGGTAAACACACCTACTTATTTGTCAGTCGGCTTCAGAGTTATTATAGTTTTGTATTTTTTCATTAGTTTTCTCTTTTTTTTTTCCAATTCAGTTTAATTTCCAGAGTTGGTTTGCTTGTTTCAGTTTAGTTTTTATTGTTTAATAATGTTTAGTTTTGGATTAGTTTTTTTTAAATTAGTTTCTGTGTGACTTTTAGTTTTTTTTTATTATAACATTTGTCAGGGACAAGATTTCAGACGTTCAGAAAAGATATTACAATACAAACACAACACTTTGGGAAGGCGGTTGACTCATTCATGTATCTCAGTCTCATGCTTGTGTTGACAAATTTAACCAAAAGGGCAAAGACTAAAACGAAAGGCGTTTTCTTCATAATGTTATTTTAGTTTAGTTTTGTAAGTACAGTTAATGTTAATTTCTTTCTAAAGCCTAGTTTTTATTTTATTTTCTGTTAACTAGAATGTTTTTTCCACATTTACTTTTAATTTTGGGTTCAGTTTTAGTCAACTTGGCATTGGTTATACCCACTTCTACATCCCCTCTGATGCTCATTATTCAGTAGTGTTAATGAGGTTTTTTTTTCTTCCTAGGATTGCGAAGACATGAAGGAGTTGTCCAATTTTCATGAGAAGATGGAGTGGGGAATAAGGAGTACTTCACTCAAAATGCATATTTATGTAGTCCCTGTCTGAAATACTACTGACCCAGTTTTGGATGAGCTAAATATATATAAATAAAGAGTAGTCTTCTTGTATGTCACTGTTTGTAACACAGGGTGTATGTGCTGTGAATGGGCCACTTCTTCAGGCACCACCACACCACTTAACATCATCCACCACTTTTTCACTTTTACCAGTAAAATGGTAGGCCTATAACACACTATTAAGTTCATGTAATGATAATATAATAATGATAACATCATTGGAGCCTCATGCTAGGTTGTTTCAGAAGACTCTTGCTCTCTGCTTTTCTTCAAGTGAATTAAATTGGCTCTCTTAACAGGAAATAAGATCAAGATTAAAGCACATGTGAAGCTGTGCAGATTTGTCCTGCTGAGAGACCTCCTCTCTACCCGCCACCTCGCAACTCTTTTCTGCCTTGCTGGTCAGTTTCTTCGGAGACTATTGTAGCAATATTCAAATGCTTTCCATATTAAGTGAATGCAACTCTGGAATCTCTAATTTTCTCAGCACCCAGCTCCCGCCAGGCCCCAGAGTTATTACCCTTCCTAATCACACACATTCACACAAATATCTAGATTTTGGGAGTAAAAGAGAGAAGGATTGGATCACTGACATAACAATTCCAGGAACCAGAGTGGAGTCTGGGAGGCGGAGCAGATATGTGGACATATGGGTTGATGTAATGAAAAGCAGAACTTTCTCACTCCAGAACAGTGTGACCCCCCCCCCCCCCCCCCCCC
>NW_023339751.1:13329149-13347152 GCF_004916995.1 Morone saxatilis | reverse complement strand
AAAAATGTTCCTTTTGTAGCATGTTTATCTGTATCCATTTCACTAATGGTGGGGGTGGCTCTGATTTTGCCACTTCCTCGTGGACAGCCTTTTTTACTTGGTTGCCAGAAGTAGTTAAATCTAATTTTCTTCGATGATTGCTGTTCCACCTTTCGCAATGTAATGTCACCATGGTTTACAGTGTCCCAGAGAGCATGGCGTTTCTCGGTTGCGTTGTTTATCATGCCTGGATGTATGTTCAAGTGATAGGTTTTGCGTTTTAATTAGTTATTTGATGCCCTATAAAAAGGGGGCTTTCTCATTTCATGCAGTTGGGCACATGATGAGCCCTGGGCTCGCAGCTTGGAGGTCAACTGGGTAGTCTATTGTGGTGGGACCTTGATACCACTGGGCACACCCATTATTCCGGGATTATTTTTGGGGGCTTAGATTTTGTGCTACAGTGGGCGGAGGACAGTGTTTTTTGGGAGGACTGTCTGGGTTGTCCATCCCCATATAGCCTAGTGTCAATTGCCTCTACCCGGCTGCAACCAGGGCTTACCAATGCTTTATGCATTGATGCTTTAGTATTAAAGGCTGGCACCTATGCCGGATCTTGCCATGTGTTCAGCGCGGATTTCATTTTTGGTTTAATATCGTAGGCCTCTGCTCCTTGATTCGGCGTTAGCCTGCTTAGCCGGCCCCCTGAATCTACACCTTGGGTGAAACGAACCCGGTTTCGGCGGGACAACACAGGGCGCTCGTAAACGTCAAACAGAACACGTAGGGGGGCCAGGCTGCGTTGCCCCCACAAACCACAACGCACCACATTCCAGCTCCATCACCGACAAGGCATGGTTTGGGAGAGGGGGCCGTGGGCCGCGGGGGTTTAGTGCGCGTGCACATAACTGTGGGGGGGTGGGAGGGGCGCGAGCTTGCTGTGTTTTGTTGGTCAATTTTGGACGCTCATGCAGGGATCGGCATAGTTGCTCCTTTAATTCATCCAATTACGTATAAAACATATATATATATATATTAAATTGTGTAAAGTATAAAAACATAAAAAAGATACAATCTGATCTTTACTGCTATTTTTATTCACATGTGTATATTTTAATGGCAGTGCTTGTTGATTTGGACACTGAAGGTGCCAATGTCTCTCAGGTCACCTGTGTTAGTGAACATGGAAACTCACATCACACACACACACACACACACACACACACACACAGACATTCAGATCCTGATGACTCACTCATCCCCCTCTCCCTCCTCTGCTATATTTGGACTTATCTCCAGGCTTCAGCTAAACATTAAAAAGTGAAAAGAGGCAAGCGGAGGAAGAGGAGGAACACATCTCGTGTGTGTGTGTGTGTGTATAGGTGCATGATAACATTCACAACTGGGAACAATTCCTGCTGTGCACAACGTGTTTAAACTGTGACGTCAATGCGCACACGTCACAGCTCGGGGAGACACTGCTTATTTGCACAGTAGTGCTCCCCCCCTGCTGTTTCCACTCTTTCAAGTGTAATGCAGTATTTATACAATCCATTGTGTCACTTTAAGTTTGGACTCCAGCTGCAGCGTGGCAACAGTGCTCTGCCAGTGCCAGGTCCTGATATGGGCCTGCTGTCTGGCTTGATTGGTAGCAATAAAAAGGATTACGCTGATTGCACCACAAGGGGGATTTTAAGTTAACAGCACTACATTCTGTAACACCAAAATAGATCTGATTTTTTTAATGCCTTCTGTCACAGTATGAAACAGAAAAAGGGATGTGAAGTCGAGGATGGAGGCACACAGGGAGAAAATACATTCCAATGTTTCATTTTAAACACCTTCTCCAGCTTATTAGGCTGTTGGTTAACTCAGACTCGCCACCGCTCTGAACAATAGAGGCCTCTGCATCTACTTCCCCCTCCTGCTGCGTTCCAGCGCTTACACTCATTATTTCTCCGATCCTACGCGGTAATTAGACGGCTATTTCTCCAAATCAGCATGCTCGCTCCGTTTTAATGTGACCAAAATACATTGATGTTGCCACCCCTGATCTCTCTCGCAGCACGATGATTGTATGAGGGCTCAGAAGAGCCGCAGGAGGGAGTACATTGTGTGTATGCGTGTGCTTTTTGCTTAAAGACCTGTTTATCAGTTTATTTTTCAGCTTTAAACCTGTTGACCAGGAAATTGAGGTTGTCTTAAGAGGGAGTTACTGTATCAACACAATGTGATCTGCACTGCCTTGTGACTTTTACTGCACTGTGATTTCATTACTGCTGCACTTATCACTCTATCAAGTAAAAGGCCAATGCAGAGAGATAAAGTTACACTGCAGCACTAACTGTAGATGGATTCACAGCATTTTAATGGAACAAGGTCTTAATATATTCTGAGGTCGAGAATATAATTGCCTTTGTAATACTGCTAACTTTCATACTTACATAGATAGAGACTCTATTAGCATTTCAAGATGTCAGTTTATTCAGACCTATTTATTCAACTATGTTTTCCACGTCAAAAGATTAAATGGCTTGTGGATAACAGAGAAGCTTGGGAAAGTCCCTCTGCCAACAGGGAGGTTGAGTCTAATTGGTAACTCTAATCAACCAGTCAGAGCTGGGACACGACGTCTTCCTCCTACTGCTAATCTCAAGACACAGCTAACATGTCATATAACTGCGTGTTTGGCTCCATAAAATAAAAATAAATCAAAAAACCCATCACACAGAGACTCATTTACCAGCTATGTTTCTCTGCAACTGTCAAGTGAATCTTGCTGAAATGCTGCAAGAAAACAAAATTCAAATTAGTTAAGCTGAAGGAAATAATAGGCTTCCTGAAGGCACATCCATTAGGAAAATGGAAAGAATCCTTTTGGAATTGATTAGTGACAGACCAGATGTTGTTCTTTTCTGTCAAGATAATGTTGGCTATATTTCATACCGTCTGTCAGTGGAACAAAGCAGTGTTGTCATGCATCGACTCTGGACTGAACAGTCACGATAGGCTTCTTACATGGTCTAAACAGCAGATGTGACATCAGCAGGAGGAAGGAAAGATTTGACATACATCCAGTGTCATTTTGCATCTGCATATATGTACTGAAAATATACAGTATTTATATAGAATTTTCTTTTATATTCACGTTGAATGTTTTTCTCTCTTATGTAAATGTGTCTGTCTGTTTCTGTATATTATCTGTTAATTAAATACTATGACATTTTAAATTCTATTATTATTCTGTCCATTGCATGTTTGTCTAGAAAGGCACTGTCTGCTTCTAATGATTGTAACATTGTTGTTGCTATTTTAATGGTATGCTGTTGAAGTCTTATGAAGATGAAACATTGTAATTAAAGCTGCACTAATCAATATTTGACATAGGAACAGATAACCATGTTTAATGTCTTGGCTGATGCCAAGCTGTCAACTGGAGGTAGAGACTTTCCTTGATTTGAGTTTTTAATAAAGTTTTACTTTATTTATTCCTGATGTTAAAGATCCAGTGTCTAACAGTTGATCTATTGTCAGAAATGGAATATAATATTCATAGGTATATTTTCATTAGTCTATAATCACCGGAATATACAAATCATTGTCTTTCGTTACCTTAGAATGAGCTGTTTTGTTGAACCGCCATGTTTCTACAGCAGCCCAGAATGGACAAACTGAACACTGGCTGTAAATAGGGCAGTTTGCGCTGTTGGCAGGTTTCGCAGCCACCGTAGTTTCTCCTACACACTTTACAGCCGTTTTCATTTCTGGGTTGTCAAATACAGATGCGAACGGTGTTCAGTTAGTTGCAATCTGCAACTTCACTACTAGATGCCACTAAATCCTAGGTCCTAAGTAGAGGACCTGAACATTTCTTCTACCTTTGCTTCTATAACAATGTCAGGCACACAATGGAAAAATCAAAATCATTGCAGCAGAACCAGAGATATTGTCGTTATTTATTCCACACATTACTTTTCCTTGTCAAAACCTGGCACCTACCATTACCCACAATTCCACTCGACTGGTTTCTGTTGAAAGTTTGAGTGCGTTAGCTGCAGCTAATGTAGCCTCGAGCCTCTAGCCTCAAGCAGCGATGAGGAGCAAGTCCACAGGTCTGGTAAGCTCGCTTCTTTCTAACTTCACACCTTGATGTGTAAATTTGGAGGAGTTTCAACAGACTCCTTCAAACTATGACAAGACGAAAAAGTCATAACTGACTTATTATTAGAGAGGTTTGGAGAAGAGGCGGCGAAAGTTATCGTGCTAGATGAGGAACTATTATGTGAACCAGTGTAGATGCTCATTAAAACCTGCGAGAGACATCAGTACAGAGAATAATAATGAGCAATGCTATATTGTGGTTGAACTTTGGTTGACTCTGTTGCACTGAAGCAACCTTTGGCCTGTGGATTCGCTCTCTCTAGTTGGGTCTCATCTCTTTCCCTTGTGGGTTTGAGGAGGTTTATGACGACACTGAGGCTGGTTTATCTGGTTTCTCTACAAAGGGAAAAGTTGAGGGATCTTTGTCCTTTGACAGTACATGATATATCTTACGGACAGTAAGTACATAGGGGGAAAGTAGAAGACGCCACTGAAAGCTCCTGATATGGTCTGCACTCTTGGTGGTTGATGAGTACAGAGTAACATAATAATGATAATGATGGGAATGCCTGAAATGTAAATAATAAATAATACATGTATATTTTTTTAATAGTAGATAATTAAATTATTCATGGTGGAAAACATTACCATTAAAAGTAATTGATGATTTACCCTTTTACTCTGCAAATATTCTTACAAATATTAATAATAAATTGTGTTATCAAATATATATTTACTCAGGTGATTTAGTATTGCACTTTAAAGTTCAGGGAACGATTAAAAAATAAAAATCTAATTCTAGTCTGAACTTCAGATATCTTGATTTTTAGTCCCTATGGGTCAAGCTCCAGAAATGCTGGATCCAACACTTCACAGACCCTCCTCGCCTGGTAAACATGCACGTCTTTCAAACTCCACGCCCCCAGTTTGTACAGAGACTTTGTAAACCGTTATAAATTAGTTGTCTCCAAACCCAAGCTCAGATAACCCTGAAGACATCACAATGAAATCATCAGGGTTGTTTTCTCAAAATGAGACAAACCTACAGAAGACATTATACAACAGTTTTCACGGGTTCAGTAGTACAAAATCACAAAGTATTACTGTATACTGAGCCTATGACAGCACTCTGCAAGTGTTATTTTTGGAAAGCTCTATGCAAAGCTCAAACAACATTTTATTATTTTTCACGCCTCATTTTGGGTCTTTGATAGTTCTGGACTGTTTTATTCTTAGATCCTTAATAGTAACATCAAGACATGATAACTGATGATTTGTATTAATACTAGACTATATCAAGCTTTAAGTGATAGTGTTTTGGTCAATTGGATACTATTATTATGACTTTGTTACATAACCTCTCATATAGCTATAAAAATTCATCTTGCTGGAATCTGCAGTCTCCTCTTCAAGCTGACAGATGGTCTAAATTCAGCCTGTACTCTCAGGTACCACAGATGTCACCAAAGTACTGCAGGACAAGAATAACACATACCAGAGCCTGCTTTCATTGATTTTTGTTGTTAGGTGCAATGCAGATTAGGCTAAAAAGACCTTTTTGCTGTCAGAATCATCAACCTTAATTGGGACATTCAAAAAGTACTGTTAACATTCAGAACAACAGATGTACATTTTTAGCATGATTAATTTGGAGGGGGGAAAAAATAACTTTGTCTCCAGTCTTTACCAGAGCGGTTGCCATGGTAACCAATGCCTATGCTGTCTCTTGTCTGAGGCTGAATTAGGAGAAGAGTGAATGGCTGCAAGATAACGTCCACTTTTATAGACAAGATGGGTGTTATGTACAATGCAGGAAATACGAAAAATAACTCTACCAGTTTATTGAAATACAATGAGGAGAACGTATCACCTAAGAAGCCAGTATAACACTGGTTATTCTGCCTTCCTTGTCATTAGATCACAAGGTAAAAAACTATTCTGTATCGAAATCACAGCTAGTTTCCCCTCTTTGAAACATTGGCTACAACCCTTTCTGAGTTCTGTCAGCCACCTCCCTGATAACCATTTCTGGTAATTCTACTTTGGCACATATCCACTCAACCTAACCTTCGACCTATCTAAATGATACAGATTGTTTAGAGACATGTGGCAGCGCAGTAATCTGGGAAACCAGATGCAGACCAAAATTTTAGTTTCCAGATTGAAATATTTAAATATTTTTGAATAATTTCACCAGTATTTTTCCCAACACAGCTGCACTTTGTCCACTTTCAAAAGCACAAGCTTTAGACCACATTTTAAATGCCTTCATATAAATGTCTTCAGTAAATGTTCTCAGCCCAGTTAACTTTGGGACAATTATCTGTGCTATTCCCCAGTCATTCAGTCATGCAGACAATATAATTAAGCTAATGTAAATCTGTTTAGGTGTCTCTCTTGGTGTTTATTAAAGCTACTGTCTAAGTTATTGGACATTTGGACAATTTAATTATTATTTAATTTAGCATTATGTAAATCTCTTGGGAATGGTCTATTTCCAAAACCCAATCAAAGTTGCTGAGCACAGAGCGATGTAGCTGCATCTCCTTGACATAAAACAAGAACTTCCCTACTGTAGTTTTTTCCAGGAATACTGTACATTACCATACACATTTGCATTAAGCCAAACTTGCACACAAACCTTTTGCATAAAGGATGGAGAGAGAATAGAACCTGTACCACAGGGCTTTTATTTTTGCTACAAAACAACGCCATTGTTTTGATAACTTCACACAGAATATATCACACCGCAACTTGCTAAAAATGGTCCTGCTACACACCCCCAGCAGGGTGGGTGGCAACAACAGAGCACACTTTGAACCTGAAACAATTTACATTGTTACAGTTGGATCTGTGCCTTCACAGCTTTTGGGTGTAGAGCTGCGTCGGCACACAGATGCACATAATCACACACACACACACACACACTGCAGTGGTGTGGAAAGAGACAGACTTTGTTTATCTAAGTGGAGGGGCTGGCTGTAGTCTCTGCTGTGGTTGTCTTTGGATGGCCTCCATGTTGGAGATCTAGTGGTTAGTGTGTGGCTCAGTTTAACTTAGGGCTGAGGTAGCGGTCTGGCCAACAGATCCCTCGTATGTCGTCACGTTGTAAACCAACACTATGGGAAAATGAAGTGGTGAGTTTCAATAAAATAATGCTCTAAACCAATAACTTTTATGCAAAAATCTGACATTTACTACAAACTGAAAAATATCCTAATGTAGTGCAGTAAAAACAATGCCATTTATTATGACATTCATTTAGCGAGGAGCTGATGACATCATAAAACTTAATCTAACGTAAAAGTCATAAAATGAAAACTGTGTAAAAACGCAAACTGGAACAGGAACAATCCATTGCATGGGTGAAAGGGTAGGGTCATGACCTGCCTTTTCAGTTTTATCGCTGTCTGTAACTCACATCACCAGGCACACATATTATGAAATCCTGTGCTTCCCCAGCCCAACATCTAAAGTCAACAAATGCTTGTTCAGAGTAATGTTTCTAGAGGGTGACATTAATTGAAAGCAGCTGTTTGAAGCCTCTGCAGCTGGAATTGGCAGTGCAGCTGCAGACAGGCCAGTCTAGCAATGAAGAACTACTTCAGTGTTAAATCTAGAAAATGATGATGATGTAGATGCAATGAAGTCTTAAAACCATATACACCATGTCTTGATATTTTAAAAAGAAATCATTTCACAAAAACACAAAACATGCTAAGAAATGTCTCTCTCATGGACCATAAAGTGTCCTTTATCTGCTGTTGAAAATAAACTCTTTCACTCCTAAAGCTTCAAAGCCCACATATCACAGAATTTCGCCATGCCACATAACTTATTTGCTTTGATCTCAGCTCCGACTAATGCCTGCATCAATGGATGAAAAGGTAAAAAAATACAACTTACAGTGTTGGTTGTTTTATGCTTATCCTGCAGGAGAATTCTTCACGTTTTACTTCAAACTCCCACGGTTCCACCAGTTGCTAGCTGTTTACATTATCATTTTGAAGAGGGTCATCTGTTTTTTCCCAGAAGAAAGGCAACTGCTGCTTTGCCTCTGATCTCTTGAACTCCCTCGGCTCCTCTGTGACAGCGGCTGCCTATTCTCACAGGAAAGCAAGAAAACTTGTCAGAGGAGGTTCTGGAGACCAAGCTTTCAGATGGGACTGGACTGGAGTGAAAAAATGGGAGGGACAAGCTTCCACCCACTATATATATATATATATATATATATACCGTATATATATACCGTATCCTTCCTTGCTGCAGTGCTGACTAACTTCCTTTAATCACATGTGGTATAAAGCACTTCAAAACTAGACTTTCTAAAGGTAATATCAAATGTTTTCTTAGAATTATTTCAAATCTACCCATAAATGGAGGAAAACTGCAGCAATCTCCTGCCAAGCATATTTTTCCTCTGCATATTGAGCATGCCTCATGTTCTAAATTTTGCTGTCGAGGAGGACATTGCACACAGTGAATGCTTGCCCGCTATCACCTCCTCCCACATACTCTCTTCTCTCTTACAGTGAGCGAGTAGGCTGTGCTGCTCTCCCTCTGTATTGCGCCACCTGAATACATCGGGGCATCTAAAGTGTGCATGCTCTGGCTGAGTAGAAGGTAGAAATACAAGGTAATTGCATCCTATAGGCCGTGAGTTGCCATTTTGCCTGAGTGTAGCAACAAATGCATAATGATGACAAATGATCAACGGGTATTTGTGTGGGAGAAAGCAAACCATGCGTGCCCATGATAGATGGGTCTAGGTGCAGTTTGTCTCATCAAAAAACTAGGAGCACTAGAAACCCATCAAGAAAAGAATGTGAAATATGTTAACTTCTTGTGCAGCTCACACTGTATCACCAAGGCTCTGTGATAATATGTTATCAATTATATTTATGTTCTCTATAAACATAGATGTTATCTATCTAATAAAAATCCAGATGTTTTGTAAGAGAAACCAACAGGAAACTGATTTTATTTGAGTTGGCAGCAGCTGATGAGTTAAATTTAGACATTTCTCTTTTCCTCCCTCACTACGCTGTTGTTGTTTTCTTTGCGCAGGCTGATAAAACATTCATTTCCTGAGCTTTCTGCAATCACTGAACCACACCCACAGGACCTCCCCATTCAAAGAGCACACCCAGTGAGGTTAAAGGTCATGGTCAGATGAAGGCAAGTTATTAAAATAAACATCCAAATGGTGAGGCTCAAACACTTCCTCCATAACACCATAAGTGTGCAGTTATTGCACACACATACACACTTGGAGAAAGTGAGAGAAGCAGGACTGAGAAAGTTTTTAAAATGATGGCATGTCTGGTAAAACTTGTCAAACAATATTCCTACACTACACTGCCATCTAGTGAGGACTGGGCCAACATAATGACAGTAAAAGATGTCACCTCTCCTCCTGTGTCTCCTCCTGTCACAAATGCTCTTGTGCTCCCTCTCTCTCATTTTGCTTTTGGACAGGCTGAACCAGCTATCTGGAAAATCAAGAAAATAAGAAGCTTGGGGCAGTGGAGACAAGGAACGTCACTCTGTGGCTGGTAGCTTTGGGCTGTGAGGTTTCGTGCTTCAGATTTGGGCGAAACATACTTCAGTTTGTTTCAGGGACGATGTCCTCAGTTACTTTGTGTTGTTCACATGCTAGAGATACTGGAAAAACAATTGTCTCTATTAAGTGCCTTAATCGTATTATTATTTGAATAAGTAAATTTTATGTGATTATTTTCAATGAGAAAACAAACCCGGAAATGACAAAAAATGGCACAATATCACAAGCAATGTTTATATTCAAATGTGGCCTGAATCTATTAGCTTGTTATATAGACAATAAATGATACATATTAGAGGTCATAAAAGCAATTCCTTCAACAATGTTTTGCAGAGAAATTCCCAAATGTCTTGTAATCCAATTTTGAAGAATTGTTTTCATAGTAGTACTCATAGTAAGCATAAACATGGCTTCAGTATATGAAGGATTTTCTTCAGGTCACACAGTGAAAAAAAAAAAAGTGGTGACATGATCACAAAAATTGGCTTCAACAGGACATCACGCAGCATACGAGGGAACATGTCAGGTATGTTGATGTAACGGATGTGACAAAAATGACAAAAATAACTCGGTTTCAGCTGACATAGACTGTTATGTAAGCTCCACGAACGACGTTGAAATGCACGAATGAGACTAATGAGCAGTGATGAGCCAAACTTTTCAAGAAGTTATTAGGGTTGGATCAAATTAATTTTCTGTTAAGACGTGGTTCTAATTCTTTGATCTGAATCCCACAAAGCAATATGTAAAAACAGATTTTAGAGGACACTAGAACAGAGGTTCCCAAATGTTTCCCCCAAATAGCAATAACTAATGGTTGGGATGCCTTTTGCAAGATGTCTTAAAAAACCCATTGACAATAGTGCAGCAAAAAAAACAACAACCAAAAAACAAAAAAACGTAAATTTACTTTTATTTATGCAATAATTATAAAATGTGTATTTAAAATCAGATTCAGTATTTCTGTTTTCCATTATTAAATTAGCATTTGTTTTAACATTCAACAACATTGTGTGTGTGTGTGTGGGTGTGTGTGTGTGTGTCTGTGTGTCTGTGTCTGACCAACCAGATCGACACTGACAGTTTATCTTATGAATGAATTTTCAACTTGCAGGCACTTATAAAGATGGGCATGGCAAATAAGATTTAAATATAATATTTTACATACTTTATGATAATGCACATAAAAATTCGATTTTCTTTACTTTTAGCATTTTCCTGGCCTCCCTTGCGGCCCCCAAGGGAGCCCAAGCTCCCACTTTGAAGAACACTTCACAGGAATATAAGTATTTGAATAAGGTATTTATCACTGACAACTAGATGTAATGGAATAGGCTGGAACATGCTATGAAACTAAAGAGGAGTCAGAAAAGCGGCACAAGTCAAGATATTTTTCAGCAGAAATTTTACAGAGGAAAGCATTTGTAGTAGCGACTGTGACTTGTCAGAAGCACTGGCATCAAACCTATGCATCACTTCAAAACATGTAACCAATCACACACACCTTTGAAAGGCTGATATGTCTGGCGCATCACCTTAATCTAGCAGCAGAAGGATGATCATCTGATGGCAGTGGCACAGATAGTCTGGGACAAATGAGCTGCCTCTTGTCAGGAATAGACGCTGGAGATGAGAGTTCTGGTTCTTTCTTGAGCTGCTTTCATGTCGGCAACAACATGAGCCTGCACCACTAGTGTTAGACTCTGTTACTTATCACAGGGCCCAACAGTTTGTAAATAAATCAAAGCGTCTCCCTTGAGGTCTACAGGGCTATGGCCTTTGTATTCAAAAGGCTATGCGGCGTGCCATTCTTGCACTGTGCTCTTGTCATTCAAGCACTCGCTAGGACATTTGCTTTGGTCATTTACACCACTAGCTCCTTCGATGGAAACGTAAATCAGACTCTCCTCATTGACTCTTTGGACGGCTCTTGGGTCGCTGCCCCACCTAACTGGGGCTCAGTGCCTGTCCCCGCTCGCCACAGAGTGAAAGAAGAAGAATGACTCTGATCTAAAAGGCAAAGCCCCAACTGAGGTTTCACTTTATGCTGGAAGAAGTACAGGGTGCTGTCAGATCAAATTCCCAAGTACTTGAAGAGGCTGTCTCAGGCACAAAGCAATTAACTGTTGCTGTGGTTGCAGTGAAGCCAACTGGGATGAGCTGCTTCCTTAATTATTGATTTATTCTTTTCTTTATTGATATTATCATGACCAATGGCATAATTCTCTGCCTCATTTTGTAATTTTTTTGCTGTGTATATGATGTTTAGTCTCACAATATCTGGAAAAAAATTGAAAAAAAAGCTATTCACTTCTCTAATGGCTTTCATTACCTGTGTGCTCCAGGTAATTTGCTTGACAACAGGCAGCACTATAGCATTAATATTTGAATGGTAGAGGACTCACTCCTAAAATGACCCTAGGTAGCCTAATGGCTGTTGCAGATATAGTGTAATTTCCTTCTGCAGCCCCTTTCTTTAAACAATTATGCCTCTGTCATCCCAAACAATACCAATGGACTGAGACAGGTTCACTCAGTAGGGCATGAGGCACTTTCTTAACTCTAGCACTTTGGCTTAGCCTGTTGTTGAATTACCCCACACACTGTGCCACAGATTGCCAAAGCCAGCTAGTTTGAGCAACCACAATATCTCCTGAGGTGACTCCAAACCTTAATTACCCCAGGAACAGAGGCATAGATGGATATCTAAGACACCGTCTTACTGAGTACTGCACTGCCTCAGAATCCCTGTAAGGCAATTACTACTTGAATCAAGAGGCAGGGGTAAAGAAAAGGAAAGCAAACTTCATTAAAATGGAAAGCATTAAAAGCGTATCCCCTCCTGTGATCATCATTTTCTTGTCCTGCAGTTCTCTAAACCTGGCCGAAGCCCAGACTCAAAGAGGCATCAGACTTAGTCGTATCAAACTGAGAGGGACTTTAAGACTGTAAAGCTCCGCCAAAATCTGCCCGCCAACAGATACACCCAAAGACATCATTCCTATTTCGTAATTTCAAGTTAAATTGATTCCTTGACCCTGCAAACATACCCTCAGCATTTGGAATCAAGCCTCTGTCTGCCCTAAATTCATAGTTCTGGATTAAAAACAACAACTGTCTAATGGTGGAAATCCTAGATCTGGAGTACTACCAAAATGTAATCAATTGTTCTTTGGCTCAAGGCCTGCCTGTCCAGCTAATATCATGTAAATCCATTCGTGCATTTTGAGATATTTGGTAGAACATAATAACTAAGAGGCAAAGACATAACCTTGTTATTGTAGGTAATAAGAGAGCTGATTTGAGATAAATATTTAATAGATTCTAAGAAACTTTCTATATTTTCTAGGTCAGTGGATGGTTTCTACCACTGGGTTTTAAAACATAATTATTTTCTAGTTATTTCTAGTAGAATAACAAGGGAACACGCCATTAAAAGTTACTTTAACTGACTTTTAATGACTGAGATGACGATGTGGATGATCACTCCCCTGAGAGCTGTAATACTTTCATATGCCATATAAGTTAGCTGTAAGAGTGACATAAGAACTTCGTAATGCAAGACAATGTTGAGAAGGAATTTAATGTTCAGATGTGTAAAGCAGGTTTTCTCACAGACAGCGTAATTTGTTACCTTTTTATTGTCCCCAGAGTGCTCAATTATTTGTTTGATCTTCCTGGGCTTTTTCAAAGGAACAAAAGTGTTTGTGATCTGAGACAGCACGCTGTGTTATTCACATAACACGTCTGGTCATTTGGATTCATATCGGCTAGATCAAAAAGTGTTTTTGACGCGGTTTCAGTAGATAGAAAAATTTCATACTTATTTGCAGCATAGTGTCTGCTCAACACCCACTATTTGAATAAACAGATGTCTCATTCTTAGATTAGGTGTTCCTGCAGAGGTAATTACAAGAAAAACTTCAGTGCATTTGTCCTTTGGTTATTCTCTCTCTGAGATCCTCGAGGAAAAGTGTTCAGACTATTCAGCTATATGTGTGCGTCTGCAGCACATGTCCAACTAGCACCTGAACTTGATCCCTGGGTAGCACTTGATGTTATTATCATTGAATACTTGATGTTTTTCACTGTGCAAGAAGATATAACGTTACTGTAGCAGAACCCTTCAGGTCTGGTTGCATTTAGTAAGAAGGCACAGACGGAAATGGCCTATTTAACCTTAACTTAATGCTGTGTTTTGTCAGACTGGTACTTATTTTAGGAACCATGGTTATGTCAACATTTTTCATTGTTGGATGTAAAGTGAGGACAACTAACTGCTGTGACTGTATTAGGTCTGTTGGAGCTGAATTTACTTTTGTTAAAGTTTCCATTTTCTTTTTCTGATTTAACTAAAAGTTTAAAGTCATGTGAGCAGGCACAGCAGTGCTGAAAGCTAAAGGCTAAGATCAATGTTAACATACCTAGCAGATAGCATGATGCTTACTAGGATGTTTACAGTGTTTGTTTAATGTGCTAATTACAACTTAACATAAAGAAAAGCTAATGCTGATGATTTTCAGGGTTATTTAGTCTTAAACTAGTCTCAGGTATTTAACAAATTATGACGTGATTATGGCAATACATGAACGGTTAAGGGATCACCAATATTGTTACAATTTATCCTTGGGGGAACATCCATGTCTGGACCAAATTTCACTGCAATCCATGTAACAGTTGTTGATTAAAGACCAGAAATGTTAACCTCACGGTGGTGCTATAGGTAATGTCAGGGATCACCAAAGTCATTACGATTTATCCTCTAACAACTGTGAATGTCTGTATACATTTCATGCCAATCCCTTTTGTAGAAGCAGAGATTTTTTACTGGAAACATTTTGACTTGCTGTTGGTGTTACATGAAAAGTCAAGGTATCAACTAAGTCATTATCCTCTAGACACCAAGGATATCTGAAATGTTATAAAATCTATAAAATTCTTGTCAAAGACATTTCACTAAAAAACAAAGATATCAACCTTGCTACAAGATATGCCAGAGACCACCAAATTCAGCTGGAGCCTTGATTTTATGGCAATCCATCCAATAGTTCTTGAGATATTTCAGGCTGGACCGAAGTGGAGAGATACAGTATGCAGTTCACACGACAAAAAAACACGATTATGTTCTGTGAGAACCCTACTGTTGTATCTAGTTGCAATAGGCTACTAGAAGTAAAGGTGAGTCATTTACAGACGCTTTGCTGTTCCCTCCTGTTCTCTCCTGCAGGGTGTTTATGTTCTGACCAACAAGAGCTCCACTGGTGAGGAGGAGGCCTCTGTAATCAAATTAAGTCTGACTTGCTTACTGCTGTTGCCTATGCAACTTTAAAGATGAAAGCAGAGAGGGAGTCACGTAGTTTTTAGGATAGAAAACAGAATCATCAATGCAGAATGCAGCAAACACAGTCTCCCGAGTTCAAACTTCACTTAACTTTGGCCACAGCTGACAGTTTAGATTCCCAGATACAATTCATCTCTGGCAACACAGTGCTGCACACACTCAAGAGGAAATGAGAGAAAAGGCGTAATGATTTTTTCTTATGTTAAAAGGATTGTTAAACCAAGTGTGAAACCATTCAATATCAATATTCTGGAGGTTTTCATTATTCACGAAGCAATTGTTGATGCAGCTGAATTGTCCACAATGTAAAAGAACTGATTATTCTTAGAGGATAAAGAACTGGACATGAAGTTATTATTACAGCAACAAAAATGTATTCTGAGGTATTTTTCCTCAAACACAAAGGATGAGTTTAAATGTATTGTTGCAATAGATTTGGGAGATGCATTATCAGACAATACTCAATCATCTTTCAGAAAACTCCGTCTGCCCTCTGGGACATTAGCAGTGTATTTGTGTATATCAGTCTTTTAGATATTATATTTCAAGACAACAACAGGAAAATAAGATTTTTTATATGCTGTCATATTTCAGCATTTCAACAAATCCTGTCACAGCTGTGTGCATGTCTGGCAAAGCCGTGACATGTGTGCATGGCAAAGCCGTGACGTGTGCATGACTGTCATTGCTGTTTTGCTGTATTGCAGCAGCTCCGACAATCTCTACAAATGTGTATGGCTGTTCATCCTACCTTTAATGGGTTAATATAAAGTAATCATGCACTCATCCAAAAAAACACAAATTATACATCGGACAGTTTTTAAAATGCGAAAGCACATGCTGTGGCTTCAGGTCTCTCTAAAAACCCGATCAGACAGCTGCAGCTTATTCGAAACGCAGCTGGTAAACAGATCTTTCTACTGGCTTCCTGTGTGTCGAAGAATTGATTTTAAAATACTGCTATTTGCTTTTTAAAGCACTGGATGATGTAGTCCCAAATACAGTCAGATGTGCTGCTATGTAATAAACTGAACTCTCAGTTGTTTGGGCAGGCCTGCTGTCTGTCCCCCAGTCGAAACTAAACATGGAGAAGCAGCATTCAGTTTTCATACATCAACTTGAGGTATGCTCCAACTCAAGCATTTCTGTTTGCAGCTGCCTTTCATTAACTGAAATGGACTATTTATTGATATATTGTACTGCATTGCGACTGCACTATAATTTTTAGGGATGATCAGATGCCATGAAATTTTGTACAGACATTCTTGATCCCTAAGGAATTTTGATGATCCTGTGACTTTAGCTCTAGCGCCACCATGAGGTTGACATTTGTGGTAGTAATATATCTTGAGAATTATTTCCTGGACTGTCACGAAATCTTCTACCGACATTCAAGGTCTATAGAGGATTAATGACTTTGATGATCTTCTGACTTTCCCTCTTTCCCACCACCAGGTCAAAGTTTTCACTTCTTCAGTGAAATATCTCAACAAGTGCTGGATAGATTGCCACAACATTTGGTACAGATAGGTGCCTATACTGACTTTGGTGATCCCTTGACTTTTCCTCTTGCACCACAATGAGGTTGACATTTTTAAACCCCTGACCTTTCATTTTGTCCAATACTTTAGTTCATGCCCTGCAAAACGAATGACATTCCCATCAACCTCAGCTGTACTTTCTGTTAGAAAATGCTAACATGCTATGAGCATGGTAAACATTATATCTGATAAACGTCAACAGGCTAGCATTATCATTGTGAGTATGTTAGCATACTGATGAGTATGTAGGTCCTGATCATGGTCATGATTTTTGGTTTTGAATAATATAGATTGTTGATGTTTGTTGTCAGTGGCACATTTCTGTCATTCCATGTTTTATATGCCTGACTGCAGACCAAACCGCCTTTAGGAAAATAATAATAAAGCTGAAACAGAAAAGTCAAGACTTTGGTGAAGTTTTCTACTGATATTGAGTTGGTCAGCAATGTGAATTGTTTTAAATTGACATCTGAAAGCTTGTTTTTATAGACTTTTATTTATGCTGTGTGCTGCTCTGCGTTTAGTGTGTCCGACTTTCTTTTTATTTATACTGTAGTCATAATTAAACCCTATATTTACCTCACCTTCCTATTGCACAAATTTTTATAAAAAACGGGGGGGGGACTTTACCTATAATTCACAATAATGAATGTAATAGATAGAAATGAATGAAAGCCCTTTTGGTTCATGAAATATAGCCCAAGGTTGGGTGCCATACCTGGTGCTCATGGATGTCATTGTCATTATCAAAGCGCAACATGGTTAAATTAAAGAATTAAGGTCATGACTTCACTATCTAGCTGTGATTCATGTTAGCCTGCTGTCCTGGGATTTGAACTGTAGCTCTTTGAAGACCAACTTCAATCATTTTAATGAGTTCATCATATCGCTGCTCACTGAGATGTCCCTGATGTCACTGCAGGGTCCACACTAAATATATTCCATTGTTTTAACCATTGATTTTTTTTCCCTCTGAAACATTCATTTTTAATGAGCCAGGTCTCCTCTTGCTCCTCAGAGGCAATCAAAAAATGACACATACCGTGGGATTCCCAGTTGTGCTCAAACACAGAACAGCTCCATAGGTTAAAGGGAGAGAGAATCCCTTAAAATAGGCCAAAAGGAGAACTGTGCACAATGTACTCTGGTATCACCAAAACATCTTTCTGTTGCTCATGGAGATAATCAGCATATGCAGAGTCTAAGCACAGTCTAAGTGGCCTCCATTTAAAAAAATCAAACCCAGTGTCTAAGTGATGTACTACTTATTTGTTTAAATCTAATTGCTGCATGGATTATGTTTACAAGTAACGTATTTTAAGTGTTGGAAGTACGTTTATACCCATAGGGAAGTGATTGGGTGGATGGTGGGTGTATAGAGAGCAGGAGCTCAACAACCGAGATTGGGGTTCACTTCCACAGTTCTGTGTGTGGTCAGATTTCGGCAACATACATACTTAAAGGTCCAGTCTGTAACA
>NW_023339751.1:13322517-13329116 GCF_004916995.1 Morone saxatilis | reverse complement strand
AAATGGAATATAATATTCATAGCTTTCATGAGTGTATAATCACCCTAAAAATAATAATTGTTGTGTTTTTCTTACCTTCTTACCACCATACTGAATTTTAGGGAGCAGGTCCTCCACTGAAGCCGCCATGTTGAACCACCATGGTTCTACAGTAGCCCAGAAGGGTCAAACCAAACACTGGCTTTAAATAGGGACTTTTGTGAGTTTCACAGCCACCGTAGTTTCTCCTACATGCGAGCTAGTTGCAACTTCACCAGAAGATGCCACTAAATCATACACAATGGTCCTTTAATGTTAGGAAAAGCCCACAGTTTCAGATAAATGTTAATGAAATAAAAATTCCTGTCTCATGCTTCAAATCACTGTCAAGCAGAGGTTTAGCATAATGTTCACATCTTAACTTAACCAGCAATCTTAACTGGAGGAAAAGTCAGAGATCACCGCAAGAGTACATGACTGTGGCTCTGGAGGTAGAACGGTTTATCCACTAATCATAGGGTTGGTAGTTTAGTCCACAGCTCCTCTTGTCCACAGTGTCCTAGGTCAAGACACTGAAACTCATGCTGAAAAACAAAAGAACTATATAAATGTACCTTGCCTTTTAAAAAACAGTTTGCTGCAAAAAAGTAGTACTTAGATATAATTTCTACCTCATAATACGAACCAGATATTAACCCCATTTAGCATCAAAGGACCCCAAATTGCCCTAACAGTGTAGGATGAGAAGGCCTGTAACTATCACATATGAATGTAATGTAGATCATGTTATATAAGTGTATATGTTTATATAAGACGATGCAGTCTTATCGATGTTATAGATTTGCAGACTTCACACACAAAAGCAAACTCACCATGACTTTGTCTTTAAACAGCACTGAATTAGCATCATGTTAGCCTTGTTACTGTCCGTGATGACTTACAATGTGTGACAGCTGCTGTGACTGATACCTTTATGAGCCGAATCAATGGGTTACCCATCTTTAAATGGCTTTATCAAAACCACCACGGGCAGGAATCTATCAAACAAATGAATGAATTTTGACTGCATCACAATGCAATTAAACCATCATTAGGGCTCTCATTTACAAAAACAATGAGATCAGAACCTTGAGGAACCCCACTTTTGATTGATTTTTTTTACTACAGGGTAATATACTCAGAGGTGTTTTGGTTGTGAAAAAACATACTTTGAAATTGACAATGATTTGTTTGTGTGTCTTTTTTTTCTCCACAAAAGATCTATTTGAAATCATTGTAGAACAACCCAGACAGCGTTTCTTTTTGTTGCTTAAGCACACCCATGTGAACGTCATATTTTATTTATGAAGTCTGAAAAGTATGCCACAGTGAAGGCTTGGCTTCCTACGTCAGGCTTCAGAAAACTGGATGGTGCTCATAAAAGTTTCAGCTCCTTTCAGAATGGAGAGTTTAGACATGTTGTCTTTAATTATTTCATTTTACATTAAAACCTTGACAACATTCACTCCATATCCAAAAAAGGGAATATTTCTTGGTGCATTCTGAGGGCAACCCCTGCTGGACCTTCCATCTTCATTCATAAAACATATGAGAAAGGTTGGCATGTATCCAATAACCGTATCTGACTGGCTTTTCTCTTAGGTTTTGATTCTTATTTGTATCAGATGTGAGCTAACTTATTACATGCTAACTTTTCAAAGCTCTTTCACCAAGCGCATTTCCTGCAAACGGATGAAATACTGCTGTTTTCACTGCAGGGGGAAGTAGCTACGGTACTTCAAAGTCATGCTGTGCTACAGTTAGTGCAACCTTCTTCTACAACAACTGCAGCTAACAGGTGTCTGAAGATTCCTGTCTGGACCAGAAGAAGTTCTTTGAAATGGATGCATCTTTGTGTATTTCTTATTTAGAGGTACACTTAAATGCCACAGTGGCTTATGTACAGTTTCAGTGTCCACAAATGTATGGACTGTGAGATCTGTGGAAACACAATATTGCTGAAATTCATCATTAGGTGGAGTTTGCCCCAAAATTTGCAGCTTTGATGCCAGCAATATTTCCAATGCTGTTACATCAAAAATGTTCTGAGAAGCCACTGAACTCTGATAGTCTCCCATGTGAGATGCTTGTACCTCATTTGTGACATGTTTCTTATTTCAGTCTTTCACAACAAAGTAGAAGGAGTGAAACTAGATAATGATGAGGTCATGCAGTTAAATAAAGTATCGGTGTCATCACTCTAACACTGAATACTAATGCTTCCATAAATAGAGAGGCTATTGACGTCACAGTACGACTCCTCACACAGATTAATTTGAACCTACATAAGATTTGTGAATACATTTCTGATGGCCTTGACAACTCTCTCTTCTCTCTCACACCTCCGATAAAACTCAACTGAGGAATCTGCAAGCCTTTGTGTGTGCTTTTCACAGAGGCAAATCTCAGAGGAGCAGCGGCACGTTGTGCTATGACAGTCGAGACTGGGACGTCGAAGTCTCGCACTTTTCTTCTTTTCTTTATCTTTCTTTTTTTCATGCCTTGGCTACTGAGAATAGTCTGAGTCTTCCCAATTAGCAGTTTTCTGAAGAGGTGTTGTGACAGCCAGGGAATACAATTTACAGTTGTTAAAGCGTATCTGAAGTCACTCGCAGTATCTAACAAAGATAATATTAAGCTTGATAATAATCCAGCAAACTATATGAAATAAAAGTATTGTGATGATTGATTGGACCTGTTTGGATCAAAGGTGATCTAATCCGCACGGCACATCTGTCCAAGCCTCTTAAACACCCCTCCTGAAATTGCTGCCTGCTGCCAGATAATGAAGACCAGTCGCAAATCACACCTGCCTATTGGAAGCTGGTGGGAGACCTGCACAGCTTAGCTGAAAGCAGGAAGAAAGTTTACAATGGGGAGACTAAGAAAAGAAATGCGAGATTGCTGCTGTTTCCTAGAAATGCTGTGGCTCCATTTATTATTATCTGACAGGAGACAATGAGCAATGTGTGGATGGAAAATGGAATAAAGTACTTTCACAGATCCCGTCACTAGTGTCTTCACTAAAAATACGTTCATGCTTGTTTTTATTTCACTAACAAACAAAAAAAAAAAGACAAACCACCGTTATATGGATTAAACAAACAAGATATAACATGGATTGTGTTACCTTTGGACAGAGCCAGGCTAGCTGTTTCTCCTGTTTCCAGTCTTTATGCTAAGCTAAGTTAGCCGGCTTCTGGCCGTATCTTCATATTTAGCTAGCATACAGACTTGAGAGTGGTGTCAATATTCTCATCTAAGTCTCGGCAAGAAAGCGAATGAGTTCATTTCTCAAATCTCTTTTATGTTTTTGTTTGAACAGGATATTGTGATCACACCTTTGCTTTATCTTCCACTCACACCACGTCTGAATCATGATGATCTCATTGTAACTCCTGGGCCACACTGTGAGGCAGCCACTATCACATCTTGCCAGTGGCATCGGAAGTGAAAAGACTCAAAAGTATCGATTCCAATGGTGGCTTTAATCCAGTGGTGAGTGCCATTATGTGAAAGCTGCTCCAGTGAACTCAATTGATTAATTTTGTCTTTTGAAATGGCAGCCATGGGTCCAATAAGTATATTTCTTTTATACTGATACAGAGACTCAATATGTGGTCTTCTAGACTATTGTTCTCAGCTTTCTTAGTCAACTTTTTCCTCCAGTCACTGCTCAGCGTGTCTTGGAAATGACGTAACCAGATAAAACGGGTCTGTCAATAGAATGCACACTGACATGTTCTCAATAGAGGCATGCCCTCTCCCGTGCTGTGGAATAGATTTACTTCATTTTCTCTTTATTCTTATGCCATTCATGACAGTCACCTGCATGCTGATGACTTCCTCCTACAGATTCTCGATGCCAAAGCATTTCAAATATGAGCACACGCAGTTTTCATGGTGCAGTGCAGACCAACTGGCTGTATAATCGAGAACTGGGAACAGCAGCGAAGGGACTGACCTATATGAAAGGAGTTGTGCATTTTAGACCTTCGAGATACTAAAGTAAAACCTTCATAAGCTGAGATTGACAGCACAGTTTCTTTCTGTGCTTGGGGATTCATGGGGAAGTGCTGCCAAATGCTGTGCCTGCGTCCCTGAGGTGCAGTGCAGGGTCAGCGCTGGAGGTGGCCACCTCAGCTGGGTGTAAAATGGCCAGTAAATCACAGCTGATACAGGACAGTGCTTGTGTGCAAGTGTGTGTGTGTCTTTCATCTTTTACATTTCAATGCTGTTCATCCTCAGAGCTCTGTCTACACAGTGCATGCATGATCAGCCAGGAAATTATGCATTCGGGTATCGGGGTACTTGTTGTGCACTAGTGAATGTTTATGTTTGCTTCTATGCCACCATTTGCATGTGCATGTGTGCGTCTGTGTGTGCGTGCAGGTCACCCTGAAGCTGCCAGACCAGATGTGCAGGAGTCTGGCTTGTGTGGAGTGATGAGTGGCTCCCTCGCTGACTCTGCAGACTTGGAACAATGCACATAGGTCTCTCCAACTAATGAGCTCTCTATATAGAGAGCACACAGTGAGAGCCTCCACTCTGCCTACAGTTTCAATCAGGGCCTCCATATCTGGGGAGCAGAGCTTTTTATGCTTGTGCTGGCGTAGGACCAAAGAACTTGATACAAAATGCAAATCAGCATCGAGTACCTGAGGTGGTTCCAGTTTGTTTGTGTCACAAGGTGGAGAGTGACAGGTTCTTTGGATCAGGATGGAGTATGCTCAGGAATGCAGAGGCAGCAAGGCTATTTTTGCTTTAGACTTCCTAACAAATACGAATTCATGGGCTTTGCATCTCCCGGATTTGGTTACAAAGCACTTTCTATATTTGTGAGGACAACCAAAAACATATAAAAATACATTTGAAATGACTTCAGAGGTATATTGTGTGGATAAACATACTGTATCACATTTACGCATCACAGCACAAGGACAAAGATGAATCATCTGTTTCAACGTTGCATGCTCGTCATATTGGAAAGCTCTGCTCCCCGATGGGCTGTTAAAACCGACTCAAACAAATATAGGTTACAGGAGCTTAGAGAGTGACGCAGCACCCCTTGAGGCAAGTGTCCAGACTTCTTACTGAGAAATGACTCTACATTATTCATTTCACCTCTAATGTCTTTGTTTTTGCAACAGTGCTTCAAAAGGAACAGGACCACTACCTTAATTCTGGAATGCCTAACTACCAATGGGAAGCTGCCAAAAAAAAAATCAGATAAAAGTTCACTCAGTGCATTAAAAAAAATCTAAAAATAGATTTTTCTGAGTGTCAGCTGGAAATATACAATAAAGGCACTATAACAACTGTGTCTCATCATTATTAAAAGCCCCCACAAGGAGGGGAAAATTCTTTTTATCACCACTAGCAGCAAGGCACAAGCTGAAACCTAGTCTTGCCAGTACTAAATATGGCTCTAATGAGTCAGGGAATTGTGGGCTTTTAACCTAGGGTAAATATTTTTACCTGCCTTGTGGTTTTTAACCTCAGGGGGGGCAATAGAAAACACCACACCACATGTTTTTGGACTGCTGGGTACATTAAGACTAATCTAAGGTCGGTAATGATACATTTTTTTGCACAACAGGCAGTTTGGAATGCAAATCTTCTCTTATGCTACCAATCATAGCCTGGTAGCAATATCATAAAATATTCATTTTCACAGGAACCCTATTCTGTGGTGGTGCAAAATCCTCTGCCTCTGATGGAGAAGTTCAAAGATAGACTCACATACCCTACAGTGTTCCTGTGCCATATCGTGTACCTGTCAGGGAAATTACAAAGACTCGTGAGCTCGCGTCAGATTTCAAACGCCTAACCTTTATGTCTTAGGTTTGTGTTTCTCTGGCAGCGCTAAATATATGAGATGCCCTCTAGTATCTTACAAGCTTGCTGTTTTGATCTATGAGGTTGTGATATAAGCTTTGGTTAATAATTGATGTCTGTAAGGATGTCTCTCTCCAGCTCCTTTACATGACTCAAAAAAATGACATTCCTGAAAATAAGAGGGGTCTTCTGCAGGATGAAATATTTTACTTTGTGAATTACTGATGCACCGTGTGGGAGTTCCCACCCCCTCCGTTCTCCCTTGTTATTGTGCAAAGTTCAGTGTTTTTAAGTTTTCCATGGCCTTTAGACTGGTAAGGAACGCCTGTGCTGACCTCATTAGTGGTTACTGGCTAGCATATGAAGCTAGTGATCTGTGTCCTGAAGTTTCCATCTGTATGCTAAACAACAAAAATGACCTTCTCTTTTTCTCATGTGCCTCTCCACGACTAATAGAGGAAAAGGGGACTAGAAGACAACTTCATTGCGAGGAGAACAGCATGTTGCTACCAAAGCCAAGCTGCCACCAAAGTGTGTAAGACAGGTTTAGAGGAAAAATTTAATATTTTTGGTAATATGCCTATTTGCTTTTTTTGAGAAATCAAATCTCAAGAAATCAGATTAATAAATACCAAGCTATAATTAGCAGACGTTAGCTTAGCTTAGCATAAAGACTGGAGACGGGGGGGCAATCCAGCCAGATCACCCCCTCCATTCATAATGTTGGCTAGTGTTGCACGCTG
>NW_023339751.1:13318448-13322417 GCF_004916995.1 Morone saxatilis | reverse complement strand
CCTGCCGACGGTTCTGGCATGACACCCATGTCGCTCTCCGTGAGCATTGCCCCACCTGGAACAGAACTTACTGAAGGTTGCTTTAACATTTCTTAAACCTGTACATAAACATAAGTGTAAAAAATGACAGATACGGACAATGCCAGGCTAGCTGTTTCCATTTTGGTACAGTAAGCTAAGCTAACCAGCTGCTGACTGTGGCTTAATGTTTGTCGTTAACACATGAGAGTCTGGTATACGGTATACTTCTCTGCAGGAGATTGTCCTCCCGAGAAGAACAACAGCTTTGTCGTCTCAGCCAGTGCCTTAAAATTATATATGCTTACATTCAACATGCATTATGACAAGCAGGAGGAAAAAAGGCGACGTTGTCATGGAGTAAAAATGTGGAGGAGGTCACAGTGATGGGTCAGCAGAACATCATAACAATGTAGTTATTACTGTAATCATGACAACAATGTACTTATTTTAACCAAAATCATCGATCTTTTCCTAAACATAACTGTAGCATGTAAGCCAAAACCCTTACTCATAGTAGCAATGTCATATTATAAAAGGATTTTATTTTTTAGATCAGATAACGATAGAGTAAACCCGCATAGACTACGATACATAAGACTACATAGATAGATAGAGAAACTGTGGTGCAAAAGAAAATGGAATATGTCAAATTTGTACAATAGTAATTGAACTAATTATTATTAATTAGTCAATTGTACAACAGAACACTGGGTTTTATGGCTCTTTGCAAATTGAAGACAGTTTGAATGGGGACATATATAATTGATAATTAAAAGTCTGTGCCTGATGGTCATGCTTCTGCTGCTGTGGGCGAATGATGAGTTGTTATAAACTCCAACTGTGCTAAAGGATGCTGGTTTGTTCTGCACATCTCTTAAACATGCTTCAGGAACACTTTGCAAATGTTTATCGAGTTCATTTATAATATTTATACGTGTGGGTATTACTCAAGATTTCAAAGATTTCTTTCTCTAGTTGCAAACTGCTGTAATCATCTCTAAAGTGAGCAGGTCAAAAAATAAAAAAGACAACCCTTTAATGAGAGAATCTTCAACAGGGGGCCCAGACTCTGTCACCACCACCCAGTCTTAAAGTGGACATGATGGACTTCTAAAAGTTTTAATTATAAGCTTCTTCAGGAGAGCTTCAGGCCTGCTGTGCCAACATTTCAATATTTCTCTCAAATATTAATGTTTACAGCCTGGGTGTCTTCAACTACAGGTTCAGGTTTATTTTCCCACTTTCAGGGCTTCCTCTGACCCGAAGCCATCACTTAGGAATCAAATTTGTTAATCTAATAAAGATATGAATCACCTCGCCATCATTTCGCTAGGTTTCCATTTTTACAAATAATAATAAGACATGGGGCCATTACCTGCAGACTTGTGTGAATTTGTTACCCTAAAATAAACTTCACTTCAAGTCTAGAAACATCTTACTTCTTCTTTGCTTTTATTTGAGGCACCAAATAAAAATTACATTTGTAAAACAACAATGTTCACACACACAGAGAAAGCTATCACTGCTAATATCTTATCTAACTCTAATGTACACTCTGAAAATTCACACATTCCCTGTTGAAACAGGGTATTAGGCTTGACATAATGCAAGGAGAGATCAATCTACTGCTGCAGAGGGATATTTATTTATTTCATGTATTTTAATGGAGGGTATGGATACACTCAAATATCTGTCATGGTTGTTTTATTCAAGCCTATAGTGGCACAGCCACTAGCTACTGTTTCAAGCATATTGCTTTCCAGAAAACAAAGTAATGACATTTAGTTGCTAAAAAAGTTTATATTAAGATAAGGAAAATTAAATAAATAATTTTTCATTTAGTTGTGACTAGGAAATATTTAATTTATTCTAGAACACTTTATTTTAGTTTATTTAACAGCCTTTTTTATTATGTTCTCTGCATACTTGGAGTTGTACAAAAAAACCTTCTCATCCAAATATCAAGGCAAGATTGTGGCTTTATTTCCCACTGAACATTATCTATCTAACACCGTCTTGGCAGTTGAACACACAGACATTGAACCAACACAACAATACAATACAAATTAATGTGTGTGTGCCAGTGAAGTTTAACCGAAAATATCCACTATAAATGGGTTTGAGTGAGCTGGTTGATAATGCTAGCAGATGTGAATATAAGCACTGATGATGTGAATAATGAATACCTTATGGAACAATCTGCTACATTTGTTCTTAAGTGCTTATTAGGGTCTGCATTACCTCTAATATGTGCTTGTTAATCAAACCATAGTTCTCCGCTCTTGTGCATAATGTGAAAACCTTCAATATGATATATATATATATATATATATATATCTTGGAAGAATGTGCAATGATAAACAAGATAGGAAAAATAGGATATGAAATCTATAAAACTATCAGAAATATGTTCATTATTTATGCTTATTGTAGTGTTAGCAGTTCACTACTTGACTTTGTGTACCGCAAATATGTATAAACGTACCAACTGAAACTAAATTCAAATCAAACAACCCGAAGCACTTTGGTGCATAATACATAATTGGCTATATTTATTATTCTGCTCAATGTAAAAAATGTTAATTCTTGGTGCCCTTGGCTATAGTTTAATTTCTTCTAACCTTACAAGCAGTGTAGGCCAGTAGTGTGCTCACACCTATCACACTAAGTTGTAGTTGAGCTAAGATCATGCAACATCAGATCGTTCTTGGCAGGAGTGAAATGAGAAGAAATATATGCCCTGTAGCTGAAAACATTATGTTCTTATTAAATTGTGTGAAGAATTATTTTTTTTAAATGTGGAATAATGTAACTTTGTGATGATATAAGGCTGCTGTTGATGTCCTGAGCTGCAGTGAGGCAAACTCTGAACGCTTGAAGGTTAAGCAAAAAATATGGAAGAATGAAGATTATTGTAGTAGTGAAGAGGTGCTTTAATGGGGAAATCCAACTCACTGATTACTGAATATGTGCTGAATAAATTATGGTTTTAAATTAGACTTCATATGCAAGAGCTAAAAAAATGAATTAATTAAAGCTTTATCTACTATACAATAAAATAATCATAAAATGAAGTACAGAGTGGTATATTTCTGTTAATTAGATATTAATATGAATCTAGATATAGGATAGATGTCCTGCCTAGTTCCTTTGCCATAGACGCCGTGTCCCAGCGGCCCTCTCAGGACTAAGACCGGTGGCTTCTGACGTCCACATTATGAAGATCCTGGGGAGGCTCGTCTGGAGCAGCAAGGCTAAGGTCGGCTTTCACTGTCACACAGTTCGCCTACCAGCGCTGGGGAGTTAGAACGGCTCATCTACTGCTGAACAAAGGCTACATCATGCTGGATAAGGCCGACGAGCATGTGAGAATCATGTTCATTTGACTTTCCAGTGCTTTTCGCACCATCCGTCCGGCTTTTACTGGGGTGAGAAGATGGCTGTGATGAAGGTTGGAGGCACCATCGGTCCTGGAATCATTGATTAACTGAATGGGCAGACACAGTACGTACGCTACACAACTGTGTGGTCAGCAAAAACACCCTCTACACCATCGGACTTTAACATATTGCACCGAAGTCTAGCCACTTCAGAGGTTTTCTGATAATCAGAATAGTGGTTATATTGAAAAGGGTGGATGAGATGAATATGGACTGTGGTGGGAACTTGGTCACTATGGAGTGAGCTGAACCTCTGCAGCTCAATGTGACAAAGAGAGGAGCTTATATTGGATCGTGAGGAGGGCGAAACACTGTGACCCTGTTTTCTCCAGGGGGTCCTCTGGATCACTGTTCAGGAAGTACTGGGGGTGTACTTTAATAAAATTCGGACTGACCAGACATTCTACAAGAATAGGCCAAGTCGACTTTTTTTCTTTGAGGGATGAAGGCATTTAACTCTGCGAACTATGCTGAGGATGTTTTAGGGTCCTTTTGTGCAAGTGCGATC
>NW_023339751.1:13300706-13318348 GCF_004916995.1 Morone saxatilis | reverse complement strand
AAGTAATTTCCCCCTGGGATTATGAAAGTATTTCTGATTCTGATTCTGATATGTTTATAACACTGTGAGTGCTATAGTTAGTTGTAGTAGGTA
Source organism: Morone saxatilis (assembly GCF_004916995.1). Classification (NCBI taxonomy): domain Eukaryota; kingdom Metazoa; phylum Chordata; class Actinopteri; family Moronidae; genus Morone; species Morone saxatilis. The sequence goes on along the minus strand of NW_023339751.1, from coordinate 13,318,255 downwards.
GGGTATAATTTCACAATTTTTCTTCACTGACAGCAGATTCAAAACCGTATATCACATATGTGAAAGAGTAACTGAAGGATCTGAGGTATCAAATGAATTCAACCCTGCAACATTTCACCGGGGTCAGAGCACTTAACCTGCTCCCTGTATTGCATTTCAGCGTATCTCTCAATAATGTAATTGAAATCATTATTTGAAAAGGGCGATTTTCCCTGCTTGTGCCCCAGAGGTGTGTTCAGCACTAATTAAAGTGGATGCCTCAGGTGTCTATTCCTACCTCAACACCTTCTATCTTGGCACGTCTGCTTCAATAACGGATTTGCATGAAGCTACATTACAAAATCGACACAGACATTTCACAGCTTTTGTTCCATTTCTTTTCTTTAAGGAGAGGATTAGGTGTAGATATTATTGAATGCTGAAAAGAGACTTTTCTATGGCAACTGTGTCTGGTTTTTGTCATATACACATACTGCTGCTGATAGTCAATGCTAAGCAGCACTGAAGGCAGATGTTAGCTTTTTAGTTTGAGCAGAAGGGTGAGACAATGTACTATGCATGAATAATGTCCTGAGTGTCTTTGCCTTTTTTTTTTACTGTTATGAGCACCAGAGTAATTAGGACGGTTGTGAAAGTGAACCACACATCAGAGAGGAATAGGTCTAATTTCAGAGATGAGCTATAACAGTGCTCTTTTATTCTTCCACAGAATTATATTAAATTAAAAAAAAAAAAAACCAGAATAATCCAACAACATGGATCGCTGATGTCTCGTTCCTTTGTGTGCTTTTCACACTGTCTGCTCACAAGTTTCCATCACAGAAGTATGAGCTCAGGGAGCATAACGCTGTTTGTATTCAGTCTGTGTGACAGGCGGCAAAGCAGCAATCTTGTCTGTCGAAAGACAATGATTCCACTCAGCTGCCATGTTGTGCACACAAATGTGCTATACGACATCAGTCCTGAAATCTGTCACCTTGAGCAGTTAAATTTAAAGTCGGAGAACAAGTCAAAAAGATCCTCCATGGATATTTGATTTCAAATGCACACGTTAAATCTCCCACAGTGTGCTTGTACTTTCAGAGTTTCATTCTAACATGCAATTTAAAAACCTGCAGTTTAGTTTTTCTGAAAATCAATTATTGATTTTAGACAACTTCATACTCCCACTGTGGCTTCAAATAGAAATTTACATTATCAATAAAAACACAATAAGTACTTGCATCTAGAGAACACTCCTCGATCAGTCAATCTACAGAAAATGTATCTGAAACTATTCTAAAAATTCATTGTTTATATCATTTGCTAAGCAAAAATGACATCCTTTAGTTTTTAGCTTTTGAAATGTGATATTTTTCTGCTGTTTAGCAATGTATTAGATAATTGAATACATTTGGGTTGTTTTTTTCAGATATAGCAAGTAATTAAGTGACACCACATTTCCTGAGCCTTTTTTTCACTATTTTCTGACAATTCATTCTTATTTGACAAGCATAAAAGACTCATAATACTGCTTCACCTAAAGACAGTTATCACATACATTTACAAGCTGTCAAGTCTGGCAAAACAGACAGGTGCAAGATACAATATCCATTTAGTCGCATAAATGAAATAACATAACAGGACAGCTCAAATTTAACTTAGTTTAAAAATGAATAGGTTAAAAACACGTTAGTTGCATCCATGTTTGGGAAGTTATTTTTTATCAAAGAAATATTACAAGCAAAACAAGACAAAGTACCAAAAACGAGCCATACACAAACCCAGCATCTGCACAACCATCCATGTCTAAGCTAAGCAGACAGGTCAGGCAAAAATCCATTATGATCATTCCACACTGTCACTGCAGATGTATCCCAGACACAGCAAGTAAAAAATACATGTAAAGTCGTACAGGTTCCATAAACATGCATTGGTATCTTTAGGAGGTCCTCTGCATTGTAATGTAATAGTTGGACTGTGCTTTAGCATTACAGTCAAGAACTTAAGCTTTTTAGCCAATGTTCCCCATGATTGAGATTCTTAGTCAGCCATCAATCTGCATTATAGACTGGTTTCCCCTTGTCTGGTGGGGGCTAACTGAAACAGATTGAGACAGCTCTTGCTCACTGCATCACTAATGGCTGCCAATGAAAGACGTCTCTGTGCAGTTGACCCGTATGTGGAACAGGATCACGTCCCAGCTCAGAGTGATGGGGAGAACACAGCTCAATATAGGGAGTCTCTTCGGCATCAGTCACCAGTCAACAGCATCCTCATCCTATTGACTAAATGTTGCCCAGAAATAGAATCTAATCACAGGGTTTGGACTGGCTCTAGTTTTCCTAATGGTTTACCATTAGCTGACTGGAACAAAGCCCAAAGTATAGGGAAATATAACAATATATTCCAGGGTGTCTGCATTGTATGGCTATAATGGGTTCTCAATTATTACCATAGTCCTCTGTGCTTCTATACAACAGCAGAGACCAGAGAGGGTTGACAGAGAACATGATTACTCGCTCACCTATGGTTCGAATCTTTCTCATTATTTTCTGTCAGACAATCCTCCATTAACCTAAGAGAAGGGCACAAAAAAGCACAAGCTAAAATTTGGGGGAGTATGCATTTTCTTTTTCAACACAGCTGAATGGAGAACACAGGAGCACAGCCTCTAACTGAAACAATTTTCAAGCCATTTTGCAGGTGGGCCACAACAGAGTCGTTACCTGCATGGCATAATTGACAGTGAACACAGGCAATCCTGTTAATTGATTACCTAGGCCTGCGCTAATGGAAAATGTAAAGCCTCATTGTATCTTCCATAAAGGGCCTGTCAGGAAACATTTCCCACACAAGAACTACCAGAGGCAAACCCAATAATGTCTCTAGACTTCTCCCCAAGGGCCCCAACATCTGAAGACTGTTTTTAATCCAATGCATAATTACATATAGGAAGATGATCCAGTCAAATATTTCATAGTGACATGTACTGCTGATCAAAAACAGAATAAAAACCCCTAGGGGACCACGTGCCTCTACAGAAATAGGCTATAACTTAATTAAGAGTACGCCCAGTTTTTTTTCTCTCCCCCATCCAGGTTGTGATGAGGACGCGGGGGTATGGGCCCCTCTCCCCTCTCGTCCAGGACTCAGCCTCCAGCTCCTCCTCTGATGCATCGTTTGCATCAGTACTTGGGAACACTTGTCCGCGCTGCTGCTGCTGCTGCACCTCCCCACAGTGCATTCACGGACTCCACTTTACCAGGTGATGACAGACAGACGCACAAGAGTGAAGATGATAAGCTTTTAACACGCCTGAAAGTCGGAATTAACGGAGAATGGAGACGCGCCTCGGCCACTGCCTTTTTATCATTTTCTCTGAGTGGATTTGGCTCTTCACCCTAACTTCCATCTTAGGCGGAACAAAAGCGGAGGTAAGGTGCATTCCCTCGTGCCAGCTGCCGCTAATCACAGCGTCTCCCCGGGAACTCTCGGCCCTGGATTTGACTCATTTTGGCGAGGTAACAGCGGAGGAATTTGTTGGATTTACCGAGGGGTCACCGGGCGCCGAACCCTCCGCCGGCGGGGACGAAACGCACAACGTTGCGGAATTAACCTCGAGCGATGAAAGTTCATCCAAAGTGCGGCCGCGGTTAGGGGGGAATAACACAAGTTGTCTCCAGAAGGACGCGTTGAACGGTCAGCAAAAACTTTTCCACCCGAAAGTGTTTTCTCGAAGTGGTTCACGCGCGGCTGCCCCTTCTCCCACTGACGACGACTTAACCGAAAATAGCACCGAGGATGGAAAAAAGAAGAGCTCATACGTTGAAAATGGGGCGCAGGTTGATGTGACGGTGAATGGGGACACGGATGTGGCCAGTTGGAGACGAACGCGAGGTGCGAGGAGCGCAGAGACTTGGTCCGGATTCAGACCCGAGGGCGGGGAGGACGCTTCGTTTTCGGACCAGGAGGAGTTTCAGCTCACAAGTTCGACATTTGCGCTCACCGGGGACACGGCTCATAACCAGGCGATGGTGCACTGGTCCGGACAGAACAGCAGCGTGAGTAGTTCATGTGCTCCACATTTACGCACGGACCTCTTTTGACGCAGTGTGGTCAGTGTTCACTCACACAGCGTGCGTGGTCATTAGAGTCATCTAAACTGAGAGTGGCCGAGCAGACGAGACGTAGAAGAGCTTAAATGTGTAACTGCAGAGAGGTTGCAGAGTTTGAGGGAATCTTGCCTTGCCTTGCTTCATTCTCTCTCTTACGCGCACGCGCACACACCCACACACACACACACACACACAATCTATGCATCTATGCTTTCGTTTGATTAGCTGACTTTGGCAAAAATGTGAAAAAAAAATAAGTCAAAATAATATAAGTTGTCATTTTCTGCATAGAGTTAAAAGGAAATAATGTCTCTCCCCCATTTATTCATTCAGTTACACACACGGTCACACACACACATTGTGATGTTCTTTTTGGTCTAATCACTGACTTCGGCAGTTGGCTATAATAGGCATACATTTTGTGTATAAATGAGATCAATGAACCTTTCTACGTACTCATCTTTTTGCTGGAGCCTTATTCGCCCTGCTCAGAAATTGGGAGGTGATAGTACAAAAGGTTAAGTATACAGCTCACTAACTGATACACTGTGTTCTCAGAGTTAAGCAGACCTTAATTTATGTCTGAGAGAACAGCTACTGAAGGGTAAAAGTCATTATGCAGTGGAGAGATTGAAATAATAATAATAATAATAATAATGATAATAATAATAATAATAATAAAAATGTGACTGTGCTTATGTAAGACTCCATTCAAAGACTGTAACTCGGGGTGCTTTACAATAAAAAGAAATGAGCACTATGAAAAAATAGCATCACAGTAAAACCATAAAATACTGCACATAGATAAACACTCCAAGTTAAAAGAGAAGTTGAAAGCTAACAGAAATAGATGTGTTTTAACCTCTTGGTTACCCTATAATATCCAGGGGACTGGCATTCCCCAGTTTGGGATCATCCAATTTTCTTATATCTGTGGTTCTGAACTTCGAACGACCCACACTGGAGGATAGGAGTGAATGTGAAGGACCTTAAAATGTCAGGGGTTCCTCAATGTACTCTCAGAGCTTTACTGTATGTACAAGCAAAGGGACTTTGTTATATGCTCTGTTTTTCTTGTGTTGATCAGTAGTCAAGAGACAGAATTTGAATTATTTTTGGTCCTTAAATAGACTTTTCAGTAAGATCAGTGAAATGTGGAGTTGTCTAGCCTGCTTGAGATGTAAGCATGAATTGGCTTTTTGAAATCTTGCTGGCTTAAATTGCACCATGGCAGAATTTCTGAGGCGAAACAACTGCTGGAAAACTGCTTATTTGGAGGTGTAATTTAATACTGAAATCAGAGTGTAACACACTATGTCATAGGGCCTAAGCTTGATCTGGTGTTCCTCTGTTGGCCTCAGGGTTAGGGAGAAGTATTTATGTCCTGTTTGTCATTCACTGAGTTTTAGAAAGTTATTACTCATCTATTTATTAAGTGCAGACAGGCTGTGAGCCAGTTTGAGGTATTTGCATTTGGCTCTACGGATCTGTATAATTGTGTGTCTGTCATTGCCATCGCTGTGGAAATTGACATTATGATGACATCATCTATGGGTACGCTGAGAAGAGCATCAGACCAAGGCAGCTTCCTTCTGCTTAATCAAAAGAAATGTTACATTCCTCAGACACATGAGTTACCAAAATGGCAGAAAATTTCCTTCCAGTCATGAAACGGATTTTTAAAAACACATTCAGCCAGACCAACACATTTCACAAGATGAGGTTTAATGTTGCAAATGCATCTAATGCAGCACTCGATCTAAAAGAACCAGAAACGAATCTGAAATGTTTTAAAACATTCAACTTCTGTAATGCTTGATAAACAGTATCAAATGTGACTGTTAGTTTCTAAAATAGATGCAATGAAATAGTAAAAAGCAAAAAAATCACTATCACTTTTTTGAAAAAAATTCCCTTTGAAGTAATAATTTGACTTTTCTTGGGGAATTACACTCATTTGCTTATTTGTTGAGAGTTCAATGACAACATACCACTTGCCTGTCTGTACAGTAAATATTAATCTACAGCCAGCAGGTAATTAGCTTAGCTTCGCATTAAGACTGAAAGCAGTTGGAAGTTAGCCTGGCTCTGTCTGAAAGTAACAAAATCCACCTACCAGCACCTCTAAATTTGACTAATTAACACGTTCTCTCTTGGTAAATCGACTGTACTTATATAGCACCTTTCTAGTCTTCCAACTACTCAAAGCACTTTACACTTTGTCACATTCACCCATTCACACACATTCATACACCATGCAAGGTGCCAACCGCTCATCAGAAATGGAAACAAAGCACACTCACACACCGATGGCACAACATCTGGAGTAATTTGGACTCTTTTGTTTAATCTCTATACAAATAGAAATGTTCATGTTTTTACAGGGCAGTTAAACACTGGAACTATTGCTTGGCTTTCTCAGCTTCCAATCGTTATGCTAAGCTATGAGCTAATCACCTGCAAGCTTTAGCTTCATATTTAGCTTACAGACATGACAGTGGTGTTAATCTTTTCATCTAACTCTCTGAAAGAAAGTGTATGAGTGTATTACCCAAAATAATTGACTTTAATGAAAAAGAATATACAATATGCATTAAAACATAAGAGGTACACTGGAGGTATTGTACAAGGCATCAGTAAGTAATTCCAAATGAATAAAAAGTCTAAAGTAGTATCACATATTTTGGGAAATTCTGTTTCGTAGGAACAATCAACATGCATGAATAAATTATACTCCTAAACCTGATAGTTAAATATTTGTCTTCGATTTAAAGGACTAGTGCATATTTGCAGATTGCCACTCCCTTGCTTCACCCTCCCCTTTCGAGCACAGAGGGGAAACTATGGTGGCTGCAAACTGCGCTATAGAGCCAGTGTTTGTTTTGTCTGTTCAGGGCTACTGTAGAAACTCAGTGGTTCAACATGGTGGCCTCAATGGAAAATTAACCTGTAGCATCAGTAACTAAGCTACTCATTCTAAGGTGACAAAAACATTTCACACAATTCTTATTTCCAGGTTACACTAATGAAAATATAGTTATNNGATCCTCCTAAATGTTACATACTCTAAAGCTATTATTACCAGGATTTTGCATGATCTTTTTCACAGTTACATGACATTCTAGTTCTGTGTTGAGAAATTTCCTCCCTGATGGCACAGAGTGTCAACCCGCCTACTAACAATGTAATGTGTGTGTGTGTGTGTTTTCTCACTGCTGCCACGTGCCACACCCTCTCTCTCTCTCTGTGTATGTGCAGGCCAGGTGGTCACCAAGGAAGCTCGCAAAATTTCCAGCTGGTGTACTTTTTAGAAATGTATTTAAAGTATTGATTTCCAAATGAGCTAATTTTCTTTTTCCATGTTCAACATGTTTGTTTTAAATGATTACAAGTAACAGTTCAGTCGCAGTGGTTGAAAACTGCTTCCCTACGTTTAGCAGCCAGTCGCGCCTCAATAGGCAACCTTATCTGACAAGCTGCATGATGAGAGGGAGGCAATTTGTAAAATGTTTGGGTAGATACTTTGGGAAACAAATATAAAGACAGAAGATAGGGTTTAGGAACAGGTCAAAGCTTGGTTCACATATAGATATCTCCTCTGGTTTATTAATGTGACTCAGTTTGTGTGGGAAAGTGCTAGTGTCTATTTTGACACTTCAGTCCTCACATGTCGACTTTGTCATACATGAAATCAAGTTTTCAGGCTGCCTAAAAATTCAGATATTTGTTAGTTAGCTATATTAGCACAGCCGTCTGTGATGCGTTTGTTGCAAATTCTGAAATCTGATAATTGGTTTAGTATCAGGCCTACAGGACATCAACCAATTTGTACATACAGTTTGTGAGACACATTTTCTGAGCTTGTTATTGACTTGAAATGTAGTATTCCTGCCAAAATCCAGAAGTTTAGTTGGTGGATGCTGTTTTTTTAACATTTGTCCAATTATCACGGTTTGAAAACTAAGCTGCTATTGTCATTTGGGCTTTTTAATAAACATGAAAACCAAGGAAAATGTGAAAGTTGTGCTCAGTTGATTGACGCTACGACGCTGATTTATACAGTTATTGCCTACTACACTAGCCCCAGGTGGTACCTCTCATGTATTAAATAGGTAATCTTCAGTTTCTCTAAAATACAACACACTTACTGTTGTTCTGCCGCTATTTTCAGAATCCTCAAAGACTCTCTGAACTATCTGCCTCATCTGCTGAATGATAAAAAGATTTTTAACCCATTTCTCAAGTTGCATCTCTGCTTCAGAATCAAAACAAAGATGGCAGCCTAGATCTGCCTAGATAGAAAAACAGACCTGAATGCTTGCTAATACATGAGAGGCAGAAACTGAGGCTAGTCCGTATTGTCCAACCATTCAATACTAAGTGTTCTGTCTCTGAATTTGAAAAATGTAAGTGTAGCAATTCATTTTATTACAATGAAAAAAGTAAGGGATAATAGCAAGGTGTCCATCATCAGGAATTATTGGACGACGTGGGCGACTTGCAGCAGCACTGAAGGACTAGACTCAGTGTTGTAAGATATTCAGATTTTGTTTTCATTCAATTTATTTCAGTGCATTAATTTAGACCGGTGAACAATTTGGGTGTTTGGTTTTACAGAACTCTTATGTAACATACATAGCCTTGGTAGCCATGGTTTACGTAGAAAGATAATTTGAATTAACTCGCGTGGCAAAGAATGCTGATGAAAGATTCACTGGAGCTTTATAAGCAGTTAGGCAAGGGCACATATTTTAGAGCAGTGAATATAATGGTTTAAATGTCTGTAGATTACTGTGCAGCATTTTATTTGATTTTGTTGGGTTTATATTAGGTTTGTCAATTTGAATTACAGTTTCAACAAGCTTGGGAAAAAATTGCATATTCAGATTGGACGTTCTGCTCCTTCTATCCATTAGGCCGTTGTTCTATTCACTAACACAAAATGGAGAAAACTACTGAGCAGAATATTCTCTATATGAATGAAATTAAACATTTTATTTAGATCGATTTTTCAAGTAAACCGCTCTATGTACAGATCAATCGACCGGTCAGCATGAACACAAAAGCGTCAGTTGGAAAATAAGACAAAAAGGAAGAAAAATTACTTGAATCACAGCACAGTCGCCGTCAAAAACTATAGTAGCCACAACATGTGAAATACTACTTCAGTAATATTTAAACAAGCTGTCTGCTAGGGTTGGGAATCTGAGTTTTTCCGATATCGGTGTCTGAACCGCTACTTTACTACATTACTAACCCGAGGAAAGGGTGCCATCATCAATGGTCTTCCCATTGCCGGGGTTGAGATCGCCCATTGCCCACATTTGTTTCACATCCCCTGGGTGGAATCCTTTTGAGCGACATACAGCCAGACCACTTAGCTTTATACATTTTAGCTGTGTTTAAGGTAGCTACTAGCTAACAAGCTAAACTACCTGCTGCCACTACAGCAAGTGCATTGTTAACTAGCAAAGGTACGTGTGGTGATGCTTTTGTTGCATGTAATGTAAGTGGAGCATCAGGGCAATATTTGACCGCTCAGGCATTGAAGTGGCACAGACATGAGGCTCTGAAATCTGTGTTGCGATTCGATCCAATAGATACCAGTCATATAGGAATAGGTTTTGGTACCCAGCCCTACTCACTATAGTTTGTAATGAATCTTTTGATCGCAGACATGTGGGAAATACGACTGTGGAACTGCTCAAACTGAAGACAACCAACCCAAATTGCAATATACCAGAAATTCTACTGATTTTCCAACATAGCTTTCAGTTGCCCTGAGGTCCAGAGGTCAACAGAGGATGCCTTGGAAAATTTGTTGACAATTTTGATCTTCACACTGAAGTGGGTGCACGAGGGGATTTCGTAGCGTGGCTCAAGGACTTTCGCCATATGTTTAAACCCTTTGTTTTCCTGTTTTCCACAACGGAGTATGGCCTCATGTCTGCAGCGATAAACGTTCCAATAGATTTGGTAATAGCTTTAGACTGGTCTGATTCTGCAGCAAAACTTAAATGCTGCATTGATGAGTTGTCTCCTTTCTCTTTGTAACCTCAACATGATTTCGCCTTAAATGGGTGGCCATGCTCAATGAATTTCCATTATCACATGGCTTTTTTCGTGACACAATGCCTACAAACCGTAGTGGTTTTGTCTACCACCCTTCTTCAATAATCACAGTTTAGAGGAAAGCCAAAGTGCTCCCATACATGCGACTTAAATGACGCAGGAGGCTTTTCAAGTTTCACCGCTAATGCTCGCCAAGACTGTCACTGCACTCTCTGCAACATGCCCCCTGCACGAGGGCACAATATAACGGTTTAACCAATCATTGTGGTTCAGAGTAAAACACAACACAGATCTGTTTGTCTTTACCATCTGTCTGCTGCCACTCTGCATTGAGATTTAGGGAATTATTTTTTAAATATAACAGCCAGTGTCTGCTCTGCTTTACAGTAATGTTCGCTTGTCACTTAAGTGAGACAGAGGAGGCACCGCAAATGAACAGAACAATGTTCATTTTACAACATATTTTAGGATTAGGCTATGTGGGTAGTGTTTAAATGAATTTGAATGTATCATGGAATGAATGGTTTTAATTCCTTTGAATCTTATCTGTTGAAAAAGTGATAGTCCTGCATGTTCTCCTTGGATTTGTACAGGTGTTATTCTGGTGCTCTAGTTTCCCCTCACAGTCCAAACGCATGCAAGTAAAGTGAATCAGTTAAGTCTAAATTGCCTGTAGGTGTGAACGTGTTTGTCATTCTGTGTTAGCCCTGTGAGACTGTCAAACTATCCTGGGTGTGTGCATGCTGGCATTGGCACCAGGCCCTCCTCACCTTGAACGTGTCTGTCCTATTTTGTTTCCACTCTGTCCAGCTGTTTTAAATGCCAAGCGTATACGGTTAATCAGTAAAAATCCTCCACAGATGGAAAACTATACAGGCAGCATGCTGTATTATTTAAGAGATATCAGATAGTGAAATATTTAACTGAAGAAGAAAAAGCTACTCATTTGAGTTTGAAGTGGACACCATCTTTATTTGCTTTTTTCTTCTTTTCTTCTTTTTCTTAGTTAGTTAGTTTTTGATGGAGAGCTTCTTGTCTACATATTACTGACCCCAAGTTTCAGCTTGCTCTTTAGTATTTAGTTAGTTACTTCATGCAAAAAAGTGTATTGGAGCGTGTCTAGCTAATTAAAATCCTGTGAGTGAGTTTCACATACAGCTCATAGAGAGGCGTTGCTTTGAAAAATGTAATGTAGTTATCAAGAACATGTGTACCTGTTTAACCAATACATCTATAAGAGTCCTTCATTAGTCACTTCAGTATTGTATATTCACTGAAATCATAAGTATTATCAATATAGGTATTCCACTTAACCAAAAAATATATTTTATACAGTTGTTATTCTATTCCTTCCAAGTATTCACTACATATATTATGAGTCTGGACAGATATTGATGTAAACTGCAACTTGACTAGTTGGTGGAGGCATACAACCACGGGGTGGGAATTCTAATTGGCAAATAACTTTTCTCTGCATTGAGCAACTTCAAAGAGCAGCTGCTCAATTCTTGTAATACCTTTTCCATCTTACAGCCATTAATAACCCTGATCAAGGGTACTCAAGTCCATGTTTTGTAGTATTTTCAGCTCCTCCATTTTCTAGAAGAGGGCATCTTCCTTTTCACAGACCTTGTGCTCGATAGCCTGGTTTGCAGCTTCTCCTCAGCTGCTTCATTGATCTCTGAGTAGATTGTCTGATCTACCTCTGCAAGTTGGAGACGGGCCAGGTTACGTAGTAGTTTCATCTCAATTCTTGGTTCCCTCAATGACTAACTGACTGAACAGTAGGTAAAATACTGTATTTAGGGGCATTGTCCAGTTCCATATAGAAAGAGTTCTCTCAAGGTCCATGAAAAACCACCAGATATGAGCATTGCAGTAGTATCTGTTACCTTTCAAGTTGTTGAGCTGAGTCTTACTATTTATTAGTGTAGGTACTGTCAGAAGAGTAAGCTGACCGTGTCCATTCAATGGAAACATGTGTCTTGTTCTACTGAAATAATGAAGTTTTATTCAATTATTAATCTTCACTGTCCTGTGAAAAAGGAGAGGTTGCAAATCCCTTGACATATTGAGAAGAAGTCCATTAAGGTTATACTTGTTGCTACCAAGACAAATTTCATGTTGTTAAAATGGTAAAATAATAGCTCATTATAAGATGTCAGTTCCAAGTTAATTAACCTTGACCCTGCCTGCACAAAGCACTGAAAAGATATCATACATTATTGTATGTACAGTATGTTCTGCAGTCAATGTGCAGCATGGCTTAATGGATGTAAGGAACTATTCAGTCAGAACATGACACTACAATGACACCGGGGCTGCAATGAACCTTGATTAATTGATTAGTTGTTTTGTTCAGAAAATGTCCCAAAGCTCAAAATGATGTTCTCATATGGCTTGTTTAGTCCCCAACCCAAATATATTCAGTTTGCTGTCATAGAGGACTGAAGAAACCATGAAATATTAACATTTGAGAAGCTAAAATCAGAAACTTTTGATTGATTATCAAAATAATTGGCCATTAATTAAATAGCTGATAACTAATCAACAATTTGTTGCTCTAAATGATACCTATTTTATACACTAAAGTGAATTATGACCTGAGAAATTAGGAAGTATAGAAAATGTTGATATTGCAGCATTAATAAGGCATGTCAGTGCCTACAGTAACAAAAAAATACAGTGTTTTGAAAACTTGGAAGTTGTGTCTTCTCCCTCTGTGAGTTGCAGGTTCACTTTTTTTTGAGATAACACTGAAAAAAAAGTTCTGGAGTTGCAGTGAGATTATATTTGGCCCACGTAGACTACTATATTCAACGGCAGTGTGGAAACACACCAAATTCAGTGTTTTCAGTGTGAGCACAAAGCTGACCTTACTTCAAAGAAAAACGTTAATGTGTCTTACATAAAAATACAATGTATAAAAATGTTAAATAAGTATATGATAAATGAACACAAGAAAAATACAGTATACTATGCAAAAGTCTTGGGGCACTTGCAAACTTGTGTGGAAAGGGAAAAAAAGCAAGCTGAAAGAGAGACAGAAGAATGCATTTTGCTCTTTAGTCTTGGCAAGAAAGTAAAAAACAATATTTCCCAAAAATGTTGAAACCATTCTTCTAAAAAGACTGAAAGCTCTTTTCAACAGTGCCATTATGGAGGGAGCATACAAAAACCTGTTCTATGTTGTGATTAAATGAAGAAAATGTACAGAAATGTGGGCAGCTCCGAAGGCAGTGAGTGGCCCTAATGGTTAAACAAGGGAATGCAAAAAGTAGGCCTTATCAGTGTATCAATAATCACCAATAACTTTAATAGAAGCTAAATTTCTTCCATCCATAAAATCATCTTGCACCTGAATACACCAGAGCCAAGTTTGAAATCATATTATTAAAAATTAAGTTGTTTATTTGAGATGCACACCTTTTGGAGTCGGTAATAGGTTGTAATCATTTTTGCTCGAATAACTGTCAAAATCAAAACTTGCAGGACATAAACAAAGATATTTGAATCTGTTGAATACACATACCATACTACTAAAATATAATCATTTGTAAATAATTGTGTTCCAATTTGTCAGGTTGTCGAAATGTTTTATTGTCCGTGCCGTAGCAGGAAGCCGTATGGGACAATTACTACAGAAATTGCAGCTCGCCCGACTATAGCAGCACCTAATGTGGTTGACGCTAGCTAATTTTCAGAGAATCATACCTGTTCATTCCTGGCTCTCCATGTTGTAACTTCAGGAGAGGAACAGGAGACTTAATATAATCAATGGTTAAAATCAATTTAGTCCTTAACTTCTTTTCACCATTGTCTCTTGCCTACCTCCCCCACCTTCATTCTGCACCCCCAGCATACCACCATACAGCCCTGTTCTGGATACTATGTAGACATAGTTCCCTGCATATAGCATGTTGACATGTTTAGACAACCCTGCGGCTGATGCTGTCAGTGTGGACCTCCACCAGCTCCCCCTCTCTCCTGGGTGGCTGTGATGGACAGGCTGTGGAGGGGGAGGTGGGTTGATGTAGTGTTTCAGGGAGTGAACATCACACACCCTGCTAAAGAAACATAAATACATTCATGAAATACATAATCAGAATTGTAACACCACGACTCAATGGAAGACGAATCTATTTTTCCTGACAAATTCATGGATGTGGCATTGCCTTCATTGCATGGATAAACAGAGCGATTGGTATTTAAAGCTCAGCACTGCGCAGAAACTACTGGCAGGCTGAGTTCAGCTCTGCCAAGCCACCAAGCCTTCCTGTGGTGAGGTTCTCTAACGCCTTGAAATCCTGCAGAGTGTGTTTTTTCATCGGCAAGCTGTGCTCCCCTCCTGGGTTTTCTTTCTTCTCCACCGAGTGCTGTCTAATAGAGCAGAAATTCCATAAAAACCATCCAAAGATTTTATCCTAGGCCAGGATAGAAAGTTAATTTGTCTGGAACAATGCATAATGCAAAATTACTTTTTTTTTTTTTTTCTCGCAGACTTGTCTTTGCATTTGCTCTTCTTTGTTTTCACTTAAATCCAACTTATGTTTGGAGGTCTATTTATTATTTTTATTATTATTATTTTTTTTACTGTTTGTGTTCTGCAGGTTTCCACTGTGTTGACTGTCTTGGCAGTTAACATAAAAATCCCCATATCCTGTATCTGTATCTTTTAAATCTAGCTTAGCTGGTTGATCTGTTCGAATTAAAACCAACACACAGGGCATGGCAGCTACCATCCCTCAGTAATGCGTGTTTGGTGTCAAATGCTGTCAAATTGAACACATTAATTTATATGAATTTAAAAAAAATGGAAAATAATTTAATGATCTGTAATTGACACATTGTGATACAGATATACTTAAGTTCAATGAGAAAATATTTGTAAATAAAACAATTTAATGATTTCTAATTTCTCCTTTACTGTAGAAATTTTTATTCAATGCTTTACTAATGTGCCAGAATAATGTAGCGTTTTTTATCTTAATTTAGGGGCTTTTCCAAACAAATATTGACATATGTGATTGTTTGTAATTAAACAGCATATACACCAATGAGGCAAAACATTATGACCACTGACTAGTGCAGTGAATAACACTGATTATCTCATTATCATGGCGCCTGTCAGTGGGTGTCAGTGAACATTTTATCCTCAAAGTTGATGTGTTAGAAGCAGGAAAAATGGGCAGTGTAAGGATTTAAGCAACTTTGACAAGGGCCAAATTGTAATGGCTAGACAACTGGGTCAGAGCATCTCCAAAACTGCAACTCTTGTGGGGTGTTCCCGGTCTGCAGTGGTCAGTACCTATCAAAAGTGTTCCAAGGAAGGAAAAGCAGTGAACCGGTGACAGGGTCATGGGCGGCCAAGGCTCAATGATGCATGTGGAGAGTGAAGGCTGGCCCGTGTGGTCCGATCCAACAGAGGAGGTACTTTAGCTCAAACTGCTGAAAAAGTTAATGCTGGTTCTGATAGAAAGGTGTCAGAACACACATAGTGCATACAGTTTGTTGCATACAAGGCTACATAACATTATGACCACATGGACACCCTGGTGATCACTGAATGTATTAATAGAATTTTAATATATTGGAAGTTGTTGTACTGGTATGTGACACAATTAACATACTGAATAATGAATAAACATGTACACAGAGTCTTAACATATTATTACAGATTTCAGAAATGTGCCCCCTTTCTTTGAAACAGCGGCTGTGTAACACCCCCACTGCCTTTCTCACATAATTAGAATAAACTGCAATTGCATCCAAAGAGGAGTTTCTGCACTAGCTGTTCCAGCCATGCCAATAAATCCAATAAAGCTGGAAAAGGGCTGGCTACTAAAGCACAACTAATGGTTGAAAAGCAGCATTAATCTAACAATCGACTCGAGAATAGGTGTAACCACTTATTTTTCAAAGTCTGTCAAGCAATTATGAAATTTTAATGTGATGTAACTCTAATTTTGAAAATGTGTCTGTATGCTTTTTCTTGAAAGTGTCTCCCTGCTGTGCGTGACCTTCTAGGTGTGATTTGATGCACAGCGTGGTGGTTCACATGAAGACGTGGGCTTATTCTGGTCCACTTGCATAAATTAGTCTCTTTCTCTCTCTCCCTGTCAGTGTTGTTTGTTCTTTTTCTTCCACAGGGTTAAACATAGTGGAACTTGACACTGTGCTCAACTGAGAGGCTGGCAGGGAATGTGAGAGTCTTGGTAAACAGTAGGCTACTGGGCAGTAACCTCTCCAGGGAACTGAGCATGTGTGTGTGTGTGTGTGTGTGTGTGTCTAGTTGTTATACAGCAGCAGTGAGAAGAACGTTTTGCTGTTCTGTTGACATGGGTCACAGTGGCAGGGTGGAGGAGCGGGATGGGAAAACCGTAAATGGAGTCAGGGTCACTGACATCAGAGGTGATTCAGCTAAGGATGGTGGTGACACAAAGCTTTTCGTTTGACAAACTGTTGTAAATGGGTCCTCGGCCTTTTGTTGTGTTGTCTCTTGTGATGTAAGGTGTAAAAGCAAGTGTTTTTTGTACAACAAAGAGTCTATGCCGAATTTGTATTAAGCTGTTTTTTGTCCGCTCTCATTTCCACAAGGTTTGCAGACCACTCTGTGAAGAGGGTTTTTGCAGTGGAACAACAAACAGAAGAATCCGGCAGGAGCTTCGTCTTCATCATCCGTGGATGCTGTTAAAAGGGGCTGTGGTGCCTGTTACTCAGTGCAGAAAGACTTGGTTGTACCATTAGTTTCCACATATTCACTGCTGCACTTTTTTTGCAATGGAGGAAACCCACTGTCAGCCCAGCAATTAAACTAGAAAAACTAGGTGGATTCTTTGTTCAACGTGCGTCATGCAGCTTTCAGTTGGTCCATTTTTATGTCATGCCAGGCTGTCCATGAACACAAGCTTCACAACAACAATGTAAACCCTATTCTGTTACACTGCTTATTTTGCAGGTTGGGTATCAACTCATAATGCTAACGAACAGTGTCACAGAAAGCACACATTATTTTCAAAAGTCGCAGTTTTCAAAGGTCTATTGTTGAGAGGCTACTTAAAGATAGATTTCCAGACCTTATTAGAAACCAATGGATGCCTTGAATGGTATAAGAACACATCATAAATATATATGAAGTCAACATAAGTTTTGCAAACCTACTGTTTTGGCTTTTTAACAATTAAATTTGGGAATTAATTGTTATGTGGGAGCAAATATTGATACTATTTTTTATTCATATTAAAATGATTTAATATGCAAATAAGCTTTTAGATAAATTTGTACCCTGTAAATGCAAAAAAAAAAAAAGTTAATTGTACTACTCAAAAATTAGTGACAGCCTGATTTCACCACATCACCAGTATCTGACAGAGCTCCTTG
>NW_023339751.1:13280900-13300606 GCF_004916995.1 Morone saxatilis | reverse complement strand
AATATTGACATATGTGAACTGTTTTGTAATTAGAACAGCATATTACACAATGACGCAAACATTACCGTCACCGGACCACACCTTGCGCACCTAGTGCAGTGAACAGCCCACTGATCTACTTCATTATCATGCGGGGGTCACAGCGTGTCGCGGCCGGAAAGCTGCCAACTTTTTACCTCACAACAGGTTCTCCGCCCTCTTCGCTCTCACCGAAACAGCAGGAACAACTGCGGCACGCGTACAGCAGATTCGTACAGCCACACTTTGCGCGACAAGGGCCCAACACTTGTAATGGCTGACACTGGGCGGTTCCCAGATGCATCTCCAAAAACTGCCAACTCTTTGTGGGCGTTGTTCCGCTCTGCACGTGGTCAGGTACATATCAGAAAGCTGTCCAAGGGAAGGAAAAAGTGGTGAACTGGACGAGGTCATGCCGAGCACCAGGCTCATTGATGCACATGGGGAACGAAGGCTGGCCCGTGTGGTCCGATCCAACAGATGAGCTACTGTAGCTCAAACTGCTGAAAAAGTTAATGCTGGTTCTGATAGAAAGGTGTCAGAACTTACAGTGCATCAGTTTGTTGTGTATGAGGGCTGCATAACATTATGAACACCAGGTGGTCATAATGTTATGGCTGATCGGTGTATTTCTGCCACCCCATGCATATTTCTCCAGATCTGCCCCTGTACACGCAGTCAGTTCCTCAGCGCTCCATCTATGAATCAGAAACAGTCGGCTGCTGTTGCTGTCATCAATATTTTTTATTTTTTGGCCATAGCCCAGTTGCCACCTCATTTTGTGTTTAACACTTTCATTTCACAGTGGCCACCTGCATTACTCGCTCATGTCGTATGAGTTAAACCATCTGGCTGCTGTAAGAAAAGCCTCACATTCAAAACCATAACTTTGATTCACTCACTGAAGTTTCCTTTTTCCGATTTATAGTGATGTCGTTTGGCAAACAGGAGGTTTCAAATACTGTTGTCGAGCCTGATAAGACATATGGGTGAGAGAAATCTGTCTGCAGCATATTTATCTAATCAGCTGTTTTACTTTATTTATGTCAGAGGAAATGTGCTTTACTAAAGAGTCCAGGGAGCTTTTAGTTTGTCAACATGCAACTAATCTTCTACCATCACACTCAGCACTTCCAAATCTCAAACAGCGTGCTCAGGAATTAGAAGTAGATTAGAAAAAAATAATTCTTGTGCGGTGAGCACAACTTTTTGGGGGTTAGTTTGAAAAACCTACCCACTTGCTGTCTAATCTTGCCTGCATTGATCAGACCCCCTCCTCATGCACGCTGAAGCTTCCAAGCTCAGCAGGCTGCCTAGCCTAGCTGCGGAACTAGAGTGGGCTTTCATTTATGGTGAAGAAGCAAATGATGCGAGAGCAGAAGCCCAAAGAAGAAGGAAGCCGTTTCAGATGACTTATCAACCGAGCCGCTGCTTCCACACAGGGCCGTTGTCTCGACATGAGGAGGCCAATAAAGTCAGACACTTGCTGTTCTGCTTGGAAGCCGTAGCTGTAACATAGAGTATGTGCTCGCTGTCCATTTAAAATGCTGGTTATTTGATGTTCACACATCAATGGTATTACTGTCTGCCAAAGTAACACAATATTGCCATCAGTCACATTATAGCTGAACTGTATGACATCGAGAATGACCTGTTTTTAAAACCTTCATATTAATACCTTGGAAGTGCTCAAAGTGCAAATGTATTTACCTCCTTGTATTTGTACATCAGGTTTTATCAGGACACCACCACCTGTGATTTTGTGAACAATGGTACACAAAAAATGTGAGTGGTTACTTAGTAACGATTGAGGAACAACCTGATAATTAAAAGGGAAATAATTGTCAGGGAAGTAACGAGGGACTACTTAGTAACTGCTCAATATGATTCACAGAAACTTAATTTTTTTTTTTTCAATTTAATTTAATTTGTATAGCACCAATTCATAAACAGAAGTTAACTCCCAGGACACTTTTCAAATAGAGCAGGTCTAGACCGAAGAAACTTGTCCTAATAAAGTATTTCCCAGTCATTTCTCTAGTAACTCTATTATACTCTCTCTCTGCTCTACTATAGTCCTTGCATCAGAGTAACTACTCATTAATGATTCATTCATTTTCAGGTTGTTCCTCACTCATTCCTCAGTCAATACTCACATGTTTGTATTGTAGTTTTACCGTTGCTTTATAATTTATAACTGCAGTGACCTGCAATCCATGGGAGAGCCAACAGCTCTGACTTCAAACAATCCAGCTTCAGCACAACATCTGGTCTACAAGGAAATGTTGCCTTTGTTAATGAAGTGATATAAATTGATGTGGCAGACAAAAGCCTCTGTACATTACTGTGTCTCACTGAGGTGGTATTGAACTATACGGGGATATGCTTTCCTGCAGGCTTTTGTTGCTGCGAGGGAGTTGCAGGGCCGTAAACAATGTAATGGAAATGGACAATTCTTTCTTTATAAAAGGTGTTAAATGATGCCGTTTAATGTTGTGATTTTATCAAGTGAAGTTTCATACTTCATGATATACCGGCCCCTGTGGTCTTTGAATTTGCTGCTGTACTGTATTTTGTATTCCTTGTGAGGCATTTGTTGCCACACTGTTAACACTTCTGTGGTGTTAGTATCTTGTAGGCAGGTGTTTTCACCCTCCTCCTCCCAATTAGTGTATTTTAGCTGTGACATTTAATGTCACCAGTTATCACCGATTTGAATATCATCATTACACAATTTCTCAATGTCCTATGAAAATGTGAAATTGCAAATATTCATAATTAAAGGGTGCCTATTATGCTCATTTCCAGCTCTATAATTTTTATTCCCAGAGTAGCTTTGCATGATTCACAGTTCAAAATCATCCTCAATGATCCTATACTGGCCCTTTATGCAGTCCTTCAGTT
Organism: Morone saxatilis; assembly: GCF_004916995.1. Lineage (NCBI taxonomy): Eukaryota > Metazoa > Chordata > Actinopteri > Moronidae > Morone > Morone saxatilis. Next base: position 13,297,684 of record NW_023339751.1, on the reverse strand, counting down.
CATCCTCTCTCTGAAACAAGCTATTTTAGATCCTCTGTTAAAGGCCCCCTCCATAAAACTGCACAGCTAACTGAGCTAACTGAGCTAACAGCAGCTACAGTTAGCAGTAGTTAGCATTTACTTTAGCAACAAGTAAAGCCATCCGTCCATCATAAAACTACCTAAATTTCCTACAAAAAGCTCTTTCTGTGAGACAATGAACAGCCTCCAAAAACTTGGAAGAGTATAAATATGACTGAGCGGGTGGATGATTGTGTTCCTGCACTTCATGGGCGTGCTGTACCCGGAGCAGATGACCTTATTAAGAAATCCCTACTTTTGCGATGAGTTGACGTCAACCATTCATTATCTAGTATTCAGAGCAGTTTTGCTCACAGAGATTACTTTTACATATGCTTATGTCATTATTTTTAACTTTGGCCACATTTAATAACATTGTCATTATAACATTACATATATGACAGCAAATAAGGGGAAGCATAATAGCCACCTTTAAAGCTATTCATTTAATTAACAAAGGATCACATGACTATCTGTGTGCTCATAGTGATGACCCCAATTATGCAGTTCCAAAGGCCTCTATGGACAGTTTTGGCATCTTTAAGCTAATTGTTTTGGTTTTACAGCCTTAAACTTACATTTTTTGATTCGGCTCACCACTCTTGTCAGTGCTGTTTCCAATATATATGCAGCAGGCAGCTGTGTGCAGTGAAAAAGCTCTTAAAGCCCACTGTAGCTGTCCAGCACCAAACCAAAAGTAGACACCATTGGTAACTAGTTTGGAAACATAGTGAAGCATTTAGCAACTAAAGAGCCATATATTTCCCTCAGGAGTAAGAGGAGAGCAAAGCAGAGCTAAAACAAATAAATAACAATCACCAAGTGGATTAACACAGCTCCAAATGAATCTTGCCTGCTGGATGTGTAAATTGGCAACTATTTGCTAACTTGTGCGATCTATCTATCTATATATGTTAATATATGTGTGTATATATATATAATGTCAGTGGAGTGTGATTTACTCTGGATTATCCTTATTTTGACAGTGTGATTAAGTAGTTTCAACCAGGACATTGTTTCTGGAAAGAAACATTGCTGTAAATGTTTCATGCTTCATAAACAAAAATGTATTCACTTCCATTGTATTGGAGTTGAGTGGAGGCAGACATTTCTGTTTTTTGGGTGGACACCAGAAACTATTCCCAAAAGAAAAACATGTTTATTGCATTTTTCTTTGCTTATTCCTGTTAAGGGTCAAAGGTGAGCTGGAGCCTATCCCAGCATGCATTGCACCTCAATACCAGTTTTTCACATGTCATATTTGTCTTTATTATTAATATTCCAGTCAGTAACTCCTGTAACAATTGCTTTTATGGAATCATCCATCTGTTTAATTGCAGTGGCTAAATGCGTTGACAGTTTTATTGATGAGGCAACTTAATTCCAACAGCTGATAAGGCTGGATCAACGGGTTGGTGAAAGTGGGGATTAATTGTAATGTGTACTCTGTTGCTCCTTTCATTTGTCTCAGGTGTTCATGCTTCAATAACAGAGTGCCCCTCCTTCTGCTTTCTTGGTACCCCACCCCTTCTCCTCTTCATACAACACCTTAATTTCACAACAGTAATCTCCTCACCCTAAGCCCTTTAAGTCACCATTAAGCCTCCATTTATTCTGACATAATGATCAAATTCATCCCCAGTCCATTTACCTTCAAGGTTTAAGATTTACAAAGGATTAGAGGTTGAAAAATCAATTTGCTTACTCTTGGATGTCAAGTAATCCAGTTTGGAGGTGTGCTGGTGCTACTGCAGTCTAATGGGCTATGCACCACTTGGTAGCTGGCATCAAATGTGACACCTTTGTTGAAATTCAAAAGGAAAAGCTATGCTAATACATATGGCATTATTATTTAAATTTAGAAGGTAAGTTATGTAGTCATTAAAAGAAGAGTGTTTGTCCAGTGATTTCAAATAACAATTTAAAGGCTTTTGTGACGTGCTGAACTTCAAACACCTGTTTCCCACTGAAATATCTACAAAGTGAATATTGTATCACTGTGTTGATGCGTAACTGCAGCAGTGGAGCTTCACCTTATACTTTCAACATCCCTCAGAACACAGGAAACTTTTCCAACCTGCAATAAGGTGGATACAAATTATGTCCGACTGTAATGCTGGATCCTTCCCAAGTAAATGCATAAAGTTAATTGCCATACAGAATGGGGGATATATTTTGTCCTAATTTTCAGACTGGCTCAGGCTGCGGTTTTATTGTGTATGACACTGTCCATGAGGGTATGACTTTCTGAAGGTATAAAAGGCCATTTTATTGGAAGACCATAAATCTCTGCAACCCAGTCTGGACACTTGGTACCATAGTTATAACAAGCTACATGGATTATCTCCAAACTAGTGCTTATATAAAGAAAATCATACATTCAGCGCAAAGTAATAGCAGAGTCAGAGTTTTCTTAGTCAGCTTATTCAGAAAGCAAGGCAAATAAGTAGGAAATAAAGCAAAAGTTTAAATTCAGTACATCATTAACAGCAAGAGGGTCTTTAGGAACTTGTGGTGTTACAATGTGGTACATGATTTAATATTCACAACTAATATATTGTGCAGGTAAAGACACATATGTTATAATTGAAAACACTAATGAAGATAATGATAAATGTGCAGGACATGTAAGACCTTTATGCAGAAATTATTGATTAGTTAATGGTAGAGCTGAAACCATTAGCAGATCAACAGAGAATTAATCTTCACATTTTCTAATAATTGTTTGGTAAATTTAAGTCATTTTCTTCAAAGGAAAAATAGTTTCTACATTCTAATTTGTGAGGATTTGCTGCTTTTTCTCCATTTTAAATCATACATCTTTTGACACAAGAAATTAATTCCTCAGGCTCTGGGAAATTGTTAGATTAGATATGTTAGATATTTATAGACCAGTCAAGAAAACAATCATTAGTTGCAACCATAGTTAATATAATGTACATAATACAGTTCAAGGTTTACATAATAACAAGAGTTTCTGTATGTAACAGCAAGAAATAAGAGGACTATTTATTCTGTTGGACTGTCTTTGGTGATTTTGTCTTTTGATACAGGAACATAATTTTTATATATTATATTTAGGATGCAGTACATGTAGAATGGGGTTTTATTGTATATAGTTTTATAGTGTTGCACCAGTAAAGTATGTCAGCACACAGTTGGTATTGACAATTTTTTCTTAAAAAGCCCTATTGTTCTTGAAATAGTTTTTACAGCTAAATGCTGGAGCCGAGTAAATGACCTTGAGGAGCCTCGTGTGCATAGTGTGCATCTGTCACAGTTCTGTTTCACTGAAGCAATTAGTTTCAAGAGGCGTAAGGCTTTTATCTAGCTGAGATGAGAAGAATTGACTTGTTTGATTTGAGCAAAAGCCTAGAAAATGTCGAACCGTGTGAGCAAGGCTTTAAAACGTTCAAATATCTTGTTTACATGATGGAGTTCTTACTTGTTATAGGGAATGTTACCCCAAACACTCATAACACCCGATAATTAGAAGATGGCTATGAACAAGATGCCCAGAGAGGCTTCCCAAGAGAGCTGTATGATCTGCAGATTTTATGATTGCACAGTGCAGGCAGGGCACTGCTTGAGTGATTAATTTGTGTAAAGGCTGAAGGACACAATGTGAACAACAGTTTTTTTGTGCAAAGTAATGTTGAGATTTTATATAAAACGCCATAACTCATTGTGGAAAAAAAAGCATTCTTTTGGACAGAAGTTATTATCATAACAACTGCAGTTTTTTATTGCGTCGCTGAGAGAAAAGGAAATTACAAGTTAAATGTATGTAAACATGACTTCATGCATCAACATGCATATACAAACACATGCTGTGATTTAGGTTCTGATATTTGCTGAAGTAAGTAGAAATGTCTACAGTGAGCCGTTCATTAATATCTGAGGGAATTTACAAACATCTTTAAATCTACAGCTTTTTATGTATATTAAGTGAAGGCCTGTGTAGTATAAACCACAAATTAAGTTTTTTATGATCCTCTTCAAAAAAGATGTTTTATTCACGAGGTTGTCTTTCTGTGCCTGGAATAAATTTTAGTGTTGACTTTTCTATTCATTTAGTCACCAGTAGTAGCGGTTGCTGGTAGTCTACTGGGTTTTATAAACCATTATGGCACACATATGGGATCAGTTTATTCTCAGAGAATATGCACAAGGTTTATAGCTTTACTACAAACAGGGCAACGGGTTGACATGCCATCATGGTTTTGTTTGGTTTTTAATAAAGCCGTGGCTGTCAAGTTTAGAAGACATGTGCACGGATGCCTCGGCTCTTTTGTTTTACTATGTGACACGTTATTGCCGCTGTTTTCAAAACTGATTATGCACTCCTTCGAAGCTAGTAATCTATTTGATCTGTTTCGTAGGTGATCCTCATGTTGACAAAATACTACGACTTCAACTCTGGCCGAGTAACAGAGAGTTCTTTATGGAGGTAAGATCTTCTGTCTGGTTTTCTTCTCTCTGTATAGAAGCAACAACAAAACAAATACGTGTGTAATTTGTATTATATTTTTCTTATATTGGATTACATTTGTAATGTATACCTTAACCGTAATGTTCTGTTTGAGGTCCTGGAGAACCCTCAAAATATAGCACAAAAACATGCATTGTTTTATTTGCTTGATGATGTTTCTTCATGCTTATACACATGATTTTGAACTGATTGTTTCAGAAATCTGATACACAAAATGCCATATTTCTTCTGGTTGGGGTCTCAGAGAAAGCAGCTGTAAATCATTGTTTTTTGTATTTTTGCTTTTTGTATATGCTCTATATCAGTGATTGTTGTTGATAGCACATTTTACGCAGCACTACCCCTCTTCAATTATCTCTAACAGTAGGCTACACCTCTCTACTGTCTAATCAAGTATTACTTACATCACTACCGTGTTCATATCGGTGACATAAAGGTCAGTGTTTTGCAAAAAAGTAAAATCCTTAAAAGGATTTTTTACTCCTTCTATCTTATTAAATATACCAGAATCTATAAATATGCAAATTTAGTAAATTTTTAAAGGACACAAGATGTCTTCTATTTCACAGTACACCCTATTCTCAGTGTATGTTTCACACTTGTAAAGGTTGAATATTGGTCCAGGGTTGACTGCTCACAGGCTCCGCCCCTTAAAATCTCAATGAGCACAGAGAAACTTTCTGCGGATGAATGTGAAAACATCATTGTAATGTCAAACTCTGCAAATACATCATACTGCACAGTGAACTACACGGGGACTTTGAATAATGAATAATGACTACATATTTCCCAAATGCTCTTGAACACAATGAAAGCTGAAAATACTTTGATCCAGGAATTAATAAACTTTTCTTTTTATTTTATGCAGTATAAAAAATGTCATGGCTGCTTGCTTCTTAAATGTCACCAAGCAACCGAGAGCAATATCTATTTTGGTAGGAATGAAAAGACATCCCAAATAAACTAAACAAAGCAGTACCATTTTTGGAGGACAGTCAATAGTTTTGAGTATCTTTCTGGTTTCGTTTCAAAAACTCTGCCATTGTCAAGCTTTTTCTCAGCCAACAGGCAAATGTGTGCTCTAATCCTCCATTTTGAGTTGTAAAATATGAAAATCACAAAGATTAGAATTATGTTTTTACCCAAAAGCATCAATAAGAGTATAATAATAATAATAATATATCATCCCCTCGCCATGCATGCCACACAGGATATTCTTGTTTATTTTGATAATTAAAAAAATCTCCATTCATCTAGCAAATTGCTTCATGACTTCTGCTGTTGCAATTTTCTGCTTGCCTGATATGCTTAATGATACCATCAGCATCTTAACTAGTAGGTGTTGCTTCATTCTCCTTTACTCTCTACCACAACCTATTTACTTTATCCTATAATTGAATTTTAGGTCAACTGATTATGGGACCACATATGAGAAACTTAACGAGAAAGTCGGGCAAAAAATCATACTGAGCTACTTGTACGTGAGTCCGAACAACAAAAGGAAGGTAGGTTTCCACATGCATGTCTGCAATCAATTATTATTGCTGTAGTTAATGAATTACAGTTATCATTTTCACCACATAGCAGCCCTGCTGGAGCTTGCACCATTCATCTGTTCCAAGCATTGCACAAGCACACTTAAGCCCTGTGGAATGGATGCTGTCAAGGTGGGCCGCTGATTCCCCCGTCTCCTTTCTTGTCTCGTCTCAGATCATGTTACTTACGGACCCGGAGGTGGAAAGCAGCCTGCTCATTAGCCTTGACGAGGGGGCGTCCTATCAGAAACACAGCTTAGCCTTTGATATCCTCAGCCTGCTTTTTCACCCAGAGCAGGAGGACTGGATCCTGGCTTACAGCCACGACCAAAAGGTAATGTGTAGCTGTCAGATGGCATAAAATAGCTGAAATAAAAAACTGAAAACGTGACTTACTTCACCTTACTTGCTGCTTACCGTGCTCTTGTTGTGAGTGAGAGAGATTGTTTTTCTGTCCGATTATATATCACAAGCCTGTTGGGCAAAAAACAAAATTAATGTCTCCATAAATCGATGCAAAACATAGGTTGCTGTCACGGTCGAAAGCATTCATTTTGATAATAGCGGCTAGCATTCAGGACATGGGCTTCATGAGCAGAGACACCTGCCACTTAAACCAAGGCTGCAGTTGCCAAAACAGAAGCAGCTGATCACCTGCTCCTGTAAACAAGTCATAAGGTCTGGCTGAAGGCTCTGAATGGACGTGTCCTAGACAGCACAGGGGAAAGTTAACAAGGGAGACACGCCCAAACAATCCTCAGGCTCACACACAGACACACGCACACACAATTGCTAGCGTAAACACACACCCACCATTACTCTATATGAAAACCCTGCTGTCTGCTTTACTCAACACCGCAGACATCAAACTCGGCCTCCACAGTCTGCTATTGCAAGACTTGATTTTCAGAGAGAAAAACAGTCAAGGTCTGAGAAGTGAGATAAATGGTGCAGGGAGGAAGATGAAAGCTTAGTTGAGAGCCATCGACGGGTCAAAATAAAGATGCTCTAGAGAGGTTTACCTTCAGGTCATTCTGTACGTCTTTGTAGAGCTATGTAATTTCACCTTTTTCTTTCTGTTTATCAGTGCTGAAATTAATCTTAGCCTGGTTTCATTTTGCATTTATTGATTGTCTGTCATGTCATTTAAAAATGTAAAGCTCTTGGATAAGTCAGAATGATGTTGCTTATCCTTGTAAAGCTCTAAGCTTAAGATGCTTTCGGCTTGATCATTATGGTAAGATGACAGGCCTTCTGAATGCTTGGACACAAATCCAACCTTGCAGTAAAAAAGAGTCTAATGGCTTTATGGGAAAAAAGAAAACGATTACAATGACAGTTAAATGAGTGATTTGATAATGCCAATTAGGTCGAAATCCTGAGTTTTTGTTAGGAGACGCTTTGATTTTAATACTAAGGCCAATTTGTATGTCCTCCCTCCCATCTTTTCCAAAGCATCAAAATGAATAATCTTCACTATCTTCTAGTTTCTTTTTTATATTAAAAACCTAGCTTTAGAGTACCACTGTATTTTTACAGGAACTGATGGGTTTTTTTTCATCAAGTATGCGCTCTGTAGTGCAATATTCAAAACAACATCACCATACTGATGCCACAAAATCTACAAATTTGACAGCTGCTTGATAATACAGTTGGACATAAATCAGGAAATAATTCTCTTGGATATTCTCACTTGGAAATTATTCTTTATACTGTAACTCATTTGGTTAATGCATTCCTCTCATTTTTCAGCTCTATGTCTCTGTTGAATTTGGGAGGAGATGGCAGCTTGTGCACGACAGCGTCGTCCCCAACAGATTCTACTGGTGAGATCAACAATCAGTCATTTGCAAGGCTTGTCTTTCTAGGAGAGATACGCTGCAATGTTGCTGCATATTTTGATAAAAAACAGCATGAATAATAGACAAGTACAGAACAATTATACATTAATGAATTAAATTGTTATCATTATTAGCATTCTGTTTACAGCAGTGGTACAGAGCAGAAATGTACATATTTACATGTTCTATAAAATATGTTTTTTTTTTACTGACGTAACATGGCACTGACTTGTCCTGGCTAACACTGCATTTACAGTAAAATCAACAAAAAACTTGATGTTATTGAGTCAGATCGGAACCAGTTCAGGCATCTATGTGTCAAGTGTACTTTTAAGATTTAACACTCGATTACAAGTAAAAGTCCTGTATTTATAAGTGCATGAGAAGAATTTTACTGTTTTACTTGTCAGGGTGGAGCTAGTTTGAACTACTTTTTATATAGCTAGATACTTTAGTCCAGTGGTTCCCAAAGGGTCACAGGGTGAAATGATTAAGGAGAGGATTCAAAGTTCTGATTTACAAATTTCAGCTCATAGGCTATGTTCACACTGTAAGCCTTTGTAAGGCCCTCATCAGATTCCTGTGTGAACAGGTCACGGAAATGAAGTGACCTGCATGATAAATGTCGATCTAGAGTGATCAAAGTCACATGAAAACTGATATGAATCATGTCATATCAGAATTAAAAGATCTGATCTGAATTGTTATGTTCACACTGTCATTGAAAAATCAGGTCTGAGTCACATGTCGGCATGACAGTCCATTGACATCTGAAACCTGTGAGAAGAGGCCCCAAGCAGACATTGCTTGGGGCCTCCCAAGCATTGAGTTTTTTTATTTTATGTTTATCATGCTTTTAAATGTATTAATCTTAATTCGAAAAACTAATACAGTTGTCAGATAAATGTTGTGTAAAAGTACAATATTTCCCCCTTGAAATGTCGTTGGTTAGAAGTATAAAGTAGCATAAAATGGAAAAACCCAAGTAAAGAACAAAAACCTTAAAACTGTACTTAAGTACAGTACTTTAGTTAATGTACATGGATTCTACTGATAACAATAACTGTACACATTGAGTAAATAAAATACACATTTTCATCCCATTTCTTCTCAGTCAAACCAGGGTTTTCTAGGGAGGCAGATCTTGTATTGATAAATAATGTGTGTTTTCTTTCTTTTTTTGTAAATGTAATGTACTAAGGGTCTTACACATGCTGATTAATATTTGATCGGTTGAATTCAGTCTGCTCATAAAATATTGTTGGGATAGTGTGGGGATACCACAGTGTATTACAAATCTAATCATATTGAAATATTATCCATCAGTTTTTCATTTATTTTGTATGATAACTGATGTATAATGCACATAATCAGGACAGATGGTGTGGCAGATAGCTTCTGGGTGTTCCTTTGAGTGCTTTAGTGTTATTAGCTGTTGGGTGCCGGTACAGGGATTATGGCCCAGGATAAATGCTTAATTTATAATGTTTTTTATAGTTGTTGGCTACAAAATCCCTTTCACACATAGAACTAAAAAAAACAGAACTACAGATTAATCAAAGAGGTTGGAGTGACCTACAGTACATGTTTTTTTTTCTGGGAAAGTACAGTGATCCAATACCATTACAGTATATAATTTAATAATAAAATTCACTATAGGGAAGAGGTGATGACTGAGTAGATATTCAAAACAAAGACTATCTCCTAATGACGCTGATATTGTTATTCTCACAGGGAAGGTGGATGTATGACACTCATTTATTATGGAGACAGAGGAAATATGACTGGCTCCACCACAGTTTGCAGTTAGCTTGGAACATCTGCATTCCCTGAAACAACTGCATGGAGTAGATCTATTGTTATGTTATGTTACTCATTTTTCACACGCATACAAATGTCCCAACCTAAGTGCTTAAAAGACATTGATACAGTATTACTTTACAAAGAACGTTGTCTGCTGTCCCAGGCTCGATAAAATCTGCCACAAAAAAGTTCCCCTCCTAAAACAAAACTATACGAAAAATATCAGAAATGAAGGACATATTACCAATTCACATTACGCCCTACATTGTATTCTGAATTTGTTTTTCTTGAGAGAACATGTTCGTAATTTAGTTTTGTACTGAACATCAACAGACCATCTTTCCTCATACATCAGGAACAATTTGCACCGAGTATCATAAATATTAAACTGCAACCTGTTTGGAAAAATAGTAAAATAATCATACCAAATAAAGATTTTACCTCAATAACTCAGGGCTGTCCATATCCATATCTTTAATATAAATATATATTTCTAATCATTACTTTACTTACTTTTACTGTTTGAGTCAATATGATAAATAAGGACAATGGTGTCTGAGATTTCTTTAGCATCATCCTGAAGTTGGAGTGTTATAAAATGATCAATCAAAAAAATTAACTTTTGATGTTCAAATATGTGCTTCTTTTTGTCTTTGAGGAACTAAATCACGGAAAACATGCCAGATAAAAAAAGAAGCTCCCCACACCATCAAAGATCCGTGATGAAGAAATACTTTAATCCCACCCTGCACTGTTCATCTTATCTATAAGAGAATCTGATAAATATGATTTACATAAACATGTTAACAGGCACCCTCTCTATAGGCATGCATAGTGGTATGTGTTAGTTATGGGAGAACACAGTATAACATTGCAGGGGTTTATTTAAGAGCAAGGGCTGCTGTGCACTGATAGAATTGGATGAAGTATTTGACAGAAAGTCCATTAAAAGAGATGGAGCTGCGAGGCAATTACAGAGTGCTGAGGGAAGCAGGACAGGGGGCTTTTTATATTATAGTTCAGACACGGTATGGAAAATGAGAAGAAACCCATCTTCTGTCACAACAGCTGCTATTAATACAACAAGTGGTCACTCCTGTCGCTCTGCACTTAACTGCTATCATGAAGAATCTGTACTGAAAGTGAATGAAATGGCCAAGTACACCTTAGCCATAAAGTGCAGTGCAGGTCAAATGTCCGTCAGGCCAGTGTTTAGAGATAAGGTTGTTGTATTATTGCTCCTGAGAGAACAGTAAAGATCACAGCAACATCTCTTATTTCCCATGTCCCCTAAATTCAAAATGAAAATCTCTAATGTAAACCAAAAATATTGCACTTCTGATAACAGAAAAACTGAAATATTACTGTGAGCTAAAGGCATTTATTGTGTGAACAATGTTTTTTTTGAATTTTCTTTGTTTTTGTTATAATTATTTACACAGCATCACTTTATCAAATATGCCTTGGGACAGCAGCAAAATAATTGATAGAACTTATTGCCTTGATGCCTTATTAAGCCACTTTATGTTCAAAATAAACAACAAGAAAGTTAAAATTAAAAGACAAATACTTTGTAACCAACTCTAATATAGGCTATATGTATGCACTCTGCATATCCTGAATCAGTAGTTCCCAAACTTGGTGTCAAAACCTAGCGTCTGTTGATAAATCTGAGGTGTTACAAAGATTATTAACAGGATAAGAATAATTATATTAATGCTATTAAACTATACAAATCTGTTCTTTTTATATTTATATACCTATTTCTAAATTTGTATCAACAACTTCCTAACTAGCTAGTTTGAAAATAGTGATTTTCTAAATCAGGTTTAACATAACTGCCAAAATAACAGTTTTAGGATATTAAACTGATGTTGTGTTATTTTTGTCAATTGTAATTTAAAATATGACCATAGTTAACATAATTTAGTCTGCATGGCTAATATATCCACAAGCTAACGTTTAGTTAGCTAAGCAACAGCTTTCACTTAACTACTGGGTGTTAATATTTAGTAACAGCTTTACCTCTACTAAAAACAAGTTTGTGTGTGTATCCATTTATTTATGTAGGTGGGGTTTAACCTTTGAAAGCGCTGATGCAACCATCTCCTTGAGGTGAAAAGAAGCCTTGTTTAGAAATACAACCATTCAATTTCTAATAGAATCATTTCAGAAGAATAAAACTGAGAAACTAAAACCACTCGTGTTTTTAACTGTGATGAGGGTAACAAACAAGACATTGCTTCATTTTAAGGAGTCACAAGCCAAGAAGGTTTTAACATGATGATGATGATGATGATGATGATGATGATGATGATGATGATATGGTATTAATGTTTGTCGTGTTGTTAAAGGTCCAGACTGGGTTTAGACAAAGAGCAAGGAATGATTCACCTGGAGATCAGTGTCTCTGATGGACGTGAGTAATACAATTAAGTTACCTTGGCAACACAGACAAAGTACATTATGTCAAAATTTAATATGAGAACAGATTTCACATCAAATTAGCACCATTTGTTGTAATTCCTGAACCTTAACTTAATAAAACTGGTGAGAAATTATAGCTTCTTTTTTCTTTTTTTTGCTGTCTGTACTAAAACTCTCGTCCCCATCTGAATTGGCTGCATGGAGACTCTTCATACGATTAAGCTAATTCATTTTTCAAGGGCCAGGCTGTGACTTGGCTTTTTTCTTGGCCACACTGCAGAGAGGGGGGATACTTCTATAAGGCCTCGTGTGTTAATGCCCTGTCCCTGGAGAGACCGCCTCATTTGGCTGATGCTAACACACTGGGACAGCTCTCTCTACTTTATCTATTAGTGAGAATAAGGGTTGGCCTCCAAAATTTTTGCCTCTGTGGCTCAGTTAATACCATCAGCATAAGCAATGCTAAACCTTGATTGTGGACTGCAGAAATGTTTTTTTTTTCCTTTGTTATATTTTTAACACTCACTTCTTGTTTACCCACAGGGTCACAGTACATAACTTGTAAACTTCAGAATTGCTCTGATGGAAACAAGGGCAAGCCTTTCCCTGGATTTATCATCCCTAATTCCCTGGTGGTCCAGGATGAATATGTTTTCATCCAGGTGGGTTTTTATTGCAAGGTCTGGCTTCATTAAAAGACAATTAAAAGCTGTAAAACCGCTGCATTCCATCGCATCTTAATGTACAGTCATGTTTTTCATTAACTAAAAGGGGCCATTATCCTGGAAAAGGATGGCATGAAATTGAAATCACAGTGTAGTGAATTATACTAAAACTCCACTCTGCCATAATGCACATCCTAATTAGTAGCGAACCCAGAGTTTTGATGATGGTTTAAATTGTTTAAAACATGCTGCTAGCAATCAGTGTACACAGTGAAGTTTATGAGTATTTACCTGAAATGTGATGAACTGTGCTGTATTGCTTTTACAGGTGCCAATAGGTGGCCAGCCTGTCCATTATGTGTCCTATAAAAGAAGTGTTTTCTACCCAATGAAGCTTCCCAAGTACACTCTGCCAAAGGTAAGACTGCTGGAGAGGATGCAGTGTTTGATGAGTTGAGCATATGCAGAGGAACAAGCAGCAGTGCAGCATTCATTTTACTGTGAAACACTCACACTTTCACATCATTTTAAGTAGGGTTGTTCCCGGTTAGTCATAATGTTTGCTGACAAAAACCATTAAATTGTTTACCCCGCATTATTATCTCCCTGAAACTGATTCAGTTGTGCATAATTATATCTTCAGATCTTGTGTTTATTTAAGACCATGCATACTTTTTAATCAGTTGCCCTCCCGTCTGTGTAAACAGATATTTACTTAAAAAATGAATCTGGAGTTGCACAGTCAGTGTTCCCCAGACCTCCAAAAGAAGTTTTTGAAGCAGAAAAGTCCATTTGCATTTGCGCAAAACAGAGTCCACCACTGAATTTCCATTTACTAAAAGCACAGCAGGACAGCTTAGTGGTTTTAGAGACTGTGTCATAACAACAGGAGAGATTTAGTGCCCACAGTGTTGTTTCGATCAATCCATCCATCTATCCATCCATCCATTCATCCACCCACCCATTTCCTCCTCCTCCTCCTTTCTCTTTCTCCCCATCCATATCCATCTCCCTGGTGGTGGTGTATAATAGTGTCAGCCACAGCCATATCAGCACTTTATCTGCTACATTATGACAAGCTGTATTAAAGAGGGGGGGCACACACACACACACACACATACAGGAGGGCAACACCCTAATAAACCACTTTCTGACCTGTGCAGCCGCTGGGAAACAAAAGCAGCAGACAGCTACGCTTTTATGGCCAGAAGTGCAGTATGTTTGGTTTTATTCCTTTAAGTCTGGCCTTTGTTATTCCTTCACTTTGTGTGTGTGTGTGTGTGTGTGTGTGTGTGTGCAGGCGTCTGTGTTCAGGTGTGACTGAGTGGCCTGGTGTTGTGCCCAGAGGGGTTTGCGGAGGTCTATATGTAGGGAATTGATTGAAAGAAAAAGGGACCCTGGTGTATAATGTCTCAGCAGTTAACCTTAGGTAACAGTAGGCTGATGGATTCAGCTCATTTGCTCCAGCAGATCCTGTTTATCAGCGCCGCGCTGGAGGCTGAGACATTTACATAGAGTACATAGATGGGTGGCGGCGGGGTGGTGGGACATCCTGATTAGCACACATTTAAAGGTTTTCCCAACCACATATAGAAAGGCTAGAAAAACACCTCTGCTGTACGTATTCTCCCCTCAAACCACTCGTCTCAATCGTTATTGACATGTCGGAGAGGAAGGGAGGGAAAAACTTTTAAAACCTCAGGAAGTGGAATCAAATATCATCCATAAATTACACAAGGATTCAACTGTGAGTTCCAGCGGTTTGAAGGAAAATTACACTTTCCAGCCTAAAACACCTTTAAGACGTTCCGCAGGGGGACAATTCAGCAAAAAAAGTGACTTAAATTACTCAGCTTTTGTCTTTTCTTGCCATTTTCTTGTTGACTGAAGTTCCCAGTTCCCTGTTAATGCTAAGCAATGCGAGGGGCCACGGGGACGATTTGCTGCCGCAGAGTGGCTTCAAAATGTTTCATTAAATGACTATTATTTCCTGTAATGGATATTTTATGTACAGAGAGAGCAGCAATTATCATCCCTGCATGTTGTTCTGCTCGTAGCGGAGAGGGAGGTTGTGTGCCACGAAGGGAGGAGAGCTGGAAAGTAACTAAATGTCAAATACTTGAGTACAGTTATGCTTTATACTTCCACTCCACTACATTTCAAAGGGAAATCTACTTTTCTTTCTCCACTATGTGACAGGTGGTGTTAGTTTTCAGATTAAAATGTTAGATGCATTAAACCCGTCACAGCTCAGATGTCTTTGAATTGTCAGAAGTTCCACCAAAGAGACATTTCAAATTATCTCAGATGATTTCATTTAACTGTTTGAGTCCAAAAGGTATCAAATTATACAACATTTAGCCAAAATGAAAAATATGAATAGAAATTTTCAAATAGAAATCAGAACTTTGTCTTTTCAACCATTTTGTCCACATTTTCTGACAGCCAACATCTTTTTCAGTTGTATGAGAAAATTAATCTATCAAACAATAATATTAATTGTTTCTTCCACCAGGCGGTCAGGAGACTCAACTCCACTCCCTCCCTGCCTAGCGTCACTCCACGCTCCGGGCCACCCGTCAGGGACTGCACATTCACTTTCCTGTTTATATGCATTACACCGCAGGCTACCTCACCTGTTTAAATACTTATTTATTATATCCAGTTATTTCATCCTGTAAATAACCAAGTGCCTTTAATTTGAATGTTGTTTATTTTATGTCTTGTTGATTGTTATTTATGTATTTTCTATTATATAGCAACATTAATTTTTTTATGCCTGGTTATGCACGTGGGTCAAGAAGGGACTGAAATTTCATCTATGCTGTATGTCGTGCATGTATAGCCATACTTGACAATAAAGTTGACTTGACTTGATACTTGATACACAATAATTTGTAGTTTTATAAATCGTACATCATCTGTTTTTGACAGGTAATTGTAATAATTTGCTTTTAGTGGAAGAAAACTGAGTAAATTTAAGCTTTCTTTCTATAAAAAAGATGCATTTAAGTTACTTTATTCAGATAAATTGCTAAACAGAAATGACTTCTCCTGTCTGTATTATGTTTTTACTTTATTATGTTCTTAAACATCACACATATAGTCTTTATTTTTTTTGACACTGGTTTTCTCCTCCCTGACTCTGGTGAACTTGAATCTCGTTATTTCCTCTGCACCTTAAAGCATTAACATGATCCGCAGCATTGAAGTGCATCTGACAACAACCTCTGTGTATAATGAATGTTTATGTTGCATATTATATGTAACGTTTGCCTGCACTGATCAGCTGTCGTTTCGCTGGTCACAGATAAGACACTGAGGGCAAACAATAAGTGTCGAGTGCATGTAATTAAAGATTTCTTCTTCACCAGTTATTGTTAATGTATTCCTCTTTTTCTGCTCTATAATACATCAAAGATAAGCTCTTCTAAGATCAGCAATTAGCGATGAATGAAAACATTTGCATTTTTAACTATATTTGCATAATACAGACACGCATGGATCTAAATATGCAGTGCTAATGTCCGCAATTAGCCAGAATATGATTTCCAGTTTTTGCTTTAAAGTTCAACACACACAGAGTTCACACACACACAAAACAAGGCGTACATCTGCACATGGGAGCTGCTTCTATAACATACACATAATCAGCACACCCACACACCACACACAACACTTTCCCCTGAGTCTCTGTTGGGATTCAACGAGCTGCCAGTTTCTTGACAGCAAGATAAATAATAATCCTCTGATGGATGCTGCCGTGAAGTGAAGTCAGGGAAGATTTAATAAAATCCAATAGAATCTAAATTGAAGTGGGCAGGAGTGTGGTGGTGTGGTGTGTGTGGTGATGTGTATGGTGTGGAAGAGGAGAGAGAGGAAAGAGGAGAAAGGTTGTTATTTGAGCAAGATTGTGGAACATTAGATTTGTATTCAGAGAAAGAGAAAGGTTTTTGGAAAA
>NW_023339751.1:13258011-13280875 GCF_004916995.1 Morone saxatilis | reverse complement strand
ATCCATCCATCCATCCATCTATGTATACTGTCACAGTTTCCTTGAGAAGGACACACCTCGCCTCACTCTGGATAAGGGATTCAGTCAAATTAAATGGAGCTTGTCTTCATTTTTTAGTGCATGGCATAAAACGCCCGAGGTCTAATCTCATCGCTGCTGATCCTGACTGAATCATGACAAGAAGTGACGAATCTCTAGCTTTCTGCTCGAGTTCTGTGGTCATTATGTGCACATTTCTTTGCAGATTCCCACTTTTTTCGTTAAGACTCCTTTAAATCAATTCTTATAACCTTGCTGGCTCTACACAGACATATCTACTCATTAATTTCATATTTTTAGGACTTGCAGATAATCAGCACAGATGATAACCAGGTGGTGGCAGCGATTCAGGACTGGCACCAGAATGACTCCTACAACCTGTACATGTCTGAGTCCAGAGGGCTGTTCTTCACCCTGATGCTGGAGAGCGTTGTGAGCAGTGGAGGACCGGAGGGCAACATCATGATAGACCTCTATGAGGTGGGCTGTGACAGTGCTGTTGGGGTGGTGCTGTCATCCTTTTACATGTTAGGTTATTCAGGCATGCTGGACCAACTCAAATCACCAACCTGGTTTTGTAACTGCTGCAGGTTATAGGAAAATGTGTCATTATCATGAATGTTTACTATCAAACCAACCAACCCACATATTCTGTATGTTTCATTATTGGCCATGCTTGGCTTACTCTGAATTTACTTTAAATTTAACTAGTACTGAAATGAGTAAGTTAAGTGATGTGAAGTAATCATTTAAATCATTTACTAAACAAAAACATTTTCTTGCTCCAGTTTTCAAATTGGCTCCTCTATTTCTATCTTTATCTGTTTTATATCATTGCATATTGATTATCTGGCTATATTGTCTTGTTTTTTTGACATGGACTATTGGACAGACAAGAGTAGGGCTGTAACTGACTATTTCATTATCGATTAATCTAAGAAACAGTTTTTTGATTAATCATTTGGTCTATAAAATGTCAAATGTGAAATTTCCTAGAGACAAAGGTAATATCATCAGATTTATTGTTTAATCTTACCGAATTGTTTCATCCGTCTAAAATGGTTCACTTTACAATAATGATAGGAGGGAATTCTAACACTAGAGAAGGCTGGAACCATCATTTATCTGGGATTTGTGCTTGATAAATGACTTAAATGATTAACTAATTATCAGAATAGTTGTTGATTATTTAATTGTCGATCCATGAATAGACTAATTCTTAGAGGTCTGGAAGAGAAGAAATTTGAAGAGCTGTATAACAACACATTATGTCATGTATAATAACTCAACATTTCCGTGAGTTTTGTAATAAATTGTTACATATTGCATATTGTGGTTGTTATTACAAAATGCCTGAGTTGCACTTTTTTATGATGAAAATGTAATAATATGGTGCATTATGTAATAACCAACCAAAACAGATGTCTTCATCCATACACATTACTTGTACGTTATATTTCTAACCTAAATTTAACTTCCCATATATTAAATTAGACTCCTATGACCCGTAAAGCAGTGACAAGAGCAGTTTGACTACTGCAATGGTCTTTTGACAGGGCTCTCCCAAAAAAGCTTATTCAAAATTCTGTTCATAAAAAAGTGCAACTTTATCCCAAACAGGATGGGGCTGTATTACAAAATGCGGAAGGTGTAAATAAATAATAAGGGGAGAATGTATCAGAAAATGATTGATTAATCAGAAAAATGTTGGAAGTTTTTATCAATAATGAAAAGAATTCTTGCTATACTCTTAAGTACCTCTTTATTCATCGGTCCACTCATATTCACAGTCTCCAATCCAATGTGTATCTACATAAGCACAACACATTTAAATGCCTGGTTTGGGAGCTTTCTTAAACAATTAAACAGATCGGACAAGTAAAGTACCAACAGACAGCCTAAAACTTTAGTCAGAGTTAATCTTGACTTTTTGCTGTGTTTCCTTTTAAGTGTACCTTGATAGATGTCTCGGATGTCCTCACCATAATGGAACAGATGTTGATATATTTTATTCTGCTGCATCTGAGTCTCTCTCATATCTACTTCCTGCCAGCTTTTATTATCTTTTTCAGGAGACATTGTTCTTGCACTAAAAAAACATTTAGTAGATTCAGTCTATGGGTAAAATACCCTCTATACACAAGTTCAGTAAACACTAGTGTCACTTACCGCCCATAGTCACAATGCAGGCGAAATAGCAGCTTTAACTTGTGCCCTGAACATGTTATATCTGTGTCGACAGATTTTCTATGAGGTTGCGGTGACTGCACATGTATGCATCACTCTAGATTATCCTCATCTGCAGCCAGCAGTAAAAGCATCACATTGTTACAAACACACACCTAAGATACCCATCAGCCTCAGTTACTCTCACTGCTCACTGACCTCAACCCACATTTTATTCCCTGAAATATTTAGCTGCAGTAGCTTGACCAGTAGAAGATGTGAAATGGTCATTCTTCCTTTGATGAGAGAGTTGTGTCCTCTAAATGTAAGAGAAACTCTTACTCTTAAAGCGATGGCTGCACATGAGAATCTATGTCTCTGTGCACATAAATACAAAGAAGAAGAAATATCTCAGGGCTGCACCATATGTTGTTTTGATTCTGCAGAGTCCTACAGATGGTCCAAAATAGTGCTCCCTGTCAGAAAAACTATCACTTTAAGACATCTCTTCCTCTCCGAACTAGGCCTTCAGCTTTACTTAAGTCTGAATAATTTACGGTTGTTTTTTTTCCTCCTTTTTTGTTATTTTTCTCCGTACCGCTCTCTGTCTCTCATGTTTGCAGGTTGCCGGGATTAAAGGGGTGTTCCTGTCAAATAAAGTTGTTGAGAACCAAGTGAAAACCTATATCACATACAACAAGGGTAGAGACTGGCGTCTTCTTCAGGCTCCAACAACCGATCTTCAGGGAAATAAAGTCTATTGTGAACAGGTAAGTGGGCCACTGACAACAGATAGATTTGGTTATTTGGATTTCCATTATCTGCAAAAAAAATATTACACTGGATCATAATTCTTATGTCTCTTCAACATAATTGTCTTTAATTAATTATGAATCCAACAATATGAAATATATTATTTTGAATAGTAGTAGTATTTTAATAGTTTAGTAAATATTTTATTATAATATATTGTAATATTCAGCTTAGTATAACATATTATATCATAACTATTGAGATTATTTTTGTACAGTGAAGTGCTATACTTGACTATACAGATTTTCTTACCGTTCATTATTCAGTAAAGACTAATAATCTGTTTAGTAGTTGATTTTTGTTTTTATTAATTTTGAAGCAAATGTCTGGTCCATGGCAGCAAGGAAAAAGCTTTACATTATCACATTTTACGGGAGACGACAGTACTAGAAGAGATGGTGTAGAAATCAGAATATTAAAATAATAATAAACAAATTATTAATTATTACAATTAAATAACATGAAAACAAAATAATTCTATACAGAGGACATTCGTAGCTCATGTTTTTAGTTCTTATCTCAAAAACTTCAAAAGGTCCCATCGTCCAAACTGCCTTTTTCTGTGCTGACACATAAGATGCACCTCTGCATGTAGCCAGTCTTTTAAATGTGAAGCTTTAATGGTTTTCCAGTGCCTCAAAGTAATTCTGCAGGCTGTAATAAAACCAACCATAATGACGGAAAATACACATTTTGATATATTTGTTTTTTGAGTAAGCATAAATCAGGACTTTGATATTGAACTTCCAGTATAAATTACCCTTATTCAGTTTCATTCTATCGAGACTTGATGGCGTATGATAATAAAGATATATATTGTACTGTGAAAACATTTCCATGTTTAAATTCCAAATTCCTCTTTCAGATAATTATCTAATTTTAAATAATGATAGATTTGAAATTGATTCAGGGCAGTTATTATGAAATGTGATATTTTATGTGAACCAGGTCTGTATCAAACTTCCATTTTCACATTTTGACTTCAGCAATCTAATCTTCTTTGTGTTTGGCAGCCTTACTGTTCGTTACATCTACACCTCCATGTGTCAGAGAATCCTTACACCTCGGGAAACATTGTCAGCAAAGACTCAGCTCCAGGAATTATAATAGCGTCAGGTGAGGAGATTATTCGATTTGCACTTTGATTTGCACGTCCATACTGTTGTTTACTCTCTATCATATCCCTCAACGCTCCCAATCAAATCTGTTTCTTTACTCCTGTTCCTAGGACTGTCTTTCTCAGGTGACAACAGTTTACAAAATGAAAGGAAATCAGTCTTTCCTGCACATCTGGTCCATGTTACTTCAATGGATAGAATAACAAAAACATTCTTTTTTTTGTCTTGTCTGAAGAAATACTCAAATTTCAAAGAAGCAACTATACTGTTCTGCCTGTGTAACAGTGTAAGTGACATGCTTACAGAAAATGAAGATTAGAAACAGTGCTGTTCTTTTTTGTATTCAGGTGTGGTTGGACCTGAGCTGACCAGTACTAATGTCAGTATTTTCATCACATCTGATGCTGGGAACACCTGGAGAGAGGTATAGTATGACAACGGCTGCACAGTTACTTTCCGCTTACATTACTTTGTCCAGACAACTTTGATAAAGTAATAAATAGCGTATTTCCCTCTGAACTTTTCCCTCAATATAACACAGAGTAAATGGAGAAAAACACAAATTTAATCAGACATTATCTGAATAAAGAACAGGTGAACAAAAGTAGGAGTCTGACCCAGCTTTCAGTGCCAATTTCTGGTTCTTGCTTTTCAGATCTACACTCACAAAGAAATAAAGAATCTGCCAAGTTTTGACATCTAGCCTTGTGCATCTTTGATCTGTAAAACAAATAAGCCCCAACATTTTTGCCATTGACTTAAGAGAGACACAATTGAGAGACTCTTGTTTGAAGAACAGTTGAGGTTTCTGCTTGTTTAGTGTGTAGGATGCATGTCCAATATCGTTGTTCACCATAGACTTTGTAGACTGAAAATTCTCCGACAAATTGAATCTGGTGTGTCTGCAGGTTTTTCAGGAAGAGTACAGCGTGTTTTTCCTGAATCAGGGAGGATCTCTGGTGGCCATCCGACACACACCCCTGCCAATTAGACATATTTGGTAAGACTCTCCAAGGATGTGCCACATCTTTTTTACATCGACTGTACTCTATCTTCAAAACACGGAGTGAGACTGCTTTTCTTACGGAATTCAGCTCTATTTGCGGCTGGTCTGTCTGTGATCCAACCATTGTTCTCTCCCTCAGGCTGAGTTTTGATGAGGGCAGAAACTGGGACAAATATAGCTTCACCTCCTCTCCGCTCTATGTTGATGGGGTGCTGGGGGAGCCTGGAGAGGACACCCTCATAATGACGTAAGATATGAAGGAACCAAAAAAAGCTTGTGTGTTTTTTAGTTTAATTATGGCACTGGGTAATTATATATTATCCAAATAAAGACTTAGAAGTGTACATAAATATTCTTGAATTTATTTAATGTGGTTTTGAAAGCCCAAGATGTAGATGAGTTTCTCAACCCACAGAGGAACATGGATTAAAGTCAGCGCTTTAAAATCATCCAAAGTGAAGGTTTTTACACAACAGGTTTTTTTCTTGAATCTGACACATATGCCAAATGTTTTTTTGACCTAGTTTTTCTAACTTGTTTGTGCAGAATTTTTGGTCATTTCAGTCATCGATCAGAGTGGCAACTTGTCAAAATTGACTTCCGGTCCATTTTCCAACAACGATGCACATCAGAAGATTATCTGACATGGCAGCTACACAATGAGGTAAGCGGATCTTGCTGCTCCTTGATTTAAGATTCAGTCGTTGATTAAACTTGAGTGAATTTCTTTGGTTCAGTCACACAATAAAAGCAAAAAGAAAAGGCTCTGAAATGTTTATGATGCATTATTTATCACAGGGCGAAGTGTGCATCATGGGAATGAAGAGAATCTTCCAAAAACTGAAAGCAAGCGTTCGATGTGTCAAGGCCAGAGATCAGTATATTTCCCAGATGTCAGACTCCTGCCCATGCACAGAGGCAGATTTTGAGTGGTGAGTTCCCTACTTTGCAGCTACTCCTTTCACTTCATTAAATCCAATGCACAACACTTTATCAATCTCTAGAGGCAGAGTCTGTGAAGCAAACCTAAGGCACAACAAGAGGAGCGTTTGAAGAGTTATATTTTATAATTCACAACTTGTTATTCTTATTTCTGTCGACAATCCTGTCATCAGCAGTTGTACATTGTTTGTACTGTGGTTGAAGAAAATATTGTAGTTGTAATCAATAACCCAATATTAATAAAGATATGAAGGCTTCATTTGCAAAAACAGATATCTTGGTTTTCATTTCTTTCCCTTAATCATGTTTTTTATGTGCACTCCAGGGAATGTCAATCAAACTGGTTTTGGGTTGTTGTGATAAGATATCTCCAAGATATTTAGGCCTACTATTCAGAATTTATGTTTTTTTATTGTGCACTCAAGAGAATATCAATCAGACTGGTGTTGGTTTATTCATTTTAAAAATGCCTTTTATCTGTTATCGCAAATGACTTCTTCATATTTTAGTGAGTTTTTGATGTATATCACAATGTGGCAGATGTGTGGAAAATTGCATATAATTAATCAAACTAGTGTTCAATGCAATAAATTGTGTGTTTGGTCACACATTACATCAGACAAAACTCAAAAAACCTCAAAACAAAAAAGTAAGTGACTACTTTAGTTAGTTTTATCTACAATGGACTAATTCATTTGGACAACATAATTTTATAAAACAGATGATCATATCATCGCAGCATAATTGAACTGACAAATGATTACTGAAAATGTTGAAGCCTAGTCCTAATCAAATATGTGACAGCAGTACATTGCTCCATCTTTCTATTCATATCAAGTTCTTTATTGTCATATGCACAATTACAGTGAAGCGGTCGTTTGTTAATAATGGATCTAAGGCTCCCTCCAACAGTGCTCATATAGAGAAAATATAATCTAATATAAAACTCTTTCCATATAAAATAAAATCGAATAATATATTATGGTTGGACAGTAATAGTGCATAAGTGTATAAACTGTAATCTAAACACGTTGTGCTGTAATGTAAATGTCTATTCGTAATGAGAACAGATAGTTGAATATAGATATAGAATAGAATAGATTTGTATAATGAAAAACATGTCTCACTCTAGAGTTTATCATATTATATACTTCTGTATGTATAACAGAATTTTTTGTGCATCACTCTCATACTTTCTTTTATCTTTCTGATCTCACCGGCGCTAAATGAGCAGCACTGAATACTATATTAAACAAGCTTAACACCATTTTATGACTAAAAGACTTATTTAACTTTCCAACTCTTGCTCCTGAGACTGTGCTACCCTGAACACGATGAAAAGAATCTGACGGATCCCTCTGACTTTGCCAAGGTATAATTATAGTTTGTGTAAACACGCACAATGCCCTTTCTGCTTCAGACGTTTGATACATAAAACATCAAATCTCAAATACTCTGAGCTGCTGTGCTGTGAGAAGTGTTCTCAAGACTAGAACACCTCTATTCACACTAGGCATTCACTTATTGTGTATGATTCTGTTTGAGCTGAGTAATTGTACTTGATATTTTAAATAAATGATAACCAATCTCGGTAACACCCCACTGTATGTTTCTTCTGTGTTTGTATAAACAGCGACTATGGCTTTGAGAGGCAGATTGATGGGAGCTGCACTTCGGCTTTCTGGTTTGTTCCTTCGGCAACATCTAGAGACTGCATCACGGGGGACAGCTTCCTAAATACCACAGGGTACGACTCATTCATTTGCACTGGCACAAGCAAGCGGGTGTGCAAATGCCCTTGGTTACGTTTTAAGCTCAACTTACTTTAAGCTTATACAATGCAACATGTTGTGAATGTTCTAACTTTTTTCTGTTCGTGACCTCTTACAAAAAAGTGGTTGTTGTGGTTTCTTGTCATGTTTCAGATTAGTAAAACTTCCACCGTAGAAAGATTCCCCTCTAAACTACCCACATTTTTTCATTTTAATAATTGTTCAGTACTCAAAGAGAACATCATTTCTTTTCATATTTTCATTAACTTTTACTGATATATATATCCGTGGGGTACTTCTCCATTTGTTAAAGATTGTGGAGTACAGAACAGAATTTTATTAATTTGATGAAAAAATATGTACATCTGCAAAATTGTGTTAAGGAGGAAAATCTGGAAAATTATTAGTATTACAAGTTTGTGTATTTAGTATATTTATTCTACAATAATTAATGAACAATAATTAATGAACTACCAGCCAGCCTCCCACCAACCTGAACACCACATGCTGCATGTGACAGTGCTTGAAAACTCGCAAGTAGAGAAGTCAAAGTAGCTAAAAGTGGTGGATAAATAGTTTTGTATGACAAAAATATTGCAACAATATTACAATTTATACATAATCATTAGTCTTACATAACATCCGGTTTCATATCAATTCAAATGAACACATCTATAACTGATGGCTAATGTTGATAATGGATTAATGAGCTGGTAGAGCTGTGGGGGTATATTAGGCAAAACTACTGTTCCCTGTGTATGCATGTGTTGTCTGCTTTTACACTCATCTGTGTCTTTTTGGGGGGTCTTTAATAAATTCCAGATATCGCAAGGCTTTGTCTAACAACTGCACTGAGGGAAAACTGTTGAAGTACAGCCCCAGGCGGCAGAAGTGTCCCAGTCAGGCCCCCAGGGGTCTCCAGCTCTTCACCAGTGAGGGAACACTGGTAGCAACTCTGGAGAGGAATGTCACTTTCTTGGTCTTTCTGGAAGAGGTGCTGACTTCACTTAAACAAAGCAACAGTAGTGTGTATTGCAGGGTGATACTTGTAGGCCGCATGTTTTTTCTCTATCTGTATATCGAGATGCTGTCAGAGACGTAGCACTAAGGTTGGAGCACCAGCATATAAAATAAATATGCGGTGACATGATTTACCACTCGACCTCGTTCTTGTAGATATTATGGAAAATGCACTCTGTTATGTGTCAGCGAGGACACTGACAAACATCAGAGGCTACAGTTTGAATGACAGTATTTTGTTTTCTTTTTGAAGGGTCTCGGCTCCACGACAAGTATAACGGTGGACTTTGGCGACGGGACCGCCATATCGTATGTGAACATAAGCTCCATTGATGACGGGGTCAAGCATATCTACAGTAAAGTTGGCATCTACCAAGTTTCTGCTACAGCAACCAACACTCTGGGCTTTGACAGGGCAATACTCTACCTGCACGTCTCCTGTGAGTCTAGAAAAGTAACCAGTCTTTTGTTAATATGAGAAAACTGGACATGTTTTCCTCCAGAATACTCCATAAGTGATTTTAATCAACTGTCTAATATGTACTTTTACTTACAAGGGATTTAATGAAAACTTTATTTTAATTAATATCATGAAGTGACTACAGTATAAGCCATGGTCTTCATTCTTTATTACACCTAATCATAAATGATGAGATCCAACAGCCTTCAAATAGGTCAAAACACTTTAACTTGTGAGCCTTTTGAAAGAAAAATAATACAAAACACTCGGGCAAATACACTCACGACTCTTCTGCAACTTCAAATTGGCTCATTAAAGTGAGACTCTTTTCAAAATCCCCATCCAAAGTTTTGAGTATCGCTCAACCTGTGTGGGCGTAAAAGATGGCTGTTTGTTGTCTCCTCACTGACAGAGAAGGGCAGCGGTGGTCAGCTTGAATTCAGCTCATTATAATGGATACCAAGAGTGACATTTTCATGAAGGGAAAAAGCATCAAAACATCTACAGCCACTTGTCAAACCTCTCGCTCACTCCACTGTCTCGGTGTGATCCAGGCAGTCAGTTTTGTGCCAAAATACGGCTAAATACGTGGCTTCTGTTCTGGCACCATGAAAGCAGTATTCAGCCATTATTATAGTTTTTATGTTTTCTCTCTAAAGGTCAACTTGAACAGGTCCAGCTCTCAGCTCCTTCTGTGGTCGTCAAGAACAAAGCAGTAAACCTCACAACAGTGTTACGCCCCAGCAATGTGGGCACAGTCACCTATTACTGGTGGTTTGATAACAAAACAGAGGTAAGCCTCACATTCTCATTCTTTACCATGCAGCCTATTAAGTGAATGACATGATAGATAGTCATAGTACATTTCTCTCTATGTCTATTTGTCTTTTAGCCTGTTGTGACCCTGGATGGAGCAATGTCCTTCACTTTCTCAAAGGAGGGAAGTCACACTATCACTGTTCAGGCTTCAGTGGGCAACACTGTCCATCAGGACCAAATGACTGTGGCAGTTTATGGTGAACCATATTCTGTTTTCTTTTTATATTACTCAAATTTTTCCTTATTCACCTTAAAAAGCATGTAAATATAATAATAAGTGTCCTGTCTAGTAGTACCAAATAAGTTGAGGATTTAACAATAGATAATGATGCAAAATGAAGTTAGAAGGTCATAGGACCAAAATATATATGCAAGATCTCTTTGACTTTCACCATTCATCTTATGCATCTGTTCTGGGGTATAATATGCAGCATCTTAACTGAATATTAACCGAAGTCGTAAATCATATGAACATTTATGAACTTTGAGAATATGTCCAGTCCTCCTCGTCCTTTTCAATTTGGAAATCACACTGCCATTTAAGCCCAGCATTCATATTTTCTGCTGAATTGACACTGTACAGGTGGCCTCACAGTCAGGGTCAGGGTTATTTGAAGTATCTTGGTATTGTTAAGAGGCATCCTATATCATGAAGTTAGACAGAAGAAATGTCTAAATTAGATTTCTGACTGCATTTCAGATTATTTCCGGTCAAATGTTTTGGCCTTTTCTTCTAATTTGGATGAGCTGAACCCCGGGGTGTCTGAGTGGAGAGAGGATGTCGGCAGAGTGGTGAAGAGCTCCATGGTTCAGGTCAGTGCTGCAGCTGCTAGCTCATATTATAAAAGCCATAACAAAATCAGGAATTAACTAAACTCCAGAAGACCTCAGTGAGATTCTGGCAATTAGCATCTTTGCACTCGCCTGGAAAGAAAAACTTCTGAAAAAAAGTCTCTGTCTAGTGAGACAGTGATATTTTCATTCTTGGTTAGGCTGGATTTTTTAATGTATGCATGTGGTTTTGTGTCAAGTGGTGCACCCCACTACACGCAGTGTCTTTGACCTCACTTGCCGTGTAATTAGTTGTTAACCTCCACACATTGACATGGCACATCACCCAAAATCATTATTACTAGTACAAGCTTTCAACTGAACTTGTCAAAACACTAAAGAGCAGTAAAAGCACTACCATGGCAGTAACCATTTGCTCTCTAAAGAGCTGAATGCCATTGCCTTGAGAGAACATCAAACCTCAAGTAAAGAGAGCCAAACTGTGGTTAAGTGCGTCTGGTTTTCCCTCTCAGACACTGTGGGGATGTCAAAAAAGCAGCAGGTTATGTAAAAGACCTGGATACTGAGCTCTATATATATCCTACAGTAGCCCTCAGTAAGAAACATTCACTTTGACCTTCTGTCTTGTCAGATATGACCATGGTTTACACCGGGAAACTGACAGGAGACCTCTGGTAACGGCATAAATGCAATAAAAGCCCTGGCCTTTACCAAAGACTGTCAAATTAAACTTGCATGTTTCAGTTAACCCGTGTATTATATCTTGACAGTGACTGGTACTTAGGCAAATGATATATGAAGCAGGGAGCCAACAGTATTAACTCATTAATACAGGCGACCCCTGATCGAATTTCAGGCCCAAAACATAGAATATCACCACAAACAGTGTCAATTGAAAAAAACAACTTTTTAATGAGGTTTTGTTGTTATTATTAAAGGTCACAGGAATCAGTGAGGATCAGCTCCTGGTCACAGTGCTTCCAGGTTTACCAACAACAGCAGAGATTTTCATTGTGCCTGAGAAGAGGTCAAGACAAGGAGGCATGGATGAAAAGTGGGCGCACCTGGATCAGGTACTGTCTCATCAAATCATTTTAATGGCCCCTGGCAGATGCTCAGTACAATGTGGTTTTCTGTGATGATTAAACCGCACAAAAGTAAGCTGAGCAAGTCACAAGACCGTCTCTGGAGAGAACATCCCTGGAGAATATGTCCTTACTTTAGAGTGTCATACAACACTATCAGTTTAAGCTCTATTGTTGTATTAAAAAGAGAACATGTTTTATTATGTTTGGACATTTTTCTTGCCAGAAGGTCACATCTTGTTTTGCAGCTTTAATTTTTTCCCCCATATTTTCATAACACAATACTTTATTTTAAGCACAGTCTACTAGTGACATCTTAGTACACACACATACACACATATACAGTCCACTATTTCCCAGTATTTTACACATTATTCATATTGTAGTGGTAAGATAAAGGTTAAATTCTCCTTACAGTTTGTTTCATTGACAGTTGCATTCCAGTCATCCTTTGCTGGAGGATTTGCCTGCAGCCATTTACGTGATAGCTTCCTTGCTGGAAGCCAAAAGTATCCTGTGCCATGAGTTTATTCAGGATTTCACATTGATATAATGTAACAAAAGAGCAGTCAACTCCTATTCCAGATATTTTCATCATCTCTTTTGCAAGCTCTTGCCAAAATGAAAAAGACAAATCCAGAAAATGGGCACTGTCTTTGAGAACCTCTTTTTATGAATTTCAAGTTTGTTATTCATCATATAGCTTTCACTATATTGCTTCACTTACTTTAATGCTTCACATCACTGCAATCATCCTCAATTATCTCCTATTCTCTCCCTAAAATTTTGTACAACATGGACAGTAAAATCGTTTTGGAGACTTGTGTTCCATAGTATGCATGTATATGCATCAGTAAATATGTTGACCAAATTAGGTCCACTCTTCTTAGCTTGTTTTATTTCTTTACTGAAGTAATATCTGATATAAAGATATCCGAATAAGTTCTTCAAGGTTCATGTATGCGAGAGAAGAAAAGGTTACATTTTAATCATCTCTGATCTATCTGTGTGGGAAGGTGGTTAGAACGGCTTCATTCATTTGGGATACAAAATATCTTTTACAAGAGGCCAAAAGTCAAACGTGCTTTGTATTATAACTGACTATTTTCCACTTTTTACTGGTTTTACATACATTTCAATCACTTTTCATTCCTTCCAGTCAGCCATTGGTTGCCATTCATTTCAGTGCAGTATGAAAATCAAATTGTGGAGACTTTAAACTTGTTTTGGTGAGGCAATACATCACAATGAGCATCATGTCTGCATTTATTTTTGTCAAAGCTACATTATCGTTGCATGGTAACACAGTTTTAAGTGCAGCTTTATTTGGAAAGTCTGCACTCTATCGCCACGCAACAATAAGGTTAAATTTGATCAAAATAAATGTAGACATGATGCTCATGGTGATGGATCACCTAAGTCAGCCAAGTTTAAAGCCTCCACAAATGTATTTTCATAACACAGTGAAATGAATGCTTGCTGAATAGTAGGAAGGAGAAACACTATGTTGTTTCTTGGAAAAGGTCAGCAGTAATGAAGAGTGTACAGTTTGCTGGTAATTGGGGTAAAGGATGCAAAAACTGGTGTGGGTCATTAAGTGAAAATACACAGAGAACAAGATATACCTCCACTGTTGATGGCATGCAGACACATAGGGCCCATTTCCTCTCATATAGCTCCACAAGACACCCTCCTCATTTAGTTTCCACATAGAATAAACCCCCAAGATTCCCTGTGGAGTCATTCAATCAAAGAACCGCCTCTCAATTATACTGTATTTGTGGTTTTATAATGGTTTATTCATGCAGCACAAACTTAAATTGTTAATTTAGGTTTGTTTTCTTTCCCACCAAACAAAACATGCGATCATTGTATCACAGAGGCTCAAGCTTTAAAAAATTAGATTTTTTTGGTCTTCATTGCTCAAGTGCTAAATGATTTAATGCTCCTACACACATGCACTTTGTATTCCTATCCCTCCTGAAGAGTAATACTAGATGTCAACACTAGAGGGCAATGTCTTCCCATGTAAAAGCACTGAAACAGCATCCGTCAGAGCACTGGAATAACACTCACAAAGCATCTCAGTAGTGTTATAGACTCACTGCCAGCTTTTAGAAGTTTAGAGACTTAGATAATAACAACAACTCCATAATCATTTCCAGCCACCATCCTTCATTGTTGTTGTTTTTTTTTTTACAGAAAAAATAATCTTGAATCTTAGAAACTGATTTCTTATCACGTTATAGAAAGCATTTAAATATTTAAACAAAATAACACAGAGATGTTTTTGAATGCACCAGCCAGACAAACTAATTTATTCATCATAACGGATAGGACCTCGATTATCATGAGTAAACACAATTTTACTGGCTCACAGTCATTCTTGAACTAAGTTAATAGGTATTTAATTACATTGATGCATCATATAATTGGCACCATCGAGAAAGGAGACAAACTGGGGCAGGCGGCTTGGATTGGGAATTAAAGAGATGTATTTATCTAAAGCCTGTCTGATTACCTGGCAGAACCTCACAGACAATAGGGTAATAAATCTTCAGTTCACTGTTCTCATCACCAGTGAATGACTTGCAACGTGGATGCATTAAGTGAGCGTGTGCCCACACATACACACGTGCATGTGTGGTGAGTGAGTGTATGTGTGGAGCAGCTTATTAAAATGTGTAATAGATTTACTGACCCTGATATGCCACTAGAACAAAAAGTAATTATTCATACTGTGTAGTGCAGTCTAATTTTAACCAGTGGAAAGATTTTAGAAAGAGCGAGATGGAATTAGTGAGGCATGGCTAAGGACTCAAATGGGCTCTGGGAAGGCATTTTGGTCTCTTGTTAAATGACTGCTTCATCTAGGTGTGAAAAGCAAGGGAACTTGAGGCACTTCAGGGAGAAAAATTAAAACTGCAATTTTATGTTATTAGAACATACTTTGATTTCCAATGGCTTTGCCTCACTGAACTTTTAAACTTGTAAATCACATTTTCGTTAAAAAAAAGAAAATTGAGATTAATTTATTTTAAATGTCACTTCCACCCCATAAGCAGACCGCCCTTTTACCTGAGAGGGTTTCCATCACCATTAAAAACCTGCTGAGCTTCAGTGCATCAGGTTTGGTTTTTCCATGTCATATCAACATTTGCTCCTCTTTAGATGGCAGCAAAAATTCTGATTCATAATTCAGGCTTGTTGGATGAAATGACTGCGGTTGAAATATTGATGACTGTGGAATATTGCTGTGCAGCCGGTGCTAACAGAGTCCTCTCTGCTCTGTCACTCCTCCTCATAGCTTTCTCAGGTTCTGCTAAGTGCTTTGAACCAAGACCTCATCCAGTTCACACTCAAACCCGGCGTGCAGGTGAACGTGTACGCCACACGTCTGTCTCCAGGTGAGTCTGCTGCCTCAGCTGCACACTTACCTGAACCAATGGTAGTCAAATGGAGCATTTCAGGTGGTTGTCTCTTATTTTAGTCCAGACTTTGTACAATTCTCCCTATTTGGAGGTGAAAATGACTGGTAAGTCTACTGGCTTTAAACTGTAAAATCTGGACAGCACACCTGATCAACAGACTGTCTTCTTAGTGCATTGTTTGTTTTTAATAAATGCACCCAGGACCCCCACGAGACCAGTATTGATAATGAGTGGATTATCCTGGATAAACTATGAAAAAGAAGATAAAGTTTTAATTGGACATTAGCTCTCAGTCACAATTCTCAAACTCTATCAGCAAAACAAGCCAGCTGTGATTCTCAATTGTTATTGGAAAAGGATTGTTATATAATTTATAGTCATATTAGATTAAAATGGGCATTTGTCCTCATTTGGCCTGCATGTGCACTCAGTTTTTCTTTTATTCTTTCTCTTTCAGCTCCTCTTGTTGACAGCAGTGATAGTGGCCACAGTGGCACTGCAGTCATCATGCTCGTGTCAGTCGTACTGATGGGCTTGGCTGTCTTTGTAATATACAAATTTAAAAGGTACAGTATACTGGATATATTATTTTGTAATCACATATAAGGTTTATAAGGTTAGAAAGAATGTGTGAAGATTAATCCTCCCCTTTTCAGACTCACATCATGGCAGATATCTCAGATAAGATAGATGTTATTGTTGTTTTATTTTGTGTGTGTGAGTGTGTGTGTGTTGCATAACGGCCTTGTTTAGAGTCAGCCCCATTATCTACAAGCAAGCAACCACACTGCTGAACTCTCTGAAACTTTCCACAAGTATTCAGACTCCATATATCTCAGAGTTATGGACGTCGGCGACACAATAATAGCTCGAGGAATAAGACAATTCCCCTCTGTCTCAATCTGCAGAATATTACAGGAAATGACAGTCTAATCAATTCTCCCAGAGTGCTGAATGGGTGTCAGAGTCCTGCAGTTATCAATATTCATCTATCTGACAATGTGAGGGTTGACCTTTTGTAAATGCTAAACACAGCCATTCAAGGTGAGGCATACTCTGCAGAATGGCAGGAAAGGTTGAGGAGATAAGTCCTGAGACAACATACATTATACAGTGAGGGACATACAGTAAATAGCATCCTCTGCTGCAGCTAATCCCATGCCAATCATCTGGGAATGGTTTAGTTCCACAGTTTGTAGAATTCTAGTCATTATAAAGTAAAACATTACTTAACTTTAACTTTCAGGATCATAATTACTACATTAAGAAATCTACTTTGAGTTTCTAAAGCTGCCTTAAATGTCACAGCACCAGCTGCAGCACAAAATCACAGGGGGAGGATTTGAAATTAGAAATGCAAGATGTTAGTTTTAAGCAGAATTGGGGGTGCATCTGAGGGGATGAAAAATTGATTGAAAAGTGAGGTGAACAATATGAAAGTGAGAGAGCAATGCCCAATGGAACGCAAAATGCCCTAGTTTCTAGCTTTCAAGCAATCCTCTCCCATCCTTAACAGTTCAAAATAGTATGTAACACATTATGCACAGTGGAAGCATTAGTGAAACAGGTCTGATGGCAGGTTACCATTGACTTTCCTTTTTTTTTTTTTTTTTAAATCTTCCCCTGCATGACCTACAGGAAGATCCCGGGCATCAACACATACACAGCGGAGCAACCTGACAAAGAACAAGAGGTCATTCCAACAGTGACCTCCATAGCCGTCCCAAACCCTGAGGGGGACAAGCTGACCTCACTGGATCATGTGGATGTACAGTTAGACTCAAAAAGTAGAGGTAGGAATGTGTCCGTTTCCTCCTTTAAGCTACTGTCTTTCCTCAAACATACACACAGTTTATTCAGGTTGTTATTTTCAGATTCTGATGTCGGACAGTGAAGATCTATTCTTTATGTAGTGTTGTATTCTATCACTTGTCAAAGTAATGATCAATGTAATCACTGACTACAATGTGTTTATGTGTTTTTTTTAAATGTTGGTGCACTTGTCATAAAAACTGCAGAATTACTTTAAGGGTCAATTCACCCGAATGACAAAAGAATGTTTCCTTCCATCCATTAGCTGTACCCTGCAAGGGCTGGAGCCAATCCCAGATGACATTTTCTTAATTACATTTAGTGGTATCTTGTGGTTTTATTTGCCCAGGTTTTGAGATATCCATCCCTGGCATTTCTAGAATTGAATTTGTAGTGGTAACAACATTAAAACAAACCCACACATTTAGAAAATTCTGCACCATCATTACCATTCCTGGAACAGTCCCCATTACTTTGGATAATCCACAAAACATACCGTCAACTGATTTCATTTTAACTATTTCTTAAGAATAAAGTAGTTTGTATTGAAACTGTTCACAGTCTATGAAGAGTAAGGTCGTAAAGGTGCGGCCTTGTTTCACTTATCACATTACTTCCATCACTGATGGATGTTGAATTCCAGGATGCGTCTCCTGTTTTGTTGTGATCTCCTGGCCAGCTCTGGCTGTCAGACTTGAACTTTTGCGAATTTGCAGAAACAGCATTGGAAATGTAGTCATTATTCTTGTTAATTAGTCATTAGTAGACTCAGTTGGCTATTCACTTAGAAAACATTTTGCTTTTGCCAGTCAATTGGAGAAAGCTTGGGACATTAAGGAATAAAGCCTTTTATGAGGATAAACTTTAAGCTGGTAGAGTTTCTTTTTTTTCCTCTGCTTTTTTTAGTTTTGCACCTAAAAATGTCACTGAAAGTACATATAATGTTAGAACTGATGTATTTCTTTTTGTGTTGTGTATTTCTTAAAGGAAGATATCTGTTTTTTTATGTTTAATATATAGCAGTGTCTCGTGCCAAATGTTATGCATGATATATTTATAAATCTAAATACCAACAATTATGCCATCAACTTCTTTTGTTCAATATTACGTTGATATTTGCTCTTTTCAGTTTTGTTCATTACCACACCAAAACTGGGACATCATATTTGATTGAACAGATGGCTAATGTGACCGTACCTTAACCAGGACCAGGCATGTTACTGTGGAGTTTTTAAAATGTAATTCTTTACTACAAACCGCATTTAATTCACCGTGTTTGAGTTGTGTCCTCACAACCTCAGTACATAAAACGATCTCTGTCGCTGGATATCACAAGGGTTGTGTAAGATGTGTGAACTGATCCTTTAGTACTTCAAAGAAAGTTGTTGCAGAAGTTGTGACAGTACATTAAAAACTGCAGTGGCAACGAGGAACAAGTTAAGGCTGACAGGGAAGATATACTACATATTCACTTTTTGTTAAGTGCTGATGCTACTCTTCCTGCCCCTGAATTATCATATAAGTTGCCAAAATACAGTTATTATTATGCTCTGTATATTTATGTATTTGCCAACCTGAGTTTGTCATAGTAAGATATTAGTATTCACAGATAAGTGAAGCACAATCAAGTGCGAGCTAAAGTGATGAGAATGTCTAGGTGAATTATTTGACCCAATAAAATAATTAGTGCATCAGGAAAGTAGCGGAGTGGTGAAAGCATTTTCATCAAGAAATATCTATGAGGTTCCAGTTGATTTACCTCTACCCATAGATAAACAATCGACCCATCCAAGATAAATGTGTTTGCCTGCAAAAATACACCCGTATGCAAATAGCTACATAAAATTCCTCCTCTGTCTCTTTCCTTTTTTCTCCTTTGCCAGGCTACCTGCCATCTCGCACAGACATCAAGCTCTCTGATGAAGCGCCCCATGTGTTTTAATGTTGAGAGTCTATGACCGACTCGAAAGCAATACATCTTCTTTGGCAGTTACTTCCAGCAAGCTATGAAACCATGGTCACAATGAATGGTCTCGAGTGTTTTGCTACCCATGCATGGATGGACCAGTTCACACTGTGCTGCCTAATCCCTCTGAGGAGACTGTACAGATTTATACTTGCTTCTTGAAAAGGGACACTTTTTGACTGAAAATACTTGTATTTTTACAAGGACATTGATCTTTTTATGTAAATAATGTACATCCATAATGGAAGAAGTAAAAGTTATTTGTCTCAGCTGGTTACAGCTGTGTCTGCTCAAATATGAAAATATCAAACAACTGAACAGGAGTGATGTATAATAATATCTCAAAATGTGCTCCAATTTCTGTTCTTTGGGCTTGTGTTTGTGAAGTTTACTTTGTTTAACTATGTGGAAATAGCTTATCTGAGTAAGACAGTGAGGGAAGCAGATTCATTAAGCTCTGTACAATCAGTAAATCTTATCACCAGATTCTCATCAAATGAAAGCTTGCAATATCCAGGAGATGAGGGAGAGCTCCTAGTCCCAGATCTGTGTATTCCATCAAGCCTGCCGCTCAAAATGTTATACATGTCATAACAAAAATAAGAACAGAAAATCACAGTGGATATACTAGATAGGTATACACAGATGAGAAACTGAGCAATCCTTCGTGTTCAGGAGACTCACATAAGTCATTTTAGTGACTCTGGAATGAATGCTATCCTCATAAATGTTAAAACGACGTAAAAACAGATCATACACAATGCTTCTGTCTTATCTAAATCATGCATATGGATTGTTATTGCAGCAGCAATCTTATGTTTGATAGTTTTCCAGTCAATTTGACTGTTAAACAAAGAAATTACTTTTAAAATTGTGCTTCGTATTTATTTGTTGCCCCAGAGCATTTCTTGGACATTAGGGTTTCCACTAAGAGAGCTACATGTAAATGTTCTGAATAATTCCTGTGTTAACAAAGAAGCTATGATACAGCAGCAAACAATGGCTGGAATGCAGTAAAAAAGTGCTACAGAGCCACATCTGTATTTTAATTAGTAGCTCAAGATTTATTAGCCATTCATTTGTCTTCTGGATTTAGTTAAAAGACTTTTGCTCCTTGACACAGTTACAAAATATCTCTCATGTTTTTGTTGTTTTTGTTTGAACTGATCTCACTGTGAAGGTTGTGCTGATGACATTGAAACTACACCAGGTTTGAATGCAAACGTGCTCTCTGTTTATTTTTAGATTGTGTTAAAACACCTTGTATTTACTTTGGACTTTTTTTGTTTTATCTACCATGATGATACCAGCATCTCCACATGGCATTTCCTCAGTTTACAGTTATGCAGAGGAGCCTGCAGTCTGTTCTATGTTTGCCCCAAAGGACTCAGCGGACAAAAGGCTGCAGATTTGTTCATCTCCTTCGCTGCGAGGGACACAGATAGAGAAGACGTATCTCCTGTCAACAAGGCTCAGCCTACGCACAGAGCTTTGGTCAGCTGCTGTCTCTTTGGGATAAGTAGTGAAGTTCTTCTTCATCAAACTTTTCTTTTTAAGTGTTGTCAGCATCATATGTCAGTAAGACAAATTGACTAGAGGCTTCTCCATACTTCTTCCCTCCAATCCTGCGATTGAGCCTGAAGCATGAATAAACTCATGCTCGTCATCAGACGAACGCCGTCTCTCTGCAGCGATCATCAGAAGAGTTTTAGTTTGTGCTTGTTATATATTTAACAAACTTTTTGTTAAGTCCCAATAATCAACCTGTGAATATGATTGTGAACATATTTGCATGATGTTTTTTTTTCTCTTTTAAGATACTTAATTAGGAAACAATTAAATGTGAAATGCAGTATTTTCCGTTTCTCCGAGGCTAGACAACTCATTCATTACAAGTGATGTGATTATTCAGTGGGTTGTTTGTGTTTTTTCATTTAATCTTGCAGAAGTAACCATGGTTGCAGAATAAAGCAGAAACACAACATTAATGCAGTGTGGCTGGTTGTTACGCTAATTTCTAAAAGCAGAAACAGCTTCGTTAAAATCCACGTCGACCACAGCTGTTAGTTGTGTTTGACTTTTTAAACTACTTATTCAATGGACTTCATGAAGGGCAAAACTATGACTCCATCTCAACTCCACTCCATAAAATGGTAGTTTTGATCAACGGGCACTCCCACTTTGTTGAATTTGTTGCTTTTTCTGCTTTGTCTCTAACAAGTGTTGCTTAGCATGCTCAAAGTTTCAGTGCGGCCATTTGCATGATACAATGGGGCTGAGCGGGAGGACAATGAAATGCACCAACTAGCCTGGAGTGATTCTAATGGGCTGGTTCCTTGGCTCTCC
Source organism: Morone saxatilis (assembly GCF_004916995.1). Lineage (NCBI taxonomy): Eukaryota > Metazoa > Chordata > Actinopteri > Moronidae > Morone > Morone saxatilis. Next base: position 13,259,288 of record NW_023339751.1, on the reverse strand, counting down.
CACTGTGCAACAAATTAATTATCCCCTCGCCAGGAAATCGACACACACACACACACAATCAAGGAAGATTTCCCAGACTGGGTAGCACCTTGAATGAAAAATGTCCCACAACAATAACCCACAGCAATATTGTGTTAGCCACAGTGTGAAATTGATGAGCATGTTTCCTTTCATTGAGTGCTACATTACAGTGTCTGGCTGCAGCGAATCATCCATTAGTGATTGTCACCGTTCAATTTGATTGTGCATCGCTGAACATCCCAGGGCAGTTAGAGAAAGGCCTTGGTGTTAATTCAGACTGAGAGCAGGAGCGAGAATAAGACTCTCGGGGCGTTGATGGCTGTTGGAGTGATGAAGATTGGTGTGTGATATGAAGCTGTTGAAGTGGCAAAGAAAATGCAAAATAGAGGAACAAGGGCCTTGTTGCTGCAGCTTTGTGTGTCAAGAGTTATTTCAGCCAATCAACCACACAGTTCTGTCCTCCAACCTTGCTGTCTCTTTGCCATTTAAATGTGCAAGGCTTTTTTCTTTCTAAATCTGAGGATGGAGAGGGAGGCAATCCTACTGCCAGTAGGTCTTCTTACCAAAATCATCTGTTTCTCATCATTTGACTACAGCCTCAGTAATTGTTCTCATTAAATAGGAGCCATGTGTAACTAGCAACTTGAGTAATCGAGTGATAGCTTCGGCAAATTGTCAGATGGGAATCTTCACATGGGTGTTATCACACTTCTGCCCATTAAAGCCAACTTCAGAGCCTTTGTGGGATCATTAAAAATGGTACGTTGAGACTGATACACTGGCTGCTACAAGGCACCTGTGTTTCAGATAAGACTGTGGCAATGCTGCATAAACAAAGCTTCATGAAGCCATTTGTTTTCAGATTTGTGCCATAATAACATTTCTCATTCACTGACAGCCAAATAAAATGCCAGTCCTGGCATCCTTTTGCTAGGAAAAAAAACCCATAATATAATCATACATTTTCCATTACCACACATAGTGTAGGTGCATATTGGAAAAAAAAAAAAAAAAAACATACTTCCATATAAAAATACATTTATTTGAACAATTTTAAAATGTCAATTTGTTCACAGTAAGAAATATGATCCAAAACAAGACGATTTTTATATCATCGACAGAAATGAACAATATCATAGATCATGCACAACTTTTCCCAATTGCACAACTAGACTATTAGACAAGGTGTTTAATAATTTGTTTAATGTGTCAAGTAAACTTTAAAACCAACCATGATAATATATATATATATATAT
>NW_023339751.1:13242290-13257911 GCF_004916995.1 Morone saxatilis | reverse complement strand
AAAACCAACCATGATAATATATATATATATATATATATATATATATATATATTCGCTCACCCTAATATAGTCTTAAGTCTTTTATCACAGATAATTAGGGCATGCTACTGTAAAAAATTAAATAAAAAAAGAGGACATACAGCTTGTTGTGAGACTGAAGGTCATGGAAACATATTACTGTCTGTTCAGTGGGTTGACTTTTACAATAAGATGAAGCTACTGTATAGATTTACATTCCATCTTATTCTATGTACAAGTTTTCAGTATTTCCACTTATAAGGCCAGACTTTCATGTCACTGTATCACATTTTGTTGTGTACCATTATCTGAGAAAAAGTCATTGAAAGCACCATTTTATCTTACAGAGCTAAACCAACTATATATTCATTTCTTATAGGCATTCACAACAGTCAGATTTAGACATTTTTATTTATATATGTATATATTCATTACTGTATATTTACAACTCAGAGACCTCTAGTTAAAGGGCGGTAAATGGTAATGTTTATCCAGAGCGTAGAGTTAAGGTGGTTTATTTAGATAGTAACTAAACCTAAAATTATCTACTAATTAAAATATTTCAGTCACATGGAGGCAGAGCAAGATGTGCTCTGACTGAAACAGAAGCTTCTTTATTGTTCGGGTTGTTTTATCCATTCAGGATGTAAAGAAAAGACATTATAAAAAACAAAATAAAAAGGTTACACTTGACAAATTTTATAGCCTGCTGGCTCAATTTATGAACAAACATTATGCTAAGAGGAAAACATTATCGAATATTTTTACCACATTAAATTAGTTTATCAATTTAAGGCCTATAGTAAATTATTATAATATTCCTTAAGGGTCCTAAATATCCTTATTGTAAGTCATCACAATAATTGTCATTCAATACAGAAGCTAAAGCAAATTTATCAAACTTATACACGTATACAGTAAAACCTATACATTCTTTCTGTTGTACTGACCCATGAGTTAATGGTACTTTTTTCATTTACATTATATCAAGGTATTTCTCAAACAGTTTTTATAGCTTTTGAGGTATTTTATTTCAAAAAGTCAGTCTGCTTTTCCTCTCTTGACATTATGCAAATTAAGAAGAACAATGATATGTCACAGGGAGTAAAGAATTGCACAATGGCAGCTGTATATTCCTGAAATACTCATATCAGCATAACAGCCATGGTGTCGGTGTAGAGTTAGGGAATCTTGATGCTAATTGGACATTTTGTGCAGGGTGCTGTAGTTACCAGTCAATTTCAGCAATTCACCGCCCTCAAACTAGAGGCCTTAGAGTCTGGCTCGGTGGATTGATTCCCATCAAGTATTGTAAAGTACATACTTACTCTATCCATGTGAGTTAAAAACATGACTTTGAACGATAGCAGCTATCAGCGTGAAATAAATAAAAAAAGGATGCAAACAAAGCAAACAATTTCAGCACAATTGTAGCACAACAATCTGTACTTACTGAGTAACAGAGCGCATGTCTTAGACATTAGTACAGTTTGGAAATTCCCTTGTAACAATTCTCTCCACATTTCTTCCAATTCCTCCTGAAAACATGCAAGAAATAACAAAATAGGCTAAATACAGGGACAGCCGACTGCTTTGACATCACATGCACATCACAAGTTGCTTTGTTTTGAGGATATGATGATAAAAGAATTATGAAAGACAATCTTTGTGAACACAACTCTGAACTGGAATCTGTGATATTTTGCATTCATCTACATGACATTGACTTTGGTATGAAGTAATAACTGCCTTTAACATCAACCAAACAACTCAAAGTTCAATCTTGCTCTTTTTACTTGAAGATCAAATGGTTTGTATAAGCTTTTATACTTAATTATAAAGTCATCAGCCATGCATTTTTATTGAAAAGCCCCCTGTTGTCTCAAAGGAACATGGCCTATCCAAGCAGGGCTGAGCTAGTGATAGAGGGCTGATAAGATAGGATCGCTGTGACAAGTGGGGTCGTTCCGATTGTGCAGACACAGGCTCTTTTCAAAGGTGGCACTTTTATCTCCAAACTGTGTCAGTAGTTTAAATTCAGTGATTTGTACAAAGCTGTGTGAAGCTAATTTCATGTTGCCCACATAACTAATAACCTGGCAGTAAATGCATCAAGGTAGGGATCTGGCAGTCAGTTTAGATTTGCTAAAGAAAATGTGATTTATGAGTTTTAAATTGCTTTTACATGGAGTATATTCTAAGACTAAGATATTGCAGTCTGCAGCAAAATTTTAATTGTCCCATGAGCCTCAACAGAAGTTACTATATCACTCTATGCCAGCCAGGATTGGCTGAATTCAAAGAGCTGAGTGTCCAGGAGGGTATTTATCAAACTGCTAAAAATAAAAATTTGGACCTGCAGTGAAAGTTAAAATCCTTTTCTGCTTATCACAAACGTAAGATTAAAAGCTATCATTCAATTTAGGAGAACTCAAGAGACCCCTTAAGTGGGCTATAAACAGATGTTTGCAGTGCAGTAACAGAGGTGAGCACACATCTTTTTAGTTTTGGATTGATTGTACAAAATAATTTCTCATGTATCTCATCTACCAGCAGCAGTTCTTTCTTGTTCCAGCTTGGTTTTCTTTTTGTTTAGATTCCAGACAATTTCTTATTATTTCATCTGAACATACATATCTAAGTATTATGAATATTAAGATTGTTGTTAATTGTACAATGTACATGTTAATTTCAGCGGTAGATGCAAACGCTGAATTTTTGGCCACTTGGGGGCAGTAGAAAGAAGTGGTGAACATAATATTAACATATCGTCACCTTTTAATTTGAGATGGTGAACTAGCAACAGTTGCTTATTTACACATCCAGCAGTTACGGACCAACATTATCATTTATCTGGATTCATGTCTGTGACCATTTGATGAGTCCAATACTGACTCTCTCTGTGTTTTTGGTCTTTAGCTGCTGAGGGATACATCTGACTCTGTAGCTGCTAAATGGTCCACTGTGTTCACCAGCTAGTTGTTAACTTGGTCCTTCTGCAATTTGGTGCTGAACAGGACTGAGCCAAAACAGTAAAGTTGCAAGCTGAAACCCATTATAAAGCTCTGTAAAGCTGGATTGGAGATGCAGATTTGGGTGATACGAGTGACCGATCACATTGTTTTCAGATTGTCATTTCATACGTTATTATAAAAACATAAATTATTGCTACTTTCAGTGGAGCAGATGTAGGGTAAATGTATGTGATTACTTGAGAGTTTCTCTTAAAGCTTATATTCTGACACTTAGGTAGGAGTAAGTTGTTTAAAGAACCAGTGTGTAGGATTTAGTGATATCCAGCAGTGTAGCTGCAGGTCGCCACTCCATAGCTTCACCCTCTCCTTCCAAGCATGAGAGAGGACCTACAGTGGCCATTAAAATGCCCCGAAATGTTACACACTTTAAGCAGTTTTACTCAGCTAGGATTATTTTTACTCCTAAATTGGCTCTTTCTACCATTCTTAAGTGTAGTCCTTACAGGTTAGATAAATAAGAGCCTAGGCCTCTACAATATATACTTATATAGAGCGCGTGAACAGGTCGGTCTAGTAAGAGACTGATTCATGTCTATCAGAGAACTTCGGTTATATAAATAACATTTTCATAAACGTTCATTTTGTGTCATTTTGAAAAATACTGACTTGACTGCTAGGTAGACCTGTTTTGACAACCTCTTGTCTTGTGTAATGCAACAACTGAAAAATCTTTTTGTCTTTTATAGCTGAATAAATTCTTCACCTGAACTACAAACTTATTATTAAACGTGCCCACGGTTAGCTGTCATATTAATCATTCAGAACCAATTTGTATTAACATAAATCAAATTAAGATCCTTAACTAAACTGAAATTTTCATTTTCATCCGTCAAATCCAGTTTTAAATGTTAAAATCTTGGTTTAAACCTTTATGAATTTTGACCGTGATTCTACTTCATTGCTCCTTGTGCACTGCGACAGCTATCAACGACAAGCATCTTCCTCTTCTTCTTAGAGCTCTTAAACCAATTTGGAATCAAATGAGAACACATAAAATCACTGAACACAGACATTAATTAAATTAAAACTGGTTAATGTTTTTCTCGGGTAGGGGGCATGTTTCCCACAGGCTGGAACAAGACCAAACTTACAGGCAATGGAAAATTGTGCACTGCATAAAATATATTTTTAGGTGTGTTTTAAATACAATAAATCTATCTGTCAAAGTATTCATAATATAATAGTGTGAAATAACCGATAGATAAATCAATGAAGGCAATATTAAAAATAGATGAATGATTAATCCTGCAGTAAGCTGGACAGTGACCTGCAATATCAGATGATAGATGTTATCATCATTTTGTGAAATGGATTGAAAATGGATATAACAAACATTTGTATCTCAGCCAAAATCAGACCACATGAGAAACAAACCATGCCCCATAGTATTAATGAAATCTTTAAACAGAAGGCTGTACATTTCTTTAATCAAGCCCCATATCAAAAGGTCCCATGCAGCTCTGCCTTTTTGTAAATAAACACTTTCGAAAGTAACCAAAAAGAAGTTAATTTGTTTTAGATCAGCAAGGACTCGGAAAGGTAGAAACAGCTGAGAAATGAAGAAAAGCAAAAAGTGCTGAGTGACCAGAAAAAGGGCCTGCAGCCCACATGTCTGTGTCAGGAGCACTGCAATGCTACTTTTGTCAAATAATCCACACTGTCTGCAGGGACCGAATAGTTCTCATCTAAAAGACATCACAGTGGATGTCAGCAATAGCAATAAAAAGTTAACTTGTCATTGTGATATCTAGTTACGGTGCTGCAGTTGTGCTTGTGGTGTACAGTTTGTAAAAATGACACATTGCATTGATAATGACATTACAGCAGCTCAGATGCAAATAAATGTACGGTGGCCTCGCTCATAGAAGAGACTTTGTTCAAATAAGACTGAAACAGTGTCAATTGTTTTGGTGTATACTCTAAATGCAAGTTACAGTTTGTTTGAAACAGATACTCAGGGATGTTTTTAGGGCAATAAAATGTTAATCGTTATCATTCCCTCACAGTGACGTTTATCCTTTTAATCCTGTATTAATGTGTCAGAGTGGTACACAGATGTTAGTAGTCTGTATTTCATTTAGTCTTGGCATAAAGAATTGCATCATAGCTGCCTTATACTGTAGTTTTTACTCTACAGTACATCCTAAAATACATCCACTTAACATTGGTGGTGTGAAAGTTTTATACTTTTACTGATTTGGTAGCTGTAGTTACTAGTTACTGTGCAGATAAAGAATTTAATAATGAGCATACCAAACACAATGCATTGATATACAGAAATAGTACAATTAGCTACATTAAAATGGGTATAATGTTAAAATGCTGTTTATGTGTTTGTACGTCAATAATAATAATTATCTTACTGTATAATATATAATAATGTAACAAAAGAGCCCACATTGGCTGCATAGTGAGTACTTTTACACTTTTAAGTGCATTTTCTATAATAATAAAAATACCTATGTACTTTCACTTAAGTAAGATTTCAAATGCATGTTTTTACTTCTAATGGAGAACTGGTATTGCCACTTTTACTTCAGTAAAATATTGAAATGTTCTTCTTCCACCACTGTTTAAAATACTATATAATAATAACAAATAATCATTGTTAATGGTGCTAAACATGTAGCCATCATACCTCTGCTCCTGGCCTCCAGCTCCTTCTCCATGAGTTCTTTCGGAGAGGGAAACTCACCGAGCTTGACCTTTGACATGCTATCGTTCTGACCGACTGTACTGATAACTTCTGACTCCTTCTCATGACTGTCCTCGGTCTGAACATGGATCCAAGGGATTTTCCTAATAGTAAAGATATACCAGACCAACTGTGTAAGGTTTTTATCAACATGATAAAACATTTCTGATTTACAGGTAAATTTAATACATTTCACCTTCTTATCTAAGTGAACACACCTTTTGAACTTGTAGATGAAGAATGCCGCTAAACCAACAAACACCACAGTGAGCAGCATCAGCATGGCTGACCCACTGTGGATGGAGTTTGAATCCACAAGTGGAGCTGAAAGACAAACACATCAAATAAGCATCACATTTTGACCAAGACAAATGAGCTGAACCCTTTCTTTTTTTCCCATAAACCATGTCTTATTTCAAGGAGATTACTTTCATTACCCCATGTCATGTAAGAACGGCAGGTATAGTTTGAAGAGATGCTCTCTGCATGTCATCCCCTCAGGGTGTTAAAAGGAACCTTTAGGTGGTCTACTGCCTCTCCCTGGGGTCCGTCATGCAGGTAGCTTATGCATAGTCATGGCTTTTTAAATGCTGAGATGCAATATTCAAAGTATTTCCACTCGCCGCCCATCTTTCTCTCCTTCAGAGAGAAGCCTATGAAGTCTATGACCTTTCTGGATCATTTTAAAGGCAACCCAGACCTTTGTATGCAGACACAAATGAAGACAGATCCGTTGGTGGATGAAAAGGGTAAAGCCACGCAGGGTTGATCGACACGTTTTTTGCGATATGCTAATGACCCGGTGACCCTGCCGATTTCCTCAGTGCATACCAAATGCCTTCTTTGTCAATCATGTCATTGATCGGTTGATTTCAAAGAGTAGTACTGTCTCACAGCCTCAGGCGCAAAACTGATGCACTGTGAAATATATTTAAATCCTGTGATAAACTGTATCATATAAATCTCACTCAGGGAATACTGTTGTCTGATTTTATTTTTTCAGTGGTTGGGTAAAACTCAATGTCAAATCATCCCAAGAAAGAAACATGGCTTATCTTTTGCACAGCCGCAAGCAGAACAAATACACTGTGGAAGTGTTCTGGACTAAAGTGGCATAAATTAAGATTTGAATGCTTTGTTTTTATTTACCAGCAAAAGGGTTTTAAATGTAGCAATTGCATTGGTCCAAGTGTGCAGAAATAATAGGTTAAGGTTACAAACAAACTTACCCAAAGTTTGCTGAGTCATGTACACAATAATGCGAATATCAGATTTCAGCTCAAACTGGATCAGGCCTTGGTTCAGGGCAGTGACAAAAATATCTGATATCTGTTTTAGGTATTCAACAAAAAAACAAAAAACAAACAAACAAAGAATGATATATTATGATACAATAAATAACAACAAATCTCTCTATGGTTAAATATTATAATGTCCTAATCTTACCACAAACTGGCAACCTTCTTAAAGGGATAGTTCATGTTTCTTTTAAGAGTTACATGAACTGACTGACACCACTCTCATGTCTGAATGTTGAGTATGAAGCTTGAGCCAGGAGGTGATTAGCTTAGCTTAGCATAATGACTAGAAAGCAGGGGGAAACACTTAGCCTGGCTCTACCCCTAGTTAAAAAATTAAATTCTGAAATTTGCATTTAACTTGTGATTTTAACATTTTTATTTTGTAGCTTTAGATCTTTAGCCAGCTTTAGACCTAACTAATCTAACTAGGGAAATAAGTCAATACATTTTTTTTTTTAATTATTCCTTTTTACGAGAGCCAGAATCAATTAATCTTCTTTACTGGTGGACATGTTTTGGCAAAAGCTGTCATACATACATTACAATATGTGTCATATCAGTACAAGGGAAACTACTATTTTTGGTAAATGTTCACATGATAACAAACACGATACTAATACATATTTCTAGATATCATGATTCTTACCGTCTCTAAAGCCTCCTCACTGCTTCTCTTGTGCTCACTTAAAGCATGCTCATCCGGTAAGATAAAGAGCTCCGCTGTACTTGGAAGTCCAGGGTACAAAGACACCAGCAGCTGATCTTCAGGAACCCCAGACACCTGCAGTGACACAGCAACAACACAGCAGGCAGGTTAATCTCCCCTGTGGAGGTTAAAGTTTGGACTGTTACTTCCAAACTTTGGACAGTAAAATCAAAATGTCCAAACTGACACTGTCTCATGGCAAACATTCTTCAATTTAAATTCCCACCAGATGACTGTCTGATCACTGTCATCAAAGGTAATCTAAAAAAAGACCAAATTTCTTGCATCGACCATAAAGTCAGTACTGCACACAGGTATAAAATAGTAATGACCCTGAAAGCCACTGGTGGCTGATGTTGGCTCCAGGAAACATCTTAGAGCAATAGGGACTTGATGTACCTGTGACAGAGCTGTCCGCACCACACGCCCTATGTCCTCCCTCCACTCTGGGATGTCAGGATTGTGCTCATCAAGAGCTGGCGAGAACGACAACAGCAGCGACCTGAAGAACTCTGGAAGAAAAGTGAAGTGATGTCTGTTAGAATATGGATGCTACTTCTGGTTTCGTTTTTGATTAATCTGATGTGCAGTTTTGTCTTTTTTCATTTGGCAACATACGCCTTGAAGTTAATTGCTCCTCAAGATTTCATGTTCGCCTACCGTGACATTTCATTCATTAGATAAGTACACGTTGACATCAACATGGCGCCGCTTGCAGAGTGGACCAGGAGGCATCATACTTTCTCCGAGATAGCATATTGCATATTCATGTAACGTGCATCGCACCAATTAAAGTGCTTTGAAGACTGTCTCCCCCACTCACCTTTAACAGTTATAACTTTTGAATCCTGCATTATCGTGCTCCCAGAAGCAACCTGGACCGTGACCTTGTTTTTTCCCTCTCTCTGAAACATGTAAGAGATGCTTCCTTCCAAGGTTATAATGGGCTGAATTTCAAAAGGAAAAACACAGAGATTTTCACAGAAAAACTTGCATCCTCTCAGCCGAATATAGAATACTCCGTACATGCAGCCCTTGACACCCTGTATAATGAGGAGGTGCTGCAGTGAGCACAATCAACGTGATAAATAAATATGACCAGCCATTCTAGCTGGATCCTCCAGAAAGACACAGGGCAGTCACATGGTACATGATTTGTGTATAAAAAATAAATAAATAAATAAAAAACACATCAAGGACATCAAGACAAGAATGGGAGAATAAAACATACTGCAGTCAACAGGACATACAATGTGTGTGGAACAATACTGGGTAGTGGGAGGAAGATGAGGCTCACCTCGGAGCTGTTGTCAAACCACCAGAAGAAGGTCAATGTTCTGGTGTGACTCGGCCAAACCACCGCAGTCAGATTAGCCTCCTTCCCCCTGATGGCTACAATAGGAGCGGATAGATATACACGCTCCACTGGACCTGAGGCAGCAACACATACACCAGCACACATCCATACACACATGCACACGTGTGTTCACACAAATAAATGCACCCACACACAAAACACACACACACATATTCATCAAACATGGAGTATTATTGTAATCACAGCTGATGTACATTTAGCTCCAGGTGTGTGTTTTCGCATTTTCCAAGACTTAAATGGCAACCATGGCGGAAATGAAATTCAGTGGAGTGGGAACGTGACTATCCATGAAAGAGAAGAAGTTCACGCTATATGCGCTGCCACAGGAATGAGTAATGATATTTCTTATTCACATACTGGTGATGTGTAAAAACAGTGTGCTGCTGTCAGATCCCAGGTTGTTTTCAGCAGAAGCTGTCACTCGGTAAATCCCAGTTGTTCTGTAGATATGCTTGATGCCGTCATCAGTCCTGCTCAGGTTGGAGTATGTGATCTTGATGCCGTCCCCGAAGTCTAGCTGGATGCTGGTCCTCAGCGAGTCTCCCTGTGAACAGGCAGTAAGACACGGCCTCTGTCACCACGGCTTAGGTCAGAATACTTCAATTAGACCACATACAAGTGAAGTACACAGTCCACTACTAAGTGCTTGGGCTGAGATGTCCTATAAGCTGTGTCACAAACACTTTGTAGGTGAATATGAATGGATGGAGACAGAAATTCAGCTGAGGAAAGAAGTGGAAAGGTAAAAAGTGGGGCTACAGAGAAAAAAAAAAGCAATGAAAGCCTCCCAAAGTAAGAAGGATCAGTTTATAATCTGGTTCCATCTTGCCAACTGATAAAATCATCTAATACAAACACACCCATTATTAAAGTGTTTTTCACCCATATTTCAAAAATAAGAACATATTTTCTCACAAACCCCTAGTGCCATCTAGCCATCCAGATAGCTTTAGTTTCATTTACCCACAGTTTGAGATATCTCGTTTGTAAGATTTCTGGCACCACACTAAAACAATGAGTCAAAATAGCTTCATTTTTCTTAGAATATAAAAAAATACACTTAAAGAATGTCCATGTTACTGTAGACAATCCACAACAGTCAATCATTCTTACAGTGAATATTTTAACAGTAGAAAGTAGTTCAAATGAAAACTGTTCACAGTGATATCTGAAGATTATCCAGAGTAATGATACTGTTTAATTTTTAAATTCACCACAGACAAAATTACATTTACCCCCATGGGCTGGAGGCATAAATCTCAGAGGAACCTGGGAACAAAATAAAACAAAACTATCTGCATGGCTGCACTAGAGGTAAGTGGGAAAACATGTTTTTAGCCATGCTAGTGGCCTGGTTATGGGGATGGCAATGTTGGTCTGTTGCTCTGTTGTTAACGCTCGGTCCCGGCTCAGATATTACAACAACTATTAGATGGATTGCCATGTAATTTTGCCCAGTCCTTCGAGGTCTTCAGGGAAGGAATCCTTTTACTTTTGTGAACACCTGATATCCTACCAAGCAACATCAACTGATTTTCAAATTAGAAATTTTCCAGTGAAATATCACTTCATCTGCTTGGTAAATAGGCACAAAATTAATTCTTATTTGTCTAATACCTAACATTACAATCGTTTTATACAGTAAACACCAATGACATTCTTCAGCTGCAGCTGTACGAGGCACATGTAAGCATGTTAACAGGCTATACTAGGAAGGTGAATGTGGTTACATTAAACAGTTACTACAGCTACTGCCAACACTGCACTTTTTAGACTTTTTGGTGATATGACTCACATCGTCGAGGTAAACCATGAAAGTAACATTGCTTCCGACTGGGGCACTGAGCTCTCCTTGACTGGTGGACAGCCGCAGACCTCGGGGTGGTCTGGGACGGCATGCCTGCCTCCTGGGTGAATACACGTTCCTCCCTCCCTCCTTACAGTTATTAGACAAAACCTTCCGATACCTTTGAAGAATAAGGTTAAAAAACCAACAAAGTATTGTGTCATAATCCCTTATTATATACTAATAAAACATAAACTAAAACATGCATGGGCTATGTAGTAATTTTCATATTACACAACTTTGCATAAATCTATGTTTACTTTTTTCAGCTGTACTTTAAGCCTTTTTTTTCCAACCATTGAGGGAGTAAAGCATTATTTTCTGTTTGTGTTCTAGACAAACAAGCTGGAATGGAATAATATTGTTTTGTGATGGATCGAACATTGGGGGCCACTTACCCTGTGCTGTTAAGGAAGCTTTGGCTGGTGCTGCAGCTTTTAGTCGCACCATTTGGATTAAACCAAAAAGCAGGGGAGCACTTCCCGTCCGCCTGGCGTTCCCACCCATAATCACTGCAAAAAAAACACGACACTTCATGAAATGATAAACACTGCTGCTCAAATAATCTAGCTTCTACGTGCTTTTGTAGTGGGGCAAATGCTGTGCAGTTGGAGCTTCATGGCATAATTTAAGACCAGAACTAGAGACATGATTGTCAGACAAGCAGGATCAAACGGAATTTACGACAGATGGATAAAAGATATTCAAAATTCATTTAACGATTCATTATTAATTGAATTCTAATAAGTCATTTGACATTATGCAAATTACAGTAGTACAATGAAAAGTTCCTAACTCCCATCTACAATTTCAAAACTATAATTAGATTCGATGAATAAAGTCATATTGGTTATCCAGTAAATATGCATTGTAAGATGGATATTAAGGCATATGAAATTCTGCAAACTGATACTTCTGTTTTTGATTACAAATGTCTACAAGCTGCTCTAATTAAGTGCAATTGAATTAGATGTTCAAAGGAGAGGGTCTGTTTGGTAAACATGTAATGAAAGAAATTAAGGATCACTGAGGATACAAGTTACAGTATAGTCCCAGTTGGGAAATCTGAGAGAGGAAGTCATTACCATTCAAAATCATAGGCTGTGCAGAGGCATGGCTCTGAGGAATAGATCCTTGAATAGTCCTGGGCCAGCATGCAACGGTTCCCTGGCCTGCGCTTCATATAGATCTGTTTCTCACCCATCACACACAGCTCCCCCTATCAAGCACAGAAAAAGATGATCTAGTTTTTCACAAGATTGAAACTCACTCTGGAAAGAACAGAGAGACAGAGACAAAGATTTCTGTTCGTGCATTGAGCGGGTGTACTGTGTTTACAGTGACAATGGACAAACATGCATCTCTTGCAGCTGACAATTAATCAATAATGTTTAATATTCCTGTAACCTTGTTGTGCAGGTGCCATGTCTGATAATCTCCATCCATGCATCTCCTGCTGAAGAGGCCCTTGTAGTCAATCTTGATCAGCTGCCACTCTGACCGATGGCTGAAGTGTCCAAAGAAACTGGAAGGTGATTTACAAGAATGCAAATTTCAGATGAGATATGATGGTGTAACAACAGCACCTGTAAATGTGTCATTTGTGCTGACAGGATAAAATTCCCTTGGATGAAAAATTGTAGGGATATCGGGTGATTGCATCCACCGGGGAGCTTCAAGCCTGATATTTGTTTTATTCCTGCTGGACTGTACTAGTGTGTCTCTGCTTACGTTATAATGTGATTGTCAGATTCTGGCTCCATTAAAACTCCATCCACATACAGAGGTGCCAAGGAGAAGCTGTGACGGTCCCATTTCTTTCCTTCGTCGAGACTGATCCTGCATTAAAAATAAACAAACAAACAGCTGTCAGTGCATGAACATCTGTCTGTCTGTCTATCCATCCATGTTTATCCATCAGTAGTGGCTAAATATTTTGTTTTCTCAATGCATATAAGATTAAACATCACAAGCAGACAGGTTAAGTGGTGAAAAACAAGGTACAAAGAAATATGATGAAAGATTTTAGGTCATTTAGCTTTTGCCACAGTTGAAAAATGAAGCACCTTGGATTCTCTTCAATGTGAAAAATTATCTTGACACCGGGCTGAACAACAGAACAAATGTTCCCTGGCGCAGGTAAATTTTTGAAGGTGACAAAACAACAGAAAAGAGAGATATGACTCAGGTTGTAACATTAGAAATAGATTTGGGGGGTTTCAAATCACCTTTCTTGGAGCTTAATCACTTTTGACAGGGCTGTAGTGAGCAGGGACATCAAAGTAGATATTGTTACAAAGCTCCCACAATATGGGGCACTTATGAGGGCATTCTCAGTCTCATATTTCCACCCTGCTCTTCTTTTCATTTACATAAAAGCACTCAAACCATCATATCCAACCACGAGTACAAAGCTGTAACAGACCCTCTTCTGTAGGAAATGATTCTGACAGTTCTGAAGCTGCAGTGCCGATACAATAATCATGCAAACTTGGCCCATCAGCATTTCAAAACATTATGCTCATATCATATGCTGCATCAAACCCAGAGAGATGAAATTATACTCCGGCAATTTTCCACTACACCTCCAACACCTACAGTTCCTACCTACATTAATTATGACATCAGCTATTGTTGAACAGTAGCTACACCTACCATAAGTGGCGAATAGGCGTCGCTGCATGTAAGACTGCCAGCATAGCCCCTCCATTGTCAAGGAACCAAACGTTGTGCTCTTCATCAAAAATCTGCGTCGGTGCACATTGAAAAAACACATTTGCTCCGCTTGTGACAGCACATTTTCAATATGAATACATAATCTGTTTAAGGTAAACATGTGCGGTATGTAGACCCAAATGGGTCTCACCTGTCTCCAGCTATTTCCTGCATCAGATGTTATAAACATCCCAAGGTTGGTCGAGGACAGCTCTGTTCCGATATTTCCTGAGTACAAAAAGATGAATAATTTCACACACATACTGTATGTATTTACATAGCAAAGACTCCATAACACACCTACATGCACAATCACCTGATAACGTTATTTTGCAAATCTGTGCATATCCTCATTTTCCACAGGAGGACACATTTATAACATAGTGCAACCTAATCATCTCACCCAAAAATGAGATTTAGGAGTTGAAGTTTCAGTGTCTGATTTCAATGACAGAAAGAGGGCACTATGATTAGTTTGTGTGGTTTTGTGGTTGCACCGCTACAATGCACTTATCTGGGAAAGGATATCTCTGGTGATAAAAATTAGCTCACAATGTCTAATCTGATCAGTTTAAACAAATGCACATCCTTCAGGTAACTCTACCTGTAGCCACAATGATGCCTGGTACAGACTTCTTGCTGGTGATGGGTCCAGAAGTGTAGGGATTCTCAGACATCTCCAGATGAAGATGCAGCGAACAAAATGGCTGTCAACAAAACGTATTCCAATGCACCGGTTGAGACAATATGTATCAGACAGATCTTCACAGAAGCAATTATAATTAGCTTTGCCTTCAAACTATTCTTTCCATTGAAACAAAAGTGCTAACATTTTCAGAGACCATTTATAAAACAAAGATACTTTGTTCCTCTCATCTCCTCTGCTGGGAAAAAAAGACAGAAAATGGCTGAGAGGACAGAGAGGGCATTTGAATTGTTTCATTCTAAAGCAAACAAGGCATGTAATTAAAATTCCCTAAGATGCACTGATAAAACTGGCAAAATTGATTCAAATCATTTCCACTCATCTCTCAGACTAAAGCACACTGGAAAAAAACATCAATAAGGCTTTTCAAACAGCTGAGGTTGGAGGAGGGTCAGAAAGCAGACAAGAGCATAATGGTCATATGTATGACACAGAGAAATACTATAACCTGCTATTAACTGAACAATACACATTATTACTAAGGAACATACTGCCTGGATTAGGTGCAAACCATACCTGCTGAATAACAACACAGCTGCATAATGTAATTCAGTGTAATCTAACATTCATTAGTGCAGTGTGACTACAGGTAGTAAATTGAAATCAGAGAGGTTAATGGAAAGTCCGGACCCCTGGAACAAAAAGCGATGACACTCTGTGCCTTACACTGATAATAAGAATATTCCAGCCAAGCATCTCCTCGACCATTTAGGAGTCTAAAAAGGCAAGCTGATGCTGAGGCTGGCGCCTCGCCCTGTGCAAATATGGCTCTGACTCAAAGAACATCCAAAGCACAGCTGATGAGGTTGAAACATTTGATGAATGATGTATGTCATAAGCTTCATTTCGCATGAATAAGAGCATTTATTCACAGCTGCCCAAAGGCTCAAGCTCACCAGGATGCAGTGAAGGTTATTTCCCGCAACGTCTGTGGCAGGAGCCGGCAGCAGGGCCCATGTTTGTCCCTTGTTGTATGTGATAAAACTCTTGATATGATTGTCCACCAGTTTGTTGGCAAGATACATGCCGTTTATCCCCTCGACCTACGAAGGAAAACAGCAAACATGCATTTAGTGTCTAAAGGTACTTTCCAGATGTATCAATCATATTCACGATGCTTTCAAGTATAAAGCATTGAATCAATAATAATTGATTTATCATTTGAGGAGTGGCGGAATAAGTATTCAGACCCTTTACCTAAGTAGAGTATACAACACCACA
>NW_023339751.1:13219813-13242271 GCF_004916995.1 Morone saxatilis | reverse complement strand
AAGTAAAAGTCCTGCATTCAAAGTGTTATTTGAGTAAGTACAGAGGTATTATCAGCAAAATGTACAATGTGAGTAAAGTATCCTTAAAGTATCAAAAGTATAAGTATTCATTACACAGAAAGGCCCCTGTCAGTTAATTATTACTGATATCAACATGTAAGCAGCTGGTTGTGGTGGAGGTAATTGTAACTGTTGGGTAGATCAATGTGTAACAAATTATCATATTTTAAAGACTTGTGTATGTGTATTGTAAGTAAAATCTTAATATGAAATCTAACTAGTAATTATACCTGTGAAATAATTGTAGGGGAGTAAAAAGTGGAGCAGAAGTATAAAATGCCATAAAATGGAAATGCTCAAAGTACCCTCCAAATTGGACTTCCACCACTGCACCTAAGTCACTTTTCAAGTATTCACTTGTTTCTCTGTTTTATATTCTTTTAAAATAAATGTCTGGTTCAGAAAAAGCAAGACATTTAAACAGGTCACCTCAGGCTCTGAAATGCACAACAGCCATTTTTGACTACTACCACTACTGAGGGACTGAAAGCAGCAGCCATGAACAAAACTAACTACGCACCTTATAAAAGTCAACCAGTAGGTTACCGGCGGTTCCTCTGCTGGTTCTCAGATTCTCTAATGAAAGGGTGAAGTAGACCCCAGGGGAGTCTGAGATATAAAGGCTGTAAGTGTTGTTCTGATTCCACTCCTGGACTGCAGCAAATACCTGCTTCTCATCTGTACTGATAATATGCATGTCCTGTAGGAAGGTGTGGGTGAGATAAAGAGAGACAGATGGAAAGACAGAATGGGTGAGAACAACCGAACAGAGGCCATGTACTGTTGTGTGTGACACTTCTTCACAAAGTAACACAGTTGTGTAACTTTCATTCCACAAAAAAGGGAAACCAAAGTGATACAAAACCAAAAAAAGTCACGTCTCTTTACGATAATACATCTTTTATTATTTGACAGTTATTTGTTGTCTTTGGCGCTTACCTTTGGTAGGCAATATTTAGGTAATTTCATCCGCTTGAAGGATTCTCTCATGTAGGAGACAAAGTAGCTTGCTCGTCCTGACTTGGTTACCTTTGCAATGAAGTCAAAGAGGCTTTGTCACTCTTTAAATAGACCACATATACATATTTTAGTGTCACTTCACTTAACGCCTTGTTTTGCTCTATTTTAGGTCAGTGAATCTTTCATTTGTACACTTCCATTTTGATTGATGCCATGAGTATGAGTTTTTGCTACATAGATGAGGACTATGTAGACCGTCCGCAAACTGAAAACAACAAAATGGGATGGGAGGCTTTTTTACAAGACATATGTGAGAGAATTTTAAACATTCCAAATGTGACTCTTATGAAATGAGGACATGGAGCTAAAGCGTTTCCTGAAGGAGGTGTATTAATTCACAACGCATGACTGACTTGATAAAACCCTTGCAATTTTACCCTGCATTCCTCCACAGTGTTGAAAACAGACTGAAATTACAAGCACAACAGATATTATTATCATTATCTCAATTAGTCTAAAGCTAAGAGGCACTGAAAATTGTGTTGGCTTTATCTACAGTGTGTCTTGAAGATCTTAATGCACTACCACTTTCCCATCCACTAACAGGCAGGGCAACACTACTTGATTGCTTATTTTCTAATCAACTAGAAGGATGGCGTTTGTCCCCCAACACACTACATTAGGGCTCTAATGGAATAATCTATCGAAAATCAATGAGCTGCATTTTCCCAGGCCACATTTTTGAGGATGTTGCACTTGGCTGTTCCTCCTCTCCCAAGAGACTTTGGAGGTGTTGAAGACTGCTTATTTCGTTGTAGCCCGATCGATAACCTCATTACTCTTTGTCAAGTTAAATCCAACTGCCCCAAGCAATGAAAGTCACAAGAAAGTCATCTGTGCCACCACGGCTCGGCACAGACACTCTCTGTGTCCAGTTATTTTCACTAGCATCTTCCTCGTGTCTGCCTCTGCCTCAACGGTCAATTTCATCTCAGCTAAATGCAATTTGGGCATTTTATTGAATCACCATTTCTGAAATCACGCTGTGATATATTTTTTTCATACATTTTCATTCTTACATCGCAGCCATTCCAATCAAGTCTGTGGATTAAGTGTGTTGAAAGTGAAACTGGGTCACCGCTAAAGTATTGCTGCTGCAACATCATATCAAAAGATTAAATCTGTGGATAAATACATTAGAAAAACGAACAGCAAACACTTACTGGCATTTATTTAAAATAAGAGAGTGCAGAAGGATTTGCTACAAATACTCAGCCCTAGAAAACTACTCTCATTAAATTTCTATTTTTCTGAAACTTAGCTGGAGTCTAACAAGGATGACCAAATGCATCAAGGCTGACCAGCAGAGAGAAAATTACTTAGCTGTGGATGAAAATCAATGACAGTGGAGGGCATTTGAAAATTAAATTTCTAATAATGACCCTGACTGCCACTGTCTAATTGGAGTCAAAGTCAGAGTGAATGGTAATAAGGACACCAACCTGTCTATTCACAATTCCTTTGCCGTGTGCTCTCAGCTAGCAAACACATTTTTCAGGCATGTCTGTGTGGAAACTCAAACACTGAGTGTGCCTTGACATGAACGAGACAAAACATAATCAAAACACACATTGGGCCAGTGGGGAACAGGTGCGTTGGGGAAAGCCATTACGTGGGTTTTGATGGAAAAGAATGAATTGGATGCACAAGGGCCCCAAATAAAAAAAGAAGGGGAAAAAATACCAAATAAATCAAAGTTCACACACAGAAAGCTTTGTGTGAAAAGATGAACAATGAAGTTTAATCAAGAAAAAAGTAATCTACTACTATGCAAACCTGTGTGAAAACATATTCATCCTGCACAACCAGTGAGTTGGTGTCTACATGACCAGGAAAGAGGTACTGTCTGTTGCCTTCTGTGCATCGTTGGGCTCTGCACTTTACGTACTGGGCGCCTGGAAAGAAGCAAAAAGGAAAATCAATCTCAAGTAAATTACAACTATTTACTTTCAAACAGTGCTTTGCATGCACTGGAGCTGCTATACAGTATGCATATGCTACTCTTAAAGGGGAACTTGACAACTTTTTCAGCTTAATAAAGCCATTTTTAGAAATCATTTGGATGGTTAAATGGCCTGTTCCAGTGAAAATGCCCTTCTTGCAATCCAAATTAGCTGAGATTCTGTTGAAGTTCTTGCAGTGTGTCACACTAAAAAAAAGTTCTGGACGTTATTGTTTGAGACAAAAAAAGTTTGTGTGCTAATTCAGAAACAGATTTTTTGTCCACAGGAGCAATATGAATATTTTTTCCAACGCAGATAAACCCTATAATTGGTTTGACAGACTATACCATGCTGTTTAGAAGGGGGAGTTGAGGTTTGTCTATGAGACACAGGGGATAGATTAAAGAGAAGAAACATCCATCAACCCACTAAAACTCTTCATTTTTGTCAGGAGACACCTATTCTGCTTTACTAGACTTCAGGGACCAATCTGAACAGCAGAACAGGTCTCATCTTCCCTGTGACCTCGCTCTAAATGAGAGGCAAAGGGTCCTGTGGGTCTTGCTACAGTGGCAGACTGGAGTGCAGCACTCACGGCCTTTTGCGATGCGCGTCTCGATGTGGACCACGTCTGATTCTCTGTCCAGCCCCATTACCGCCCTTGAAAGAACGGGAGGAGGACAAGATAGAGAGGAGCAGAATGAGGTGGAGGAAGATGGGGAAGAAAAGGAAAAAATAAGATAAGAGGCGGGGGAGGCCAGGTTGAGCATTGCAGCTGTAGGTGGGCATCCCTATTGTGTGAAACCCACAGCAAGATGTTTTCATCTCAATCAGTCAGTGTAGAATCGGCAGCACCAGCGGCAATTAATCTCAATTCAGCAAAGAATCAACAGAGGAAACAACAAAGGGGGCAGGTATGACAAACCATCAGCTATTCCCATGAATATCTACTAAAGCAAATGTGTGTTGTTATGAAATAGTGGGTGGCTGCAATACCATTTTGAAAAATAACTATTAGACATAATGTGCATGAAGGAACGGTTTTCAAGAGCACAAATAATACATTGTTTCGGGTGCCACCATACCCACTGCGCTGTTCTTATTTATCAAATGTCTTGCTGTTCATGCATGTGGAGAGGATGTCCTCCAACCAATGTCCTCTCTTCCCCAGCTAACAAAAACACACTTGGGTTTGACACATACCATGACAAACAGGGATAAACGGGGCTCACATCAATATTCACTGCCTTGTGCCCGAGCAGTTGAGATTTACTAAATGACAGCGACAACAAACACAGCATGTCATGTTTGTGCTATGGAAAAAGAAGCAATATTCCTTCAGGTCTACGTGACGTGGATATAATCAGCTTTGTGCTCGACTGTCACGGGAGGGATCTGTTTTTGACAAGAGGTCACTGGATCCCTCTGACAGCATTGGGTCATGAACACTATCATTATGCAAATTGAAATCAATCACTGTACGAAACAGTTCAAAAATAGGAGCCATGTAATCATACCAGTAGAATCGGCCTGGCATCACGTTGTCGTGAACAAGCTGCCATTTCCTCCCAAAGTCCATTGAACTGTACAGCTGCAAGATAAAATTAGGCTGATCTTCATCACACTTGTAGAAGATGTTGTTACTGAGCAGCACAGCAACCATTAGAGCATCACAGGAGAATCGCATACAAATTACATTAATAATAGGTTATGGATTCAGCATCATACTATATTATTTCCACTTAAGGGTTCATTGTGGATTCACACAGAAGCTACCTTGCTGTCATGACTGTAAGCCAGTATCCAGTTCTCCTGGGCAGGGTGGAAGAGCAAGCTCAGGATGTTGAAGTTAATGGGATGCTTCTCAAAGCTTGCCCCTTCATCTGAACTGATGAGAACAGCGCTCTCTACCTCTGGGTCGCTAAGCATCATTATCTAAAGTACAGAGGGCCAGACGAGGGATATGGCATTAGAAGAGGGAGAGAGACAGAGATACCGTCATTTGGCAGCAATTTAAAAAAAACTGTAATTTGATGTCAAGCTTGTGAGAGATCAGACAGAGGGATAAAAGCAACAGAGAAATGCTGACCTTCTGTTTGTTAGTCGGGCAGACGTACAGGTAACTTAAAACTGTCCTTGAGCCCACTTTGTCATTGAGTTTGGTGTAGGTGCTTCCATAATCACTGGATCTGGACAAAGACAAAAAAACAATGTTTGATGGAAAAAAAGAAAAATCCATTAGAGACCTGCCTGAGACAGATTTTAAAGCACCATACCAGTGGTGTGGCACGTTTTAGCCCATTAACTGCAAATCAGTTAGTCTTTACATGACTGCATCTCCAGAGCACAAAATACGATTGATTTTCCACCATCCAGAGAGCCTTTTGCTTCATGGAATGAAAACTTACAGAGAGAGACTAGCTTCATGTTAATGTTTTATTTTTGTTTTTGTTGTTCTTGTAAGGCACTTCGTTGCAGTCCTGCACAAAATGTGCTACACTGAAAAAGTGTGCTGTCATTACTCTACCAGCCATCTACTGTGCTTAAATTAAAAAGCACCAAATGTGAAAAAATAACTTGGGAAAATCGCACTCACTTATGAAAGAGTCTGCACTTTATTCAACCAACATGTTTCAGCACATGGTGGCGGTCGAATGAAAAGCAGACCTTTTAAATAGTCAGTTAGTGCTGCAGAGATTTTGTTTTTCACAGAAATTTTCTGCACAAACAGATTAAATTAATCACTAGTAAAAGAATCCTGAGGAGTTTTTGACCACTGGTGAGACGACTGGGTCCCCATTTTGTTTGTATGTTGTGCTCTACTAGCAGTGCTGCTGGGCATTTTTCGAAATGCTGATTTGTATATCTAATTTGTATATCTGTGATATCATTATGTAAGTTTACATACAAGACAAGATTTTGAAAAAATTAAAAAGTAAGACTCTAACTACCTTTAAAATGATCTCTTATTATTTTTCGAACTGCTACCATAATATAAAAATGCATCTAAACCTATCTCTAATATGTAGGATGTTGTGTCGACTTTGGAACCTAAATAGCATGAACTCTAGTAAACTCTGTCTTTTGAGGAACAATTTAACCTAAATAGACAACAAGTGAATAATTTAGAACAAAAACAAAAGAGAAGGAGTTCCCCAGGAAAACAATGGAGATCAGGGTTTGGTTGTTATAGGTACATGTATAGCTCATTCACGTTACTGTCTGGCTGAAGGTCTGTCAATGGCACATCCACAGAGATGTTGGTCACTCGATGTTGCTAGATATATTGGTAGTCACCAAATCTAGCAAGAAAGTCGGCAAGTTGACAACAGTCTCTGCTTGCACATATAGGCAAAAGCATGCAGGTGACAGGAAATACATCACCGCAGACTACAGAAGACAGTAACGTGAATGAATAGTGCATCCAAGCTGTAAAATACACTGGAGAACAAGATGAAGAGGTGAAATACTGTTAGATGCAGAGAAGGTCAACTGATGAAGCAGCAGTCAAAGCAAACCAATTCACCACCAAAAAACAAGTAAAAGACAAAGGAACAAAAACAAAGGAAACAGATTAATTCCTTTCTACTACGTTAAAGGAAGTGCTAACAATAAGATGCAGAGTTCACAGAGTGTTGCAATCACATTTTGACAACCAACAAGAAAATATGGATATGAGGAGAAGCATAATGCAAGCTTTCTGCATTAAAAAGGTTGACATATTCATGAAGCATTTCCTACTCGCAACTACAAAACCATTCAGCAATAATAATAATAATAATAATAATAGCTTTAACAAACACATGATGCAGACTGAACATTCACAAATCCTTCAAGTCTTTGCAAGCTGATTTTCATGCTACACTGACATGTAATGAAACCAGCAGATGCCTGCCGGGTACGAAATCAATTTATGAACTTCAGGTATGCTTTGGAAAATGGTCAGCTGTAAGGTAAGTATATACAGTAAATTAAATTTGTAGTTAAAGGGCTATTGTATAAGGATTGTGTAAGCTTACAGCATATAAGCCATTACTCTCCTTTCATGCTAGTAGACATTTGTATCTTGAAGACAGTGAGGAAATAATTTAAAGGCATCCTTTCCAGAGCAGCAGTGAAATCCCCTTTTATACAGTTTGTATCTTCAATTGGTGCTAAAATGCCCTTTTGTTCTCTTTGTTTTCATCTGATTTAGACATTTAGCTACATACTCTTGTTTTCTGTTTTCTGTTCAGCAGTGAAAGCTTAATTGTGGAATTCGTTGCTATAATCCAACACAAAGGTGACAAATAATGATTTGTGTTTTAAAAAGCAGATAAAAAGAGAAAAATAAATAACCTAATTCTTGGTCGTTATTACTTAACGTGCTATGTTTAAACAAAATAAGACATTTAGGTGTCTTACACCATGTAAAGATACTTGCTCTTCACTGCCTGTTCCTTACACGTCCATGCATCTCATGACAAGGGTAGATGTGTTTGTCATCCCAATCTTCATATTTCTCCTCGCCACAAACAGCCAATCCACGCTCTCAGTTCTACCTGAGTGCCTCCAAATGTAATTTCACTGCATAATTGGATAGATACCCAGTGTCTGCTATCATTGTCTGTGCATTAATCTGAAACGTCCCATTTGCTGTTGACATTGTTTTCAAAGACTCACCCCTAAACACATTTGTATTTGTGCTTAAGTACTCCTTTCAGTTGGCATATCTGTCTTTGATTGTGGCTGTGGAGGAAAGACTGCAATTACATCGGGAAGTTTCTTTAGCAGAAAAGGCAGCCATCTCAAAACACAAAGGGACTTGATGTGTGTTTAGATGGGTTTTGCACCCATTGATCTGCACAGTGCATTTTGCCACCAACAGTGGCCTGGAGCTGTAGTCATAAATCATTTATTGTGTTATCACAGAAATCATTTACTCCCGTTTCTTTTCATAACATTCAAATCTCTGCTTTTCTAATACCCATACTAAGAGCCTTCGTGCACCCCCTGAGGTACACTCTAATTTACTCGTGGTGCCATTGTTAAGCAGACACCTTGATGATGGAAGACCTCCTGTACACAATATGGGATTTCAAAACGTGTCAAGTCGGGTGTAAATCTTAGTGGCGCCTCTGGTGAAACAGATATTAATTTGAAACTCTATGCTTGGCGGACTGATGGTCTCTTTTTCACATGTATTTCAGAATGAAATGAGTTCTCTGCAGGCTATGGGAGAGGTGAGAAAAAAAGGCATATGAGAGGCTGGATTGGGCTCTATGGTATAATCCTTAATGAATTCCATTCTTATTTATGACCTGACAGGGCACTGTAACTCACCTCTCAATACATACTGAATGGAATTACTACGGCTATACAGTAGCAATTGCATGTCAATTGCCTCTGAAACAAAAGGTTACGGATGACAATCAATCAAAAACTCCATCAGGAAGTTTCTAGGTCAGAGGAAAAAGAGCCACAGATCCAAACAAAGAATCCCTCAGAAGTCTTCCGGTTTATCTTTCAAAAAGTTTCTTTGCTTATGATGGACAGAAAATAGGTTGGGCCTTTTCTAAAAGGTTGTTGCAGTCTCAGTTGTGTTATTTATGGGACAGCAGGAAGCAAAGAGGAGAATGCTTCATTCTCAACTGCTTCACATTGCTTTATTAAAACATACTTTATATTGGCTTCCAGTGTAACTTGATTGTTCATATCCTAGCAAGGGAGAACACTATAAATCATACTCGCAGTGCTCTGCACTCTCTATGAATACATTATTCTTATTGTTTTTAGGGCTGTGCTTTTGCATTTTTATAAAATTCTTGCAATGATGCCATAACCTTTCTATTTAGATGGGAAAGGAAAAATAGCAGTGATTAAAAACAAACTTACCTCCAGAGTGAGCTCTCAGTAACAGCTCCCAGGTTGAAGTCATACAGCTTTGTCAAGATCAGGATCACCTAAAATGTAACAGCAACAGACATATGTAATTACATGCCAACGTCTGCACTAAAAAGCCTTTGCATAAATGCCTCACCAGCATACATTATGTGTCTACTCCTAATGACGTGGAATGAATACATGTCTGCTACATCCCTTTACTAATAAATATCAGCCTCATACAGTATGTTATCCCAATGACAAGTGATCCTCATGTTGTCAAGAGATGTCATTCTGCCAGTGGCAGGATCTGAAAGAAAAATCCATGTGGGCTGTCAAGAATTGTGTCTGTATCTCATGTGGAATGATACCTACATGACAGCAAAATCTGAACATAATTGTTCACTGAACAATGAAAAGAAATGTAGTCTGCGGTTGCACCACACCACCCTCTCTCATTCACTATTCCCTTTGTCTTTTTTTGTCTTTTTAAAAAAAACTTCTGTTACTCCTTTTACCTTTAAAATAGTGAGGTGGTTTAGCTGCAAAGGCACCAAGAAATCTGCGAATGTTGATGGAAGATGTTATGTCACTTATATTACTCATTGGTAGACGTCCAGCTCCAGTTTGGGCTAAATGCTTTTGCGTGTTCTCTGAGGATGGTTGGACAATGTGTTTCTGGGGAAACAAAAATGTAGCCCATAAAAGCCTGCCAAGGCACAGAGGGCAGAGTGAAATGGTGTGCAAACGAATTATTGTCACTCCAATGGCATTATAAATGACTTCCCATGGGGATGCTCATAACTCAGGATAGAAAGGGGGGTTGGGGTGGAGAGTTTAGGGCAGGGCATGGAGGGAGGGGGAAGGAATGGTAGATAATAACAATCAAGGAGCAGAAACATGGCATAATATGAGGATTTTTTTAAAAAGCCTGAAAGATAGGTCAAAAGCTCAATTACAGTGAGTTTAAACACATTAACCTTGTGGGACCCACGGAACGAGTCATTAAACCGAGAAAAGCCACACAAGACTCGGAGGAACAAAGACATGCCTCTAAGTCTGCTTTGAAAATGTTAAAAACCCAATTGACCCACAATTTAGCCATCAAACAGCCAATGTGCATGGCTGGGACTATCTGCATTACAGGTTAATTAACCAATCACACAGAGAGATAAGCATTTGCATAACTAAGTGCACCATGTCTGCAAGGTCCAACGCTGGAGTCTGAATCAATTTGGAATACAGACTTAGTTAAATGGCTGTGATGTTAGGCCTAATTGCCTGCTTTGAAAAATAGATACGAAAGAAAAACTCTGCCGAACTGTTGATCGTTTGTCTCTTCATTTCTCTTTTACCAAGAACAGTGAGACTCTGTGTCATGGGACATTATAAATACTACAAGGTAAATTGAATCTGGAATTGATTTTTATCAGTGTCAAACTGGAGGCAGTTCATTCCTAACCAAAGGGATTCAAATATCCAGCACTGCAAATTAATTGAGTGAACAACGAATGAATGTTCACAGTTTTAAGGGTTTCAATCACTTGCACCATTTTGCACATGGATCCAATTTAATCAAATGTTCATGAATTTAGTTGAGGATGTAAAACAGTCTCTAAAAATAGCCACAAATGACAAAACTTGATAACAAAAAAGCCTCTTAGCAACCAAGCTGTAATTGCCATTAGGAGGTCTGTCTTAACTGTTGTCAACGTGTTTCCGCGGCTGGCTCATTAACAAAAGCTGACCCGTTGAATTGGGTCAGTGAAGATCTACCTCAGGGACCAACAGACTAGTGAGGCAGATGACTGTTTGGATGATTTGTCCCTAAGTGGATACATCAAGAGTACATCACTGGAGACTGTGTGTTCCCACGTCTTCAACATTATTGATAGGCTGTGCATCTGTGACTCGAGTCAATAGGGAGTAAGTGCTATACATGCAAATGCTGAGACGAGTGGGGAATAGGACATGACGTGCACACCAGATGCGTGACTTAAACTGTGAAAAACCCGAAAATGAAGTTGCATTAAACCCATATTTTAAGAGTTTATGGTGCGGCCTTGCATTTATGTAAATACAGGGAACAAACAAACACAAAATGGCTCCAGAATTATTTTGAGCCTTCTAGGTAAATACAATTTTCCATGCATATCATCGCTCACTTGCATACATGAAATTAAGTAAGGACCCTGGAAGGCCAAAAGCAGTGCATTTATTCATGTTTATGTTTTATTGATGTGAGCAAAGAGAGCTTTGCCCCAGGAAAGTCAACCAATCATTTTTCAGATTGGCTCTCACCCTCCGAGGAGTTGGGTTTAGTCATCCTTTTATCCTAACATTCTATTCTTGTCGCTTTCTTTCCCTTCTTTGCTTCCCTTTCCCCCCCCCCCCCATTTTCTTTCATCCTTGCCTTTTCTTTCTTTCATTCATTATTTCATTCTGTCTTTGTTTTTTCTTTCTTCCTCTTTAAAACAGTCTCTCCAGGTACTTTCTTTTGCTGTATATATATATATTTTTTTTCCCTCGCATCCAGCATTATCACAAGCAACCCACACGTGATAAAATAACAAAATATTAAAGGGATATTGCCGTCAGGTGCTGTTTAGCCATGCAAAGATTTTTACTCTTTTCAGATAGCTGAATTGACACCTTCCATCGCAACAAGGGTGTTACAGCCATAATTTCATTGTGATATACTGTATCAGCTCGAAGCAAGTGTCCTTCCACACATAGACCTACAACACTGCACTTGCACAGGCATTCAAGCATGCAGCGTATGCATGTACTGCGCATTCACGGACTGTTGGACCAAATCAAATCTGTAGAAATTCCATATCAATCTGTTTGGGTTTTTTTTTAAAGAGAAATGTTAAAATTTTTAGAGTGCTTCAGTGGGACGTGAGAGGCATCTCAACACCATGTTGGTGGGCAGACAATTTTCTACGCGGCTCGCAATTTAGGTATGAATCATCTCTGTGTACTGTACCGCAATATGGCTATTAATAAAATGAAACAGACTGTACATCAGCGCAGTTTTATTGTTTTCTAACACCACACTTCAAATGGAACCTGTTGCGTATTCAGCCAACAGTGAAGCATCATTAAGATGGCACCTCTCATACAGTATTTCTGTATAATTGGTTAGTCAAGGGAAATAAGGGACCCATACTCTAAACATCCCACTTCCAGACTGTTGTTTCTTTACTTCTCAGGAGTAACACATCATGGGAAGAAGGAACATTCTTTAGAAATGAGAGGAATACAGCCACTTTCATGTAGCTCTGGTACTGTTTTTGAACCTAACCGGAGGGTACAACTGAAGAATCTAAATTAATTTCCATGGGACCCCCAAAGTTGATAACAGCTTGTGATGTAAGACTCTTTGTAATAACGTGGCGAACGGCTCATGCTCTGAGTAGCATTAACACATATACCTATTTTTTTTTTACCTTCAGCAACCTTCGAAAAGTTCACAGCTAAAATGATACACATTTACATTCTCATGAATACACATAAGCTTTTGTATATTGTACTGTAGGGTAAACGCATCCATGCACAGAAACATCTCCTGGGACAAACCATTGCCTATTTACCTCCTCTGAATACAACCACAACATCAACATGTCTGATAACTCACTAAAATGTGTCAACCGGAATTTAATATTTTCATTTTAATATTTAATATTTTTTACCCAAAATATGAGACCTTTTTCTGTCAGCTGTCTTGAAGTCAGTTTTTGTGACCTTGTCAGATTTGATAAACTGAGTAAACGTGGCAGGTTTTTAATCCATCAAGATTGAATTTCACATAATCTGACTGAGTGCAGAAGCTCTTTTATTTAGTGTAATGCAGATGCATGTGTACAGTAAGTGTATATTTGTCCCGTACCACATAATCATATTATTATTTATAATAATAACAATAATCACTTATTCAACCAGAAAGGTGCCTCAAAGAGATGATAGTTTGTTCACCATAGAGCAGTGGCGAGTTTATTTTTACACTGTAAAACGTCACTCTTAGTATGCATCTTGGTTACATTTTTAAAAGAGGCTATAGTGTATATATTTAAAATAATGATGTATGACAATGTGAAGACAGTGTGACGTGGGTTGCTTTTAGTAAATCTACAGAGACTTATATGAATCTGTAGCTCCCCTCGGCTTTACAGGCTTTAGATATTTCAGCTCATTGCTTTGCTGTCAGATTTACTGTTTTGGTTCACTTTTATAGCGTAATTTTTAGTCTCAGCAGATAGCTGTTTTTCAGTGAAAGAGAGACAGTTAGAGACTAGCTGGTGAACATAGCCGAGCATTTCAGCAGCTAAAGAGCCAGATATTTCCCTCAGGAGTCGGTAGAGACCAAAATGACCATGTTGCTCCATAACTGCTGGATGTGTAAATGAGCAGCTGTTTGCTAACAAGTTTGTCATTTCACCCTAAAAAGGTGATATGTTCACGGCCCCCAATCAATTGCTGCAGATTTCTAAAAAATCCACGTCTACCAAATAATACAGATCCATGGAGGCCTCCTAATGCATCCTGGCCATTATCAGAAACCAAAAGCTGGCATTTCAGTGTGAGGAGAGCAAGCTGGGACTCCATTGTTCACCTCACTACACTGCATTTCAGTGAATGTATTCCTGAGGACACAAAAATAAAACCAGTTTCATTTGTTGTTAAGCTCATTACATTCTCGACTTCATTAAGGCAAGGAAGACAGAAGCCAAGGGCAAGAGAGAGTCACTTGAGTAATTTGACAAACACTGTTTTCTTTAAGTCAACTAGTTAATTAATGTCCTAGCTCTCCTACCCACACTGAGAATTTCGGGGTCTGTTTGTAGACTACCACTTTTTAATGTTTAGTTCTTGTAATACGAGAGGAAAAGATCACCAGCCAAGCACAAGGGGGAAAAAAGATTGTTTTGTGTCCTTTGTCGAGTCAAATGGGATTTAGACAAACCCGCTTAAAATTTAAGACTAACAGTGTAGATGTAGAAAGTAATCTGTGTATCAAAACGAGCTCAAAACTTTAGTGTCACAACACATCCAACACTGTAGCGCAAATAGGAACTGACTTTTTTTTCCCTCACAGGAATTAAAGATTAATATATTCATGCATCCATTAGAAATTATCTGATGCAAACACCTGCAGAGAAAAGTATTGGTTGCAAATTTGCATAAATTTCTTTAAGGCTTGACAGCAGCTAGGGCAAAATCAAGAGGTGGGTGGAGGGATGAAAACACAGCATCTTGATTGTGGCTCTGTGAGGACGTCTCCAAAGTAGAGCACTTAGCAGAAAAGACAAACTGCTTTTAAGAGAAATGGTGCGGTCGACGAGAGGCCTTACTCTGTCCTCATCTTATCTGTGGACCAAATTGATTGTTTGTACTTTTGTGGGTGAAAACATACTCGAGGGATGCTGCTTTCATCAAGTAAACCTCAGTGAAATGTCCCTCGTGCATTAGTCTGCTGTCTGTATGTTTGCTTATCCTCCCGACTCCTGAGCTTTGGTCATATAGCTCTGATGCTTTGAGCCTCAGAGGGTTCAGCAATCAATTCAGTCCATTATGGGGAGGGAAATTAATGAAATGGGCTGACTATAAAAGGGCTTCACTTCAAATGCAGCTCCATTGTGAGGAGGTTTTGTGGGCATGTTATGTCTCTCTGCCGCTTACAACAATACACAATAAACTGTACTGTTTGCCTTTAGTGGGATAAAAGATTAGTGTTGGTCTGCTTAATTTCTTTAAAGTAAGCTTGGGGTAAAAATTCAACGAAATATGTTTAATGGACTAGGTATAGAAATATACAGCAACCATATTTCAACCATACGTCACACTACAATGCACTGTCTAGAAAAAAGGTGGAAAACAAGGAACAAACAGCATTCAAGGACAAATCTGATGGAAATTGTAGAAGTCATTTAAATGTTTTGACACATTTGACAAAGTTTTAGTCACATCCCGTGCAATTTAAAATTAATTTGATGCATTGGAAACAGTGTGGAGAGCCAAAAATACAACATTAGCATTTTACTCTTACAGGTTTTTTGTTCTGCGCCACTATCATTTGTTCATACTTAGTGTTCAGAGGTTGAAAGTACAGTGCATGTACAGTTTACTTTTTGTGTGTAATCCTGTTATTCATCAAGCTATGGAACTAGGTGTAATATGACAATATATAAACAGTTTTTTGATAGGTTTGCATTTTGAAGAACTTTGAGCACCACTCAGACATTTCTTGCAGTCTCCTCTTTTGTTTCACAGCTTTGGCTCCTAATGGCTCGGCTTCTGCCCGAGGGGGTCTGAGCTAGAGCCAAAGGCGGTAGTGGGTCCAAATTGAGATTTTGGAAGAGAGAAACCCTCCACCTAAAATTACCCCCTTCACTGCCAAAAGTGCTGTGAGACTAAGATCATGTGCTAGTTGTGTCACACATATCCCCATTTTGTCATTTCCCCCCTTCACTTATTTGCATTTTACATAATGTGCTGAGGCAGAGACTAGCTACTTTCTTCGTTTCTATTTCTCCCAGAAATTCCACTTATCAACTACTTATTTGTTTTGTCTGTAACATTTATTCAGAAAAATACATGCTTATGTTCAATGGAAACATCTTTTACAGGAAACAAAGTACGTCATTGAACCGAACTGGAGACATAGGGAGGTGGCCAGATTGGAGGGCAGGTGTCAGTGCTGCCAGACTGGGCAGTTTTCCAGCAGAACGGGCATGTAAAATTTGTTTTGTGCGTAATTTGGGCTACTTTTTGTACCACTATGGCTGTTTCCACTGACAAAAAGTTGTAGATACAGTCCAGTGAATCGGCCCTTTCTCCTCTCCAGGTATTATGATTACGACTGACAGGGGACAGAATTCACTGGCCTTGACATGCAGCGACTGATAAGTGATGACCGACAAAACCAAATGTCATTTCAGTTCATTACAATGAGGCTGAAACTTTGGTTACAAAGTTATAGCTCTGATAAAAGCCTTGTAAAAGCTTACATCTGTTCATATAAGTGATGACCTTTTACTATGGCTGCCCTGAATACCATTTTCGGTAGTAATCAACAGCAAATATTTGACGCTTTGGCTGGGGAAGCACTTAGCCAGACATTTCTCAGTGCACATTTAACTGTGCAATTAAAAAGTAGAAATATAGTACAAGAATGTGCTGACAAAATGTGTTTTGCAGTTTGCCACACATAAACTTTACTCAGGCGGACCACTGGTATATATGGTGACAATCACATATGTTTTGCAGAGTAACCGAGGGGGAGAGAGAGAGACAGAGTGGGAGAGAAATGTTCTTTGGTATTACAATAGAAGACACAGCGGATATTTTACAAGCACAGACCAGGTAAAGCAGCAGCTGAACAGTGAACACACCTGGTTGGTGCCGATGTAATTTGGTACATAAAGATTTTGATTGATCCTTAACAACAAGTCTCATCTGCACGTGCTCACCAGCTGATGTGAAATTCGGATGTGTTTTTTGGGCAACCTAATAAAACATACTGCTGATGAAGAAAGTCAGAGAAGACAAACAGGGGCCGAAACATCAAGAGGCGGGGTGAGACAAGCCGTTATGTGTGCAGTAAGAAACAGATATGTGGGTGTGTGTCTGAAGATCTGAAGGAAAAAGCAAGATTAGAAGATTAAAGTAGATAAACACTAAACTAAGATGAAAATGTAAAAAATGAATACCTAGCCAAACGAACATTTGAATAGTTCGACAATGTGGGTCCAGCCATACCTTTTACGTCTAATGTTATGTGATCTGAAAGACGTGATGCATTTAATTTTCATGATTTTATCGGTGGTTTTTGGTTCTAATTATACTAATAAAACAGAAGATGCACTTGCATTCAGAGTTTATAAAGGAGTTCTGAGGGGTTCAAATCCTTCCCACCACAAGCAAAGCCTAAGCCTAATAATGTGTGTAACTGGTAAATATGTTATATCTGCTGGGTGTTCAAAGCACAGGACTTTGGCCCAGTGTTTGCATTGTGACTCCCACATTAGACAACAAAAGCACTTTGGTTAAGGTTAGGAAAGATCTTACAATATGCTTCACATCACTAAACTTTTTCAATATCTGACCAAGACCACCACCTCCTTAAACTCTTTAAACTTAAAAAGTGTTTGGAGAGCCACACCATGACCATGAAAAGCTTCAGTACGCCATTGTGGCTATGATTGCATATTGTAGCTTAAAATGATTCAAAAAGTCAGTTAACATCTGGCAGATACATTAATTATTGTTTTCTCAATATGTTGATTAAAAATATAATCTTGGCTGCATTAAGTTTCCTTCAGAATGTATTTGCTTGGGCAAATAAGTTGAAACATTATTTTAAAAGGGACAGGGTTGATACTGTCAGTATTGGCTTTTGGTTATCACATAGGGTTTATTTGATTACGTGCTTATTGAAAATTGATGCTACATAACCTTTGTAACAGTTTATAATACAACCGGTGATTTAGAGTGTAATTTCGTCGTATTATTCAGGTACCAATAAAGTTCTTATTGTAACAAGACTATGCGGAGCAAAGGATTAACAGTTGAGCATTTTGGAGGAAAGAAGAAATACTGGAACACAAAACTCAGGTTTGGGAAAAAAGAAGAGAAAAGAAATATTGCAGAAGGTAATTATGCTATAATGTATTTAACAGTTATATATTACCAAAACGGTAAGGTAACTGTTTTGTTGCCCAATACTGTATCCCAAAGGTACATCATATTTACAAATAAGTATAATTTATTTCTCTTCTCTTCTAAAATGCCCAGTTGTTACTCTCTTGGTTCCCTATAGTCTGCTTTTCTTTCTCTGTACTTTTAAGTAGTAAGAAGGATTTTATTGGTAAATTCATACAAATTATACTGCAGTTAATGCACTGTATTATAGTGTTGCCTTATTCTTTTGCAGAGATGCCCTTAAACCTGAATTGTGTACAATGTCACATTGTTTGTTTGTTTGCTATTTTCTGTCTTTGTTGGTGAGTTTGGTCACAAAATGTTGTTTACTGTAATATCATCATAAAGCTATAATTTCCAAACATTTTAATTTCCGAGACTGGATGATCGTATTTATCACACCCAGTTAAATTTTTTTAACAGCTTCAGTAGTCCATCTACACTTTCTAAAATGTTTCCTGAACATCATGCAGGATGATTTCAATTACCTCTGTGTGAAAATTTGCAGAATTGAAAGGCATAGCAAGAATATGCAAGCAAGGAAGGATATAAATCAATGGGAATATAATCTAAGATGGTGATGAACAGCACTATTTCACACCATTTAACTATTTATTTTATCAATATGTCAAAAGCACAGCATGCGATCAGAAATTAAATATGACTGGCTTCAGCTTTAGAGGGTGTTTTGAAATGGTAGCTGCAGTAGTAAAGCTGGAATACAATTACAAGTTATTTCAAATTCAATGCTTAGTTGTTTAAATAATTTGTAGTCTCATGACATTCATATTGATGTCAATTAACATCCACACCAATTCAATCATTAACTCATGTAAATGAAATGTAGTATCTGTCAAGTCTCACCTCTGCAAACGTTTTGATGAATATTGTTGCCATAATTTCGTCCATATTTATGTGTCCATTTATACAACTTCTAATTTTCACTATAACTCAATATTTCTTGTTCAAAGCAAAAGCAACCAGTCATTTTAGAGGATTTGTTACAGGATACCCATTGAGTGAGTATTCTGTTTGTGTCATTTTGTGTTTGGAAGTTTTCCATCATCTCCATTGATTACACAGTGTGTGTGGTGCTTTAGTTGGGTCTTTTCTATCTCACTGGATAGGAAAAACCATTTCCCTTCTGCAACTAATACATTCCTGTCACTGTTAACTGCCAAGTTAAACCATTATTTAAGCTGACTGCCACCTGAGAAATCCCAGTCATCTTTAAACATGATAGTAACTGCTGTGCTGCTTCAGGCAATATGCTGCTTCAAGACCCAGTGAGGCTCAGTGCATAATGTTACCAAACTGGGGTCACTTGGATGGCCGATATTAGGAGTGAGGAAACTAAAGAACTAAACAAAATCAGCCATGACCTTTAGCCATTAAAACGTATTTTTCATAAAGTGCCACACTTTGTGTAAACTTCATGATGATTAATAAATAATTCGTCTCCCAATTTGAATTTGAATTTTATGATTTTCCCAATCAGAAAATGCATAAATTTGTTTTCATAACCTAATCACAGCTATAGTATGTGTCTGCCACACTGCAACAGTTATTAAACTAATTAATCACATGCAAACCTGTCAAATCCGATTCTGCTCCCACTTTGTCACTTTGATTAAAATTGAAATATAAGTGTGTGTGTGTGTGTTAAAAAGAGAGAGAGACAGAAAGACAGGGAGGCAGAAAGGAATCGAGCAGTGACAGTGTGCTTGAACATACAAGTGATGGCAGGCCTTTACTTGCTGCTTAAAATGCACTTTGTGAGGCAAAACTACAGTGTAACTGCTGAGGAAGTGCTGAGAGCCTACGTTGATGTGATGCATTATGGCCCCCAAGCACAAATGATTTATGAAAAAAAAGGGTGCACATGCATGTCATTTAAGGAGTAAAAACTGTGATTTCACTGAATTATTACTACAGAGAGGGTGCGACTTGTATCCGGTGTGCCATAAAATAAAACTGAGACAGACAAAAAAAGGAAATGCCTTAAAAATTGCCCAGCCAGGCTCCTGAGCAATTGTTTTTGCTGTAGTAACCAGAAGTCTACCTTTTACATAGCATGCAGGACTGCTGCAGTTTCTATCAGCATCTTACAATCACATCAGTGGACAGTGCACCCTAAAGGCTTGAGACGGGCTGGATTAATGAACAGACTTATGCTGCTGACACCCCGAGGGACAAAAATGGCCGATAGAAAGAAATGTGTGTGTGTGTGTCTCAGTGTTTTGTTTTTTTTCTATTGGCAACCAAATCCATATTTAGTCAGCAATCTGAATCCGATGCTGTTTCAAAAATAATATCCAAAAAACTTGTTATAATGTGGAAGTTCTGCACAATATCCTTATACAAAGTGTGTCACAGGAGGGAAACAGTTTGTATTGAAATGATAAAATGTGAACCACTTTTGATTTCACCAAAAAAAATCCCCATAGCTAACAACTAGGAGGCCAGAGGATGATGAAAAGTGCATGAATAAAAGGTTTTACAAGGTCACATATCAGCCCTGACTGAGCATCATGTGACTTTTTTTATTAAATGGATCTTACCCCTATTTCTACCTGAAAATGCAGTTGTGCGTATAGAATATGAGGGTGAAATTTGGGAAATTATCCGAAAAACAAAACAACTTTGGAATTTTACCCTTTGTTATACCTGAACACCTCAACAGTAGCAGCTTTTCAATGCACTTTACCTCATCCTGCAACACCCAAAAACTCTGGTCAAACACCTCTGTGAATTGGGAACCCATTCCATTTGATTTTATGGATCAAGGAGTTTCTATGCAACCAGCTCTGGCATGTTAAATGGAATGGCTGTCTATCTAATGAACCGGTTTTAAACACAAGTGTCCCCCAGGGCCGTGCCATTTCCTCTTTTTTATTGTCTATTTATACCGATGAGATTATGTGCAACAATAACTGCCTCGTTCTGATTAAGCAATGCGGACAACACAGCCCAGGAGGCCTGTCTGATTCCCAGTCAGTCACAGCAGAAAAAGACGATGTTACACAGCTGACAGATTGGTTTTGACTCTCGCCACCTAAAACAAAACCTTACAAAAAACCCAATGAGATTTACAGCACGGCCACGAAGAACAGCTGGCCTCATCGATGTCCAGCTCCTCCCAGAGAAAGTTCCTAATGGCAGGCCAGTGAATATGAGCTTAATCTCATGGTACAGTAGGTGGACATTATTTACACCAACATACAATATAATTTCTGCAGCCGCCCAGGGGATGTGATGTCAATACGCTCATTAACTGTCCTCAGCTTCAACACGGTGTCCTAGTTTGGTCAGCTGTCTGCGAAAGCTTGCAAAAATGGTCAATCAAGGGCCTAAAATCATTTTGCTGCCAATAACTCCCTGATCACCAGCTGGCTTGCACACTAAGACTTTTGCCTTCAGGGGGGAGGGAGAGGTGGGGAGGGGGCTCTGCATCCCTCGAGTGTAGGATGTGCTGCAATGGCTGTTTAAAAAGATTACCAACATAGCCATATCACAGCTTGAACACCCATGTGAGGCAAAAGACTGAAATATTGATTTGCCATAGAGGACATCCCTAGCCAAGTGTATTTATTAGTATTTTTAATTAGCTTCATTTCTATTTTTGGTAATATTTATGGCACACATTACAAATCTCGAACCCGTATATCATCCCCATCCACATTCAGGACTGATTTTATCAATCAATATTACATGTAGTTAAGAAGCATGAATTTGAAAGGGAATTTGTGCGCATATGTTTTATTCCCATGATCGAGTCCAATTAATGTTATCTCTCTTAAAGTCAGAGACCAGAGAGCTATGACTCCAGGCTTTGATGTTTCAGACAATCACAGAAATCAAATAATAGTTGGGAAACTGATTTGTGGACAGATTTGAGGTTTTATACGAGGAAATTCTTTATCACATCTGAACTCTGAAGATCCCCTGCTGGCGCTTTCACCATCACCTTCTACATCTTTCTCATTTCACTCCCTATGGGATTTTACATCTTGGCCAGATCACAGGCAAAGTCTTGAAGTGAATATTTGATAGAACTACCCTAGACCACAGGAATGAAGTAATTTTCTTTCAAATGTCCCTTTTAGATTGGATTTATTATCATTCATTTACATCTGATATAGCCTGAGCTCTAACATCTAGTCATAAAATGCCATCAATTTAAACTCTGCAGTTCCAGTAGTACTATTGGGACGGCAGACAGGGGTTCAGACTATATAAATCTCAGATGTTGACTGGCTGCAGTGACAAGCTCATCAGTGATGATCCACTGAACAGTGTCCTGCAGTACAAAAGGCCATCGTTGGTGAAGACGTCTCAAACCAACAACATATATCACGATACGTCCCACAAAACAGGTTTTATTAGGTGCATTTCTGGTTAATTTCTGTCCACACTGGTGCATCAACACGGCCAAACTCTGTGACACCTCAGACATTATGACATATTTTACATTTTATATTTGATGAAAAATGTACCACATAAGAAATTACAAGTAGAATCCATCCAGTGAAATATATCAGGGTAGATTTTTGGGGGATTATGTGTGAATATTCGCAGTGTTTCTGGGACACTGAAGTCTACTGATGTGGTCCCAGATTAATGTTGCTGCCACACACACCCTTTTGCCCAGCGAACTGAGGTGATCTGAATTACCTGAAGTAAAAAAGGCAGAGTAGCTCCTTTCTTTTGTACAAGGGTGTGTAGTTTTAAGATCTTTGCGTGTGATAAACACTGGAGCTTGCAAACATTTTTGCATGCTCCATATGTAAAATAAGAGATAAAATCTCCATGGCTTTGTCTTTGTGAGGGTAAAACCATGTGTGACCACAAAGTGTACGTGTGTGCAGCT
>NW_023339751.1:13211028-13219713 GCF_004916995.1 Morone saxatilis | reverse complement strand
GGGGGGGGGGGGGGGGGTCTGGGTGGTTGCTGCAATATCTGGTCATGCATTTAAGTTGTGCACATTCTCATCAACCTGTTTTGAAGTGCAAAGGTTGGCATCATTTAAACAGCAAACATATCGCAATGTTGTATTCATCCAGGCAATTAGAGGAAGAAGTGTGAGTCAAATGTTAACGATAAAGGCATGGATCATCTGCCAAAAGGTCAGACTGTGTCTTATCAGCGTCACATTAAGGGTCAGTTCCTTTTAATTGTAGCTACTGCACCTTCCTGAGAAACATTACTTGATTATTTCATAAATAATTAATGTGCTGTGATTGCTGCCAAAATGCCAAAATGCCCCGCACCCTCCCATAGCTCAGTGTCACATAAATTTACCTGCGGGGTTTAACTGTTAATTTAAAGTTCAGGTGACAAACACTTTGTTGAAATAAATGATTATATTGTAGTTGGAAAGAGCGAAGAGGGAATCCTGCGAGTGCATCCATCAGGCGTCCACACAAACAGCTGCGCAATCCGCACACAGTCATAACCTCTATGTGGGCAATAACAAAAAAGCATAATCATGAATGTAAAAAGAGAAAAACGCAGGGTTCAATTCCAGACTGTGTTAGCCTGAAATAATTAGTTTGTAGGAACGAATTCCCCTCTTGCGCGCAAAAACAGCTGTGCGTAAAAATGTGACTGAATCATGTAAATCTATCAGACAATGTTCAAAATATGCATTTTACACAGAAATAAATGAACTGCATTGTAATCGTAATTGTAAAAGTGTTTCTGTAAAACTGAAACTCACGCTGCTGTTGTGTCCCGACCAGTGGACCATCGCCTGGTTGTGTGCAGAGTCTCCAGACAGAGCAAAAGTGGATGTGTCCAGGTGCGGCTCACTTTGCCTCGGGTTAGACCCTCTGGCTTCCTCCCCAGCTCGCCGGTACTCGGCTCTGGAGTTGGAAACACCTTGGACAGTCTCCACAAACCGCTCTCTT
Source organism: Morone saxatilis (assembly GCF_004916995.1). NCBI lineage: Eukaryota > Metazoa > Chordata > Actinopteri > Moronidae > Morone > Morone saxatilis. Next base: position 13,218,725 of record NW_023339751.1, on the reverse strand, counting down.
GACTGCGCTTCTCCACTTATACTCCTATCCACATTTTCGGTGTGTCTTGTACCCACGCTCCTCTTTGCCCTCTTTCTGGTGTCAGGAAATGTGTTTTCTAACATTATATTCTCTGTAGGTGGCATTTCGTTGTCCCCGGGGATGTCACCATACTTTTTACTAGGTATTTTGAGACGGTTGCGATAGTTTGGTGCCGTTTTGACGCCGTTCGGTGCCTCATTGCCAAGTCCACTCTGTGTTTCATTTCCCACTTGCTTGCCATTGTTCGGTTTCACATCAGCGACTGCTCCCGTTTCAAAATCACTTAAAACTTTTATGCTATCGTCGACTTTGAGAGAGACTTCTGGTTTTCGGATTACATGTGTTTCCAGCGGCGTTACCTCCAGGCGATAAAATCTGTCATTTGCTCTGGGAGAACTTATTTCCGCTTGAGCCCCAAACTTAGGTTGAAAGGGGTGCAGCAATACCAGAGCCAAAAGAGAAAAACTCCAAAATGACCACAGTCCCATTGTGTCCCTCCAAATGGATCAATCTACCAGTTGGGAGAAGAAAAAAAGATGTGGCAGAGCTATTCAACTTCTAAAATATTCAAGGTATCATCTTTACGAGCAAGAAGCCATTCAGCAGACCCGCTCACGTTCAGGAATTTGTCAAAGTGAGGGAGCAGTTGGGGAGGCGCTGCGCATCAGGCAAACGCGCCGACGGAGAGTGACTGCAGGAACGGCTCCAGCTCATTGTTCATGAGCATGTTTGTGCTAGGGAAAAAAACACCTTTAAAATGTTGAAATCCCCCAAAATCATTTCGAAATTATTCCACGCTTTTATTTCAGTCTGGGACGGCAGAGTTTTTATTCAGTTACTGACTGAGGCTATTTATGTAAACCTATAAAAGTTATCCAAAACGGCACTTGATTGACTCCGAGCGGTTGACAGCAAAAGTAATTTGTGCTTTCACAGAATCTGAAACGACAGAAAATAAATATCATTTGCTTGCATCAATCAACACAGGAGTCACCTGTCAGCCGCGTGCACGCGCGTGCCCGTCTGTGAGAGTAGCCTACATGTTGGGGAAATTCAGTTGGACTTCCTGATAAAGATCCAGACGTCTTACTGATATCGTTTTGATGTGCAGAGCTGCAGGGTTTTCTCCTGTATTTCTGGTGACACTATAAGAGTTGTTTTTTTTTTAATTAGGGCCACTAATACAATGCGCCTCAGGCCTTCTACTGCACAACAGCCAAGGAAACAAGAGGAGCTTTGAAGTCATACTATGATATGTTTGCTGTCATCTTCATGACTTCTGGTGCACACAGGCAACAAGCCTCCAACAACTTTGTTTTAATCTTGGCACCTTCAGGTTTTGTATTATTCTTTCATTTTTGCAATGCACATTTGAAAAATTGAGCTTTCTCCAAATCAATATCCTATTTGAAAGGTATTAGTTTCAATTAGTGGAGCCAAATGAATCCTGAAAGGCAATTCCTACTTCCTGCTGACAGGGCTCTCATTCAGTTGTTGCAGAAATTGTGGGCCAGTCTTGTTAAAAAAGCTGTTCTTTTTTCCCCCGTAGAAAACGTATTATGATGCCTGGTGATAAGAAGCTAAAACACACGTTAGATAGGTTTGCATCAGCTGCCAGAGAGCTGCCCAAGGGAGAACCACAAAGAGAAGGATTTCCATCTTCTTCAAGGACGACAAGCACATCTTTGGATCAGAATGTAATGTAATGTATTTCCTTGTAAAGTGAGAGCAGATGTTACATATATTGTGAGATAAAGATCAATTCCTGCTTTTTGTCAAGGTTAAACCAATCCAGGACCTGAAGATATTTAGTGCAAACTTCCACACATGCATGAATGTTGTCAAGTAGTCCTGACTATTAATTATGAGACAAACTATAAAAGGGAAGATAGGGATATTACTGTGAAGATAAAACCATATCACATACATTTTCAGAATTCATATTTAAGACTGTTAGCTTGTTACTGTACTGTGGATGAACTCTCCACTTCAAAATCACGCACATACTGAGCTGTAAAATATAGTGTAGTGGGGGAATAATAAAATTCACTGTCCTTGAAAGCTGCACAGCAAGAATCAAGCACAAAACAATCCACTGGAAGGACTGACATCGACATGAGTTCATTGCTGAGAACAGCACCTTCTGATCTTGCACACTTCCTCAGACAGTGCAGTGAAAACAGCAATCAGGAGGCTGGCCAGTCGTGCCATCCTCCTCAGAGGGCTCACTTCTTGGTCGCCCTTTTTTTTTTGGCACGGCTGTACAAACAAATTGAGATTCATACAAGTGAGGGCTCCGGGCAGCAGGTGCTACTGTTGCAACTCCGCCGCACGCCAGACAGCTCACTCTCTCTACAGGCCATTCCCGCCAGAACGCCTCTGCAATGAGGGGGTAATTGAACTGATCACACTCTGTTTACCCATTATGCTGCTAAAATGAAGTGGGTTGTTCCCAAACACACTGTGACAGGCCAGGAAAGGAGGAGGAGCCTCTTCCATCAATCTTTTTAATCTGTACTAACCTTGGGCCAGAGGAGTACTGTGCAGATTTTGCCATGTTTGTGCGTGTGCATGTGTGTGAGAGAGAGAGAGACAAACAGAAAGAAAGAGAAAGAAATGTGTGTTTATATGTGAAGAAATATCTGGGGGGAGAGTTTTAATGTGGCTGTGCCCCACATCCTGCGTGTGCTTAAACTATGACAGGGAATATTGCATATCTTCCGGGGTGGAGAACATCTCAGATTCCGCATAAATCAGAGCAGCAGTGAAAGAGAATAAGAGAAAAAGAGAGATGAGAGGACAAGACTGAAAACTGTGTACATCGGTGTAGCTCATTCAATTTTATGTGCTCTCCTCCCCAGTGTAGATCATTAGCAAGATTATCAGATGTAATCATCTCATTCTGGTGGCGCATAACTCAGGCAGTCCCTGCAAACGGCACCAGCCTCTCTCCTGTTTCTACTGAAGACAGGGAGCAAACTCTAAAGCTTTCAGGACAAAATCCCATTTGTGCATCCGCTGTCTGCATCCCAAGCTTGTTAGTTCCAACACTTCAGTGATCCCGGCGGAGCGGACGCAAAGGCAGTAGCAGGAACCATAATGGCCATCACCCAGACAGCTCACACTCTCATGCAGGAGATGAACAGCAAGGTGCACTCCCTGCTCGGCTATACCCATGCCATTAAAAAGAGAAACTTTCTTTTATTGCAGATGGCAAAACACTTATTTTGTACCTCCTTCATCGTCTAGATGAAATAAAGGCATTTTAAAATCACAGTGGGAGGAGTAGTTTAGGACAGTTTGCCACTGCAATAAACTGGCCCTGTCACTGGAAATATAACTCTCCTCATTGGTGAATCACTGTGTTACTATTATCTCTTTGATGTCTTTGTTCTTGAGCCTCTTCCTGTACATGATGAGCACAGGGACGAGCCTGTCAAGATATCAATACAATTTGCTTGATCTCCTACAGCTGCAGCTCGTGTTTCACACACAGCTGTAATGTATCAGTTTGCAGGATTTTCTCAGATGTGCTAGGTCAATTATAGTTTCTGTTCCCACATCTATATTTTTTAAGATAATCCAAATTATTTAAAGGACACTTCCATTCCAACTTAAACTGTCATAGTTTGGCCATTGCTTAGGTCTGTTATAATAACACTGTACACACCAAAGTGACTGCTGTGATCTGGGAACTGCAACCTACAACAACAAAGTACGATGTTTGTACATCAACATTTTAGGTACATTATCTATACCATTCTGTAGGGCGTAACATAAAAATTGAGCACACCCAGAATGTCCCTCATTGCAATCCTTTCCCCATAGAATTTACATTTATATACAACTAATTAGGCAGCAGCCAGGTTTTATAAGAATGATGCCACCAGAATTAAGTTTTCTATCAAAATAATGAGGAAATTATGTAAATGAATGTATTTGCGAAGTCGCAAAAATGCTGATACTTAGTGTATCAGTAAAATGTTCGCTTTCATTTGTTTTCCCTACAGTGTTCACTTTATTAACATTTATCGCAACTACAGATATTTGAAGAAAAATGTTTCTTGAGTAAAGCAGTATCTTCAGAAACTCTTGACTTGTTGCACCACCGTTAACAAGGAGAAACCTGCATTCAGTAACTTTCTTTCTCTGTCAGTAACAGTATAGACTGTCAATGTGTCAACATGTAAACAGTGTTTTTTTTCATTAACCTCACGATAGATAAGAATGATACCTGTAACCATGGTAACGACACACAACAAAGACGGTGACAGCTGTGGCCTCTAAAGGCTTAGAAGCTATAACAATCAAAAATATACAATAAAAACAACTCCGAAAACTAGATTAAAATGTCTAAACAACATCCAGGTAGCTATTTCGGTTTCCTCTCAAAACCCATTGGCAAAGCAAATTATACACATCATTTGTAGGAGACTCATTTGTTATCACCATAAGGATGGATGGCAAAAACTACAAAAACAAGATGCACATTGTAAAACGATGCTCCTTTAACTAGGAGTGGCGCAGTGGCTCAGTGAATATCACTGTAATTTCACATCTGCAGGATTGGTTTCTATACAGTACTGAGTTTGCATGTTCTCTCAGTGCTACTGACACATTGTTGGGTGAAATTCATACTCAAAATTGACATACCTAGGCAGGAATGTGTGTGATTGTCTGTCTCTGTCAACCATGTGCTAGACTGACAACCTTCATGGGTTGGTTTCCTGTCTTGTGCCAAACATATGCTGGGAAAGGAAACAGAACCCTGAGTAGGGTTAAGATGTTACAGGAAAATTAATTAATGAATACTTTCTTCCATTAAAGTACTTCTGAGAGAAAATATGTGTGAACATATGTGGCTCCAGATAATGTTTTTGAATCCTTTTTGCTCGAATATGTCAGCACACTCTGGCCAGAAATTATGACCAACAGATATGATAAAACAATTATAAAGATGGTCTGTTCATTTCTAATGAACATGTTTGTTTATTGCCACTGGAGAGCGAACACCATCTGTTATCAAACCAAAATTCTTTGACCCACTTTGAAAGTACCAGATCTGTCTCTTAAAGGGAAATACCAGTAATTTTATGCAGACGGACAGTTTGACTTGCAGAAATGAAAATTTCAGCTCAAACTTTAGCCCAGTTTTTTGCATATGTTTTTTTTCCCCTTGGGAGTAATCCAAGCTGAAGACACTATTCATCTACCAAAATGATTATTATTAATGTCAGAGAGACAAAGGAAGAAAAGAAGCAGTTCAAATATGTAAAGCCATACTTATGTATACTGAAGCCTTCCATAGAAAATTAAGCCATGCGTGCCAGTTCCTACAGTATGAAGATGTTTTTGTGTACTAGTACAGCTCATTTACATTTATATAAATCTCAATTTTCAGTGTTAGAGTTAAGGCATACATACTTAGTGACCTCTGTTTTCACTGCTACAGTATCAGTAAGAGATCATGACCATGTGGACACAATCTTGAATCTCTGGTTTCTAGCTTTAGGACATCTATAGGTTCACAAATGCTGCTGAGGATGTCAAACCATATTGTGGGAGTAACAAATGCAAATGGAGTAGTATTCTTATTTAAGTTAGTTCCAGTAGGGTTGGATGGCAAACAACAACAGGAATAGATTAGATTATAAAAGTGATAAAAAACCCAGCATGACACAGAGTTCATACAAATCTCTTCTCTCCTTGTTAACATTAGTATGATACTGGGGCAGATTTATAGCAGTATAACATGGCAAATTAAAAGGAACCAGTACGTGTTTGGAATGAGAACTGATTTAAAAAAAAAAAAAAGCCCATCCTTCCCATCTTTCCCTCTCCAACATCATAAACAAGTAATGGTTGTATCAGTTTACTGTCGTGTTATATTTTATGCTGACAAGAGAGAAGCCAGAGGAAAGACACGTCTTTCCCACTATGGATTTTGTCCCACATTTACACAATGGCTGTGTGGGCTAACTGGGACTTTCAGTGGGTTTCCTTTAGGCTTTCCTCACAGACTGAGAGGAAAGTCAATACTTTTTAAAACCCTCGGCAACTTTTCTGAGAATTTTTTAAATGAGCACTTTAGAACTTGGCCAAAGGTGATGTGTTCTCTGCTCCCTCACTTCTTTGGGTCTATTGGCTGGCAATTGCTTACCACCAACAGCCCCTTTTCCTCCCACCACACATGCCCCCCCCCCACACACACACACACACAATTCTCCTTCTTCCTTTCTTTCTTGGTCTGTGTCTTCCTTTCAAGTACATTCCCAGCCCCTTGCCCCACCCCATCCTCCCTCCGTTTATGTGTCTCCACTTGCACTTCCTCGCTTCTTTCCCATCTCACCCCTTTTGAAGTCTGAGACAGCTCGAAATCCAACGTGGTTCTTTTTTGGACAGCCAAGGGGAAATGGCTCAGAAAGAGAGGCTCAAGTTCGATTACAGCTGTTAATCAAAAATCTACACTGCCCAGCATGGCGTGATGTGAGAAATGATTTTCGTTTCGATCTGTCAAAGCCACTATATGTTACATGCACAGACCTATATAAAGATATATTGTACTGTACATGCGCTCACTTACTCTTTAGGCAGAATTGCAAAAATGAAAACTTGCAAGGGCTATACAAAATACACACCCGTGAAGATATGCAAGAGAGGACAAATCAAACTGAAAACAGAACAAATACGCAACCAAATATCCATGCTCAAGCTACTGTATCTTCTTTGGCTCAGTGCAACTCATTCACCACCCAGATATAAAACCATTCTGCAAACCCTGGATTATGTTCTGTGGCAATGTTATTAAACATTCACTCTCGACGGGTTTTAAATTATACATTGTGTGTAAGAATTTTTATGTGATCTTTCAGATCATTCTGATGGCACATTTTTGTCTCTAGATAAATGAGACAATCTGGTAGAAGCATGTATTGCTGTGGTTTTTGTTTATTTTTCTTTTTTTTTCTTCAAAAAACAAGTTTAAAATTCTACACTTGGTGGTTTTAAAAGGATCATTTTGATTTTGTTACAACTTGTGTCTTATTTTTGCAGTTTTTGTCCATCATTCAATCAAAAAGAGTGGGGCAAGTCACTTCAAAAATCTAATCCATTTTACCCATGTTGGGGAGAAGTAGGGAGTAACTAATGTTATGAAATGTAATCAAACTCGCAGTACATTTTGCAATGGTTTTCTTGTAGTTTAACTACATGATTCAAGTAGTTAAAATTACTTTTAGCCATTTTGGTGTAGTTAACAACTGGAACTACAAATACATTTGGGTCATTTTTATTTTAATTTTACCATTGCTATTCTAGCGTAATTCGACCCCTTTGACCAGCCCCGTACCTTTTTTCTTTTATCCTGATCGCCGTAAACATGCCCATGGAATGTATTTGTCAGGCAGCCACCACCACACCACTGAATTTTGCACTTGAGAACTTTGAGTGCATGTGCAAAAGTCTGATTGTTGCTTAGGTCTCACACAGCGACATCATCATCATGGATAAACTTCCCAGAATCACCATATTAATCAACTTCATGACACTAATTAGCTCCACAGACGACACTGTGAGCTATGCTTGCACACCTTCTCATAAAGAATGACGTATTACATTTTTGAGTCTATAATTTTTATATTAAATCTACAGTGACAATTTGATTTTGATTTTTTTTT
>NW_023339751.1:13210435-13211006 GCF_004916995.1 Morone saxatilis | reverse complement strand
TTTTCTAAGTAGTTTTAGTTAACCAAACTAGATTCATGTGCTGTAGTTCAACTTCTTCCAATGTGAAGTAATTTGTTTGCCAGGTAGATTCTCAAAGTAGCACTGCCAATTACTCAACAGCAAGTAAAAGTAATTAGTTATATCATTCATTACTTTACTTTCCTTACTTAGCACAGCTCCATCAATACCTTTAAACAACTTTAAATCCTCTGCATTCACACATGACATATTCTGATTCAACACCTGTATAAACAGAAAACAGTAAATTGTGGTTCAACAGGCAACTAACCTACAATTTGGAGGTGTTTACTAATCATCAACAGCTAGTTTAATATAAGCTCCGGTGACGGTACACAGCACTTCCACAGTATTGTCCTCCCAGTGTTCACACATCCTCCAACGATGATCAAAACAAGATGATTCATGAATGTATAAAGCGGGTGACGCAGCCAGCAAGAACACATACATTAATAACACAACTTGAAATTACCAGGAGTCACACTGTCAACTGAACATAGAGACAACAAACTGATATCAACCATCCATCAAACTCCCAGTAAGACCTCAAAAA
>NW_023339751.1:13157398-13210422 GCF_004916995.1 Morone saxatilis | reverse complement strand
CCAAATTCAAATTGTAATCCATCATACTACATCACTAGAAAGAAGTCAGCCAAACCCCCCAGGTTAGCCAAACTGAACCAAAGCCAAACAGTCAAATTATTGCCCAGTCGGTGGTAAACATCCATCACAGGCATCCTGGTCCAACTTTGACTTACCATACTTGCCACAGTTGTGCACTCTCATCTGCCCTCAATATGCGTGTTGATGCACAGCATTGCTGCAAGCTTAACCAAATTCCAATAACAGTTTGAAGTCGGGAGATTGCCTTTGAAGTCTGTATTGCAAGTGAAACAGTACTGAACAACACATTTAATGATAGTGATTGAAAATCGGAAAAATGATTTGATGTGATATGTTAGGTATGTCACAAAGGTGTTAATCACAAGAAAACTGGATTCACAAAACTGTCACATCAGGTACTGTCTCTCATTCCTGGAATGTATGTAAGATGAGCCAGGCTACATATTTTTTTTAAGAGGAAATAAATCATTCTTCCCTTTGCAAATGAAATTCATAATTAGACATCCTTACAGTAGCTTATGGCGACTAATGTTATAAAGGTTAGCAAACTTTAGATATATTGCTGTGTCGCTGACATTAAAGTTAGTTTTCTAACTGACTCTTCTCTCTAGTTGTGCAACTCTACTACTGTTCAGCTGTTTTATCATTTACTACTATTTTTTAATTGTCACTTAGAAAGTTAGTTAGTCTCACTTTTAGTCCCCATAGAAAGTGCAACTTTTACAACTTCTAAAAGCTTACACATGTTCTGAAAACGTTTAATGTTTAATGTGACATTATCTAGAATACTTTTATTTCATTGCATCATTTAATGAATGATATTATAAAAGTTTCATTCTTGTTTGGCTCATTATAATGATAAAAGAGAAGACCAGTGAAGGGAGAGATTTCTTCCTGTATTTTTCATTTCTATATTAGGTTCTAGGCTCTGGTTGTTCTTTTATTGGTCAAATCTGGATAATTACTGAATAATTAATCTGATAAACAAACACAATCCACAAGAGTAAAATTTAAAATACATAACAGTCAACACAACCTTATAATATGGTTTGGGTGAATTTGATTCTGATTGGCTGTTGGGTGTCCATTAATACCTGATGTAGGACGCCTACTGAGTAGTTCCAGTAAAACTGTCTGTTTACCGTTTTAAATGAATGCGCTGAAATTAATTGAATGTGTAACCAAGAGAAAATAATTAAATAAATCAATACAAGTTTATAATCATTCAAGTCTGAGATTAAAAAACATTTCACTTTGAAAGACAAGTGATAAACATGAAAGTGCATTTCATGTTTAAAAACTATGGTTTGTGTTAATAAATAAGTCTAAAAAAAGGTCAATATTTAGTGGGGTTTTTGTATGTATTTGGTAAAACTGTGTTAATTGAGCTGGTGTCTAATGATGTTTACCATTGGTTGATGTCTGTGGCAGAGAGAGAAGTGCGTGATCAAAGAGGGAGTGAGTAGAACGGGCAAGAGGAAAAAAAAGAGGAACAAAGAGTGAGGAGAAATGCGCTAGTTTCGCTAAAAAGGAAAGTTCAAAGTCTAAGTTTAACGTGCATACCAACTTCTAGACTAACTCCTGGACTGTCAGCATCATATTCTGTGATGGTATTTGGTGTACTCGTTTGTGAGCGTTCAACAGAGTTTTGCTAAGCTGTTTCACTCTGTAGCTGTTTCACTCGGTAACTAACTAAGCAGCATAATGAACTATCAGCTCGGTCACAGTGTATTCATAAGCAAAGTGAATGTACAATAGGCCACTATTTAGCTAACAAAGCTAGTCAGTGGAAACCAGATAGCGCTCTGAGCTAGCAGGCTGCTCAGAGTTGGTCTGGCCAAGTTGGAAGGAAGCAGAAAGCTCGTCTCTTCCTCTAGTTTCCACGAGGGTTCAGTCGAACATTGGTGTCTCATCGATACGGACTGGCGGGCAGACACCTTAAAAACCCACAGAACTGCAACAGCAATCAGTTTATTTTATTTTAGTTGTCAATATTGAATGAAACGTGTTAGGCCTGCAACAAAATCTAGCTAGTTAAATATCTCATGTTTCAGGGGTTCAATGTCTGAACACCACAGGATGGCGACTGTAACACAAACCCCCACACTGCCCCCTCTAACTCACTGGTACTTTCTATAAGCAATCCTCCTACATCCCGTTTTTTATTCACCTCACTACTTCAGGCTGGGGCTGTCAGTACATCTCCCGTTGTCAAGTCGTATCTATGGTTCGTCCTATTTACTGTAGTAGAGAACACTGTTTCCATTGTATTAGAACCTTATGGCATGGTAATGATCCAGGTATTAGGAAGGACCTCAGGTGTTTCCAGGAAAACAGGAGTTCGACTTTCGCTTTCGATTGCAAAGGGCATGAAAATATAAATTAATGATCTTGATGCTTGTCAATATTTGCTCTGTCACAGGTCTGTGTAAAGCTGGGATGTATCTTAGCTAACAGCCAATGTCAGTTAAACTTCAACTGCTATGGAACTGTGCCAGTAGCTAGTTGTTGCTACTAGCAACACAATGTTCAACTGAAACAACTGTTGGTGGCAGGAAATACTCACAGATATCTGAGCAACAATTATTTTTTATTAGAGACATTTTAGGTGGAATAACTCTAAATAAAGTGGTTTAGCTTAGATGATCTGGCTAAACCATCAGCTTTTTGGTTGCCTGACCGCTCATTTCTTACTCTGTTTTTGTAATACTATCAGCCATTACTTTGTTGAGTACAATGTTAATGTGACTGCAATAGAAATTATGTCCAAACTGCACCACTAAAGTGACATTGAAAAAGCAATAAAAAAAAAAGTTTTTTATTGTTTTTTCATCTCATCGGACTGTCATGGAAATGAACACTAATAATTCATGGTGCCAGCATTCATCCACTTACCACCACATTTACTTGTTGCATCTGCATCATTATCTGGCATGGTCGCACACCGTGAGACTCACTTAATAGTCACAGTAGCAATTTTCTTTTTTGACTTTTCAATTGGAATACCAAGCTGTCACTTTTACAGGCTCTACTGTAAATCTCATCATAAAACCACGTAGAGAAAGAGAGTGAGAAGGATGTATTAAACTTTCTCAGTTCTCACAGCATTTCTCACAGTGCAAGTATGCCTCCATGGAGGAGGTCAGGATGGTGGTTATAGAAAACACAGGATGTTGACAACATATAGACTGGAATTTGCATCCTGAGTCCTTTGCATGGTTAGGTTTAGGAAACAGAAGCACCTTGGTTAAGGTTAGGAAGAGGTTTAGGTTACATTATTTAAACAGTTAAATCATGCTTCTTCTCACTGTTGAATATTAACCCAAGACTGCAGTTTTCTCTTACCATAACCGAGTGCTTTGAGTGTCTTAAAACAACCAAAGTTTTTTTTTTTTTATTGCATGACCAGATGATGTAGGAAAACAAATAAAATACTATAAATTAACATTTAGCAGATTTGTTCAGTATGAACATTTTGGGACTTGGCAGACATGTTCATTAACAACACTGACCTAACATTTAGTAACTTTCATGTAACATTATGTTTCAAAACGTATTTGCAAATTTGTTGCATATAAACCTAAGCTATAAGAGACTGGTATAGTATGGTCATAATTGAACGAAACAATTTTGTTTAGTTGAAGTCAACATAATATAAACTAAAGGCTTTCTGTTGTTCTTCATGCATCATTTAACCCTGGCCAATATATATATGTCAGGTACCTCAAATGAGCCTGTTAATTAATTTAGAATTTACCTATTACATTTTGAGTTATTATGGATACAAGTGTAAATCAATGGTGCATTCAGCTGCTCCTTTGACATTTGTCAGGAAATATCATGTTACCACATTATGTATTTTTTTTTTTCAGTTGGTTATCTATAACTGGTGAATGTATATCTTTTAGATAGAGGCCAAGCATAAACTACTGACTGGTCTGCTTCGGTATGTTGTTTATCTCAGGTCATTAAAAGTTAAATGCAAGTTATGTTGATTTATTTACCAATATTATTTGCTAGTTTTGTACTTCATGTGTTAATGTTCAAAGCTCATACCGGAGAGTCAGGTATTATGAAACATCCCAGTTGAGTATTGGTATTTACCATTCAAGGGCAACCTAGTGATAAACCTTTAACTTTACAGCTTGATGAAGACCGCCTGAATGCATCATTAGTTTTGTGACTGAGAGGTTAGACCGTCTCATTTTCAAGGAGCCGCAGGTTCAGTCTAGCCTTCAGGTCTTTTGAAGCACACAGCTTTTTGGGGCTTTGTCCTTCAACGAATGCAAGCCCCTGAATTGGGATGCAGCAAGAGACAGTTACCTTGCAGCTAAAGTTAATATAACACTGAAAAAAAATATATCATAAACTATTTTTAAACTGGTGGGCTGGTGTATGATCATTTCAGGTGATTAAAAAATATATGTTATATATTTACATGCATTTTCTGGGAGCACTGCCAATCTGGTAACCTGCCATTGCAGGGTCTCATGCTAGCTAGCTAGCAAAACGTGTATGAAAAATAAAAAATGATTGATTTCAAATCAAATAAAGTTAGGATATTGAAAACCCGGAGCATGTAGCAGCCGAAAATCAAAACCAAGGCCCCGGAGAGCAGAGTAGTGGGCAGACAGCCGGTGGTCATTGTAAAAAAATAAAGATATAAGGCATACAAGATAAGCATAGTAAATTTCAAGAGAAATGAAGAAAATAAAATAATATTTTTCCTCCACGGGTCCAACCCTTCCAACTCCAAACCAAACTTTCTCCAGTTTCAAGCAAAGTAACAATTTCCACACCATGCATCCAACATCCAATTAAACGTATCCAACAGAGCTCAGGAAAGAAAAAAATCAAGTAGCTCACTGCTTCGCTTCGTGAGCAGTAAAACCTCATCCACAGAACACCTTAGACAGGAAAGCATTTTAAAAAATCGGTTACTGAGATATTGTTTGCAGACTTTGACATTGGAAGACATCAGCAAAGACGTTAGTTACCAGTTAGTTGCTGGTGTGTTGCGGCTGATGAAGCCCCAAGGTTTCTCAAATGTGTGTCAGGGCAAGGTTCCCACAAGAAAACTTCCATTCCTCTGTCAAATTATTTTCTGCATGAACTTTTGGCATTTTGTGATGGAAAAAACTTGTTCAAGTTTTGAAAATGTGTATACAGATGGCGCCCCAAGCATGCAAGACAAGGAGAAGAAGCTTATTGAAGAAATGCCCAAATTTAAATTTCATTGTCTGCGTACCACTAAACCACAGACAGTCCCAGCAGTTAATTGAAGGCTATGAGATGGAGTATACGGTGTTTGATGGACCAGTGTGTAGGATTTAGTGGAAATCTAGGTGGTGAAGTTGCAGATGCAAAAAGCCCTACTACTGCACGACCCATGGTGTCTGTAAATAAAAACGGCTCATTCTAAGGTAGCAAAAACACAAATCTTATTTTCAGGTGATTATACAATCATGAAAACATACCTATGAATATTATATTTCATTTTTGTCAATAGAGCCTCCTAAATGTTACACGCTGGACATTTGAGTCCATTGTGAGGTGAGGTGGTTGCCCTGTGGAGCCAGTTCCTGAACCTCCTCCCCCGAGATTAGCACTTTCCTGGATAGCCACGGGAAACTCCTGTATCTGACCGACTTCATTCACTTCCTAAAACTTTGTCACACAAATGACCCATCTCTGCAGCAGCACTTCAGCCATAGAGGATTTGTTGAGAGCTGAGGGGAGAATTTGAATCCAAATTCAGTGACGTGAATGAGCATAAGGAGATTTTCAACTTTATTGAAAAAACCCTCCCATGTGGATCTCACTTCAACTTCATCACTCAGCTCTGCCTTTCTAAACGTGCTGCTCTGGAAAGTGAAATAGTAGAGTTGCAGACAAACAACATTGTTGAAGTTGAACTCAGAGCAGGTGTTTGGTGTCTGCAGCAGATTTTCTCACTTTGGTACCACTTGTACAACAAGTGGTGTCCTTTGTGAGCACATACACATGTGAGTCAACATTCTCAACCATCAACACTATCAACAGGAAAAAGAGAAATCTGCCCACCAATGCACACCTTATACCTCACGAGGATTTCAACAACAGATATAACACAAAGAAAGTCAAGTTAAAGCATGCCTGTGTCTGCTCATCCTCAGCCAGTTTTGAATTACGATTGCCTTGGCTGCGTTACACATTGTAAGAATTAGGATGAAAAATTAGTAAGCAGATTCGCTTGATAGTTAGTGTGGCTTCTGGGGTTTTGTGGTAAAAGAAGCCTCTCTAAATCAACAGATAAAATTAAATAAGAACGGCCAATTCCATCTATTTTCCATGTGGTATCACTGTAATAGATACACTCAACATATATAGCCTATTAGTCTTTTTCCAAGGTATGAATATTTCGTTGGTATGACAAATGCAGAATAACGACCTATGTAATCTATCTGACTTCAAGGTCCAACTAAAATCACCATTGCAAATGAAGAGGGTGCAACAAGATGAAGTAATTAAATAAGTCAAAGTGGTGAAAAACAATGCAGAACAATACAATCACCTTAGTGTTCCACACAGATCTGATGTACGTCATGATTTATCTGCTAAGTTGCATTCTGTTGTGATTGATACCCCAACACAATAAATCAAGCATAAAAAAAGTTTTGCAACCACCGCGATACACACTTTCCACAAAAACCGGTGGATGGAAACTTACCTAGAGTTAAACAGTAGGGAATGAGCCTACATGGGTGGACGGCATGTTGTTTGTGGTATTAAGGAGGATCACAACTGCATGTAACCGGACCCGAGTGACACTTACCTGTATGTTTAGAAGCTGTTTAAAGATTTAATTAGGTTTAAGTTTATTTAATTAGGTTTAATTAGTACTTGGCTATTTATTGTGAAAATGAAATTGTAAAAAGGACTGGTAATATCTCTAATTTAAAAAGTCTTAGTCATGAGGTGCAGGGTGATTCATAATCATGAATCACCCTGCATGAATCACCCTGCACCCACACCTACACAGTTATAAGTTAAAACTGTAATCAATATTTCTGTAATAACATTTGATCTAATGCCTGTCAGTCAAACCCACAGCCAGTGGTAACCTGACTCAATTAGCTTTATGAAGCATTTTAGCATATTTTAACTGATTTTATGGGCCAAAACGTTTGATTCACTCTCGTAGATCTATAGCATCGTTTTTGGCCACAACTGGCAGCTGAACACTGTAGTACCTGCTCAGCACCAAACAGTATCAAGAAAAAGTTAGCGGCTAACTTGTGAAGATAGTGTAGTATTTAGCAGCTGAAGAGTAAGATATTTCCCTGAAGAGTTGGTGTAGAAAGCTGAGCTGAAAGAAGAGTGAATATTGAACATATATTTGCAGTTGGATACAAATACGACTCAAAATGAATACTAATCATGCTCCTGTGGAAACAGTTTTCTAACAAGTTTGGCATATTATATAAGTGTTTACAACGTGTTATGGTGCCCCCAAGTGGGCACAAATCAATGTATGTAGTTCTAAGGGCTTTAGAACTCAAATAACAACCCTAAATTGTCAACAACCAAATTAAGTGTTAACAGGCATTATTGACCTTTCCCAGCAAGAGAAAACAACAATGACATATTTAGTGTTAATCGTTGTATTAAAAGTCCCGTCAGGCAATTTGGGACGGAACCAGGTTTGCATGGTTAATATTGTGGGGTCAGTATTAACGTGAAAGGTAATGCTTGATCACAAAATCAAGAGACAATGCATCTTGCCAGGCTTCAAGCTATCTGAACCGTTAAATGTATATATAATGGACAGAGCTTCCGGGTCTGTGAAGTGAAGCCATTGTGGAAGTATCTTAAACCTACATTTGATGTGAGGAGCAGTGGGAGCTCCATTGGGTGCAATAAAAACTGATACCATGCAACCTACTGGAGAAATGACCCAACTTCTCACTTGATTTATTGGCTCAGTAAACGGTTTCCTAATGAGTTTATGGACTCAATTTCTAGTTTTAAATGTTCTCCCATCCAGCATGGTGTTCATTTAGTAACATTTAGAGTAAAATAGACAATAAAGTAAGGTATGCTTTTGGGCGTGGGAACTACTGGCAGCTATGGCCCATGTGGCAACATGTGAGAAGTGGCTGTTTGCTCGAAAACAACAAAAAAAAGCATTCACGTTAGGTCAATATAGTATTAGTCCAGTACTGGATACATTTTCTGCGGTAGGACTTTAAATCATTCACATTTTACACCCTCATTATATACTGTAAATATCTAAAGCAATCATATCTAAAACACTCATTATTTAGATATGACTCTACCTTCAGTCTATTTGCCTGAAGCATCAAATGGCTTCACTGGGGACTGATTTTGATGCACATCTGTAACGTTCTTATGTTGAATCTAAAACCTCTCTAAAAGACTGAGATGAAAAAATGTTATGAATAAATGAAGGATCACATTTAATTTGGTGTTTTACCAAAGTGCCAACATTGTAATTGCGAGCCACCGAAGCAAAAAGAAATGGTAGTGCAGAGCTTTTCAGGATGAGGGTACAAACATGGTATAAGAGTCTGGTGGGCATTCATAATTTCCAAAGTTTAAACTGCCTCCTGTAGGGCCAAGGGCTGAGTCTTATCGGGGATGACACCACTTTTACTCTCTGGATCCCCGACTGCTCGCTGCTGTTAACTCTAATGCTTTACATTTTTTTACTCTGTGTTGAGAGAAAACTGCTCCAGTTAAGCTGTGCAATGGTTACAGAACACTGATACTGGCAAAGGGGGCATATGTTCATACCCATTATACACTCACTCGTCATCACTGGAGATCTGATGGAGGTGCTGTGAAGGAAGTGAGCAATGTGAGAGGGCAACGTACAGCTGCAGTTCCTCACGCTGTGCTCTCCCTCCCTGGAAGGATAGGGGCTTAAAGCTTTCCTCTGAGACTAAATTAAAGGATCTTCCCCCTGTGCCCCAGCTCCTCTGTGCTCCTCTCCCTCTCTGTTGGGTGTCTTTCACCACAATGAGATGGAAATGTGACACAGTTAGGTGGGATTCCTGCCTGGGCCTGTACAGAGGAGTGGAGGTGTGTGTGACATATTTCCAGCGACTCCTAGCTGCTCCCAGAACAGCTGCTGAGGACTGTTATGACAGCTTTCCACTGAGAGCACAGGAATCCATCTTCTCTCCACGACACTTCTATTCCAGTTCAGTCACTCTCATTTTTCCTTTTTCCACAGTTTTTTTGCAACGCTGTCATTCAAGCAGCCTAGATTGGGTTTCGGGGAGTTGAAAAAGTGGTGGAAAGCATTACTTTTTTGAATAAGACTTGGCAGATGTAATTACTCAGTTGTGTGAAACCTTCGTACAGTATCAGGAAACAGAGCTGCTGAATGCTCACACTACCAACAGACAGATATTAGAGAGATACCCTTTGATCTTGCATCGTCTGTAATCATCCTTTCATGTGGCTTTTGACAGCTTTATCAAATCAGAGGTAATGCCTTTGGACAAATCTGAGATCAGTTGGAGACAAGAAAGGCAAAAGAAACTCTTGTGTTTCCTTGTTTCTTTTTAGTTCATGCCATTGTATAGTATTTACTTCGATATGCTGAGTAAAAACACATATTTTGTACTTTCCATGAACT
This sequence comes from Morone saxatilis, assembly GCF_004916995.1. Classification (NCBI taxonomy): domain Eukaryota; kingdom Metazoa; phylum Chordata; class Actinopteri; family Moronidae; genus Morone; species Morone saxatilis. Next base: position 13,200,755 of record NW_023339751.1, on the reverse strand, counting down.
CTGCATAAAGGTAGAGGAGTGTACTGTTCAGTTCCAAAAGGTTCACTTACACGGAATAATCTTAAAACGGGCACCTGTTTATCCTGGCTTTGCTGTGCAATACCAGCAGGAGACCAGGAGGCGACATGTTTTCTGAGCAGCAGCTTATGCATAAAGCTCTGCTGCAAGCAACAAAACGTAAAAGTAAAAATTAAAATCCTCCCAGCAGAAAAAAAAGTGGAGAAAACAATAGAAAGGGATTTTGTCTGTTTGTCTGTGCAAAGCTAATTTTATTTCTTTTAATAATCTCTCTGAAACAGATGACATTCATGTCCCACTGATGTGGTCTAGCTGTGGGTTAAAGGCTGAAATATTCATTAGATGTTGCATATATCCATATATATGAGTGCGGATGAGCGAAGAAGTAAAGAGCTAAACAGTCAACCATGGGGCAGTTAGTCAGGCAGGCTTGCAGCTGGTGTACGGAAAGAAACAGAAGAAACTTGACTCAAACTGCTCATGTGGAAACCAACAGTACACACAGTAAAACAATGAAAATGCGTAGTGCTGAATTACTCACATTTAGTAAGAAGAATGGTGGAAATAAGCACCCTGGGGACCCATTTGACTGTATCTGCAATCTTGAAATTTTATGTTATCGGCAAATAGTTTGACAGGCTATTTCTTTTCTTTTTATATATATTTGGGGGCTTTTTCCCTTTATTAGACATGACAGGAAAGGAGGTAGAAAGGGCCACCGGTTGGATTAAAATCAATGGCCGCTGCAGAAAGGACTTTGTACGTGGGGCACCAGCTCTACCAGCTGAGCTATTTGGGCCCCCCTTGACAGTTTCTTGTAGCTGCACGTGGTTTAGTCCACTACTCTCCAAATGCAATAATTGTGCTGATGCCGAGGAACTGGGAGCAGTTGTGCTCTTTAAAAAAAAAGAAAAAGTAAACTCAGGCAAGAGTAAGATGGTAGCGAGAAAAAAACAACCAGAGGGAAGGCAGCTGTCGAGACAGCTCGTTATCAGCATTTTATGGTTTAATATTGGTATGTACCACAACTTGCGAGCTAAATTACAGATGAATGAAGCTGCATTTTTTATGGATTGTGTCTATACGTTTCTAAAGGTGTATTATAGTCTCTTCCAAAAGACCGGGTTAACATTTGTTGAAAACTATTTCACTGTAATTCTGCAAATTAAACATGACAGATGTTATTAATTATTTTTTATTATGAAATACAGACATACAGTCTCAGAGTAGGGGTCAGAGTTAAATGGCTCTCCACCTTTGTCCTCTACTTAGGGTATAATGAAGCCCAAGACAGGGTTTCCTGAACTTATACCCCCACAATAGATGTACATTAGACCTCCAATTGGAGAAAATTTTGTCTTAAGGAATCTCATCTATTTTAAAAATTTTAGATTTTATGACTATTAAGCCTTAATACCCAGTCAGTGTTCAAACTAGATGGGAAAGTAATTATCTGAATCTGTTCAACAAACTACATTCATTTCCATACTCTGAATGGGTGTGGCTAACCAGACAGTTGATTTAAGCCTGAAATTGATTGAATTGAACGGCCAACCCCATTTCCTTCCTTGTTGCTCCAACTTCCAACAAATTTTTATAAAAGTTTAAAAATTCTACTTCTCCTTTTGCTGAGTACCACCTACAACCCACTCAAGGACCCCAAGAAACCATGAAATAATGTTTAATTATGTTATAAAACCTCACAGTAAAAGCTTCTAACAGTGATCAAAACATTCAGAGAAGGATGAAATATTTTGACATTTCTGATTCTCTCAAATGCATTCACACATTACTACTGATCACCCAAATACCTACTACAGATATATGTGTTTAGCTAGTTGATTTAGTTATTTGTACAGGTCTGACAATAGATATATTAAAAGGGGAAGCCTCATAGGGCACCACATACGGGGCACAGATTTAAGTGCCACAACACATGGTATCATGTCTATAAACGATTCCAACTTGAGGATTTGCAGTGGAAATCAACCTGTAAGTCTGAAAAATGTGTGTGCTTTCCACAGAATTCAGCAGGACAGAAAGCACTCCAGTGCTGCGGGATAAAGAAAGATAAAGGTTACACTTGAGTGCAATTCGTGCTTTCCACAGAACCGAATTAAAATGTGGCTTTGGGTGACCTTGCAGTCAGGTGAGCGTGAGGCAATACTTAGGCAGCTGATTCTAAATACTGCTCGAGAAGGGGCAGATCAAACTCAGCCTAAAGCCTTTCTAAGCTCCAAACTCTCAAATCACCACTTCTCAACCAGCAGACCACAGTGCATGGCCTCTCTGGCTCTTCTTGGCTTATGTGTATGTATTTCTGCCACTTTGTTCTGAGCCTTTATGCCTCACCATTAGCAAGCCACCTCTCTCTACCCCTGTCTTTCTCTCTCTCTCCCTCTGTTTCCTGCACACGCCAGCAGGATTTAGATACCCTATGTATTATGGATAGGAAAAATAAACAGAATGCGCCAGCCATTTATATGACACACTTGTGAGATCACAGGACAGGAGCGATTAGAGTGGTCAAATAAAGCTTCAACGGGAGACCGGAAAAAAAGCAAAAACTGATATAGAGCAGGTCTTATAAATCTGCTTCATTTTTGGTGATGCTTCCGCTCCGCATGTCGTCTTGTAACCAATTACATTAAGCCACCAGTCCCACTCTTGCTGAGACTCTATTAAAGTGGGCCTTAATCTAATAGAGGACTTATGTATGTGTTGTTTTGATAATTATTCCTCTCATTGAGGGTGATAGCACCTTCATCAAGCACAGTCTAGCTCCAGAGGACCTCCGTGTGCACATTTAAATTAAAATAGCTGCATATGCAATGTTGTCATGCATTGCAGCATTTTGCTTATGAGAATAATCATTCCCAATGTTAGGAAGGGGCACTTTTCGATTAAATGGTCCTTAACTTTATGGCTCAGGTTGTCCTCTAGATACAGAACATTTAGCCTAATGATCATATAGGCCAGACTTCCCACCTTGAAACGTTAAGCATTGTAGGTCAGGTATAAATATAAAAATACACCGCTGTTATGAAGGTCAGTGGTTCATACTGTATCAGCAAAAATGCTGTAACTCCAATTACAACGATAGAAATTGCTGTTTGTTTTGTCACGTTGGGAGAAAAGTTGCTGTATTTTTTTTCTTTAAATTTTGTTTAAAAAGCAGGATTGAAGAAAAGTCCAGTGTAGCAGAATTAAGGTTTTTCTTCTTTCCTACCTCATTATTCATCTCATGAGCCACCACATTTATCTTGTGACCATTTCGGGGGGGCAACCCCTCATTTGGGAACCACTGAAATAAACTAAAGTTGTTAAACTTTAAATGTTAAACTTCACTTCGACGAGCTACAGCAGTAAAATACTGCTTTTGAACTGATGCATCAGGTTTAAGAATCTAATAATGTCATATATGAGATTTGAAGTAAGTCAGAAAGGCATTTTTTCTGCAGGAATACTTTTGATACTATACATACATTTAGCTGATAATTCCTCTTTTACATTGTGGTGTTTAATCTATTACACTGTGGTGATCGGCAAAAGTAGCAGTTCATTTGCAGTGTGCATACTCCACAGGTTTCACCCCACAATAGAAAAAGTCATGTGAATATTTTCTAGAAACATTTGAGGTGACACATCACAAGCAAAAGCTGCTGAAAACTCGTTGACTTACACAGTGCACGTCTATGGAAAGTACACAGAACCGCCTCTCATATCACGCTCAAAACTTCATAATATCAAAGGGCAGTGGCTGATGATAAGATATCCAGGAAATTCGAAGGCCTGCAGAGAAAATTACACATATCCCAACAGCAATATCATGGCCAAAATGAAAGTGATAAGTGTGTAACCTTGGTGGAAATAAAGCTATGAATATATCAGTGAGTTAGGGTGCAATTTTTCTGATTGTCCAAGTGGATCTGAAGCTCATGCTTTTGACATTATTGATATGGATAGAAGAAGACACGTGTGACCTCTATTTACCAAATATGGCTTCAGTGTGATGGATCAGACAAGCTTAAGACAAAACAATCAGTAAGACGCCATTGCTGCTGGCAATCCTTTCCTCTCTGTGAATGTCTGCTACTTTTCTGTATCACAGTACTTCACCAGACACTTCATCACAGGCTGCGTTGTACCTTTACTGTTTTGCCAAAAAGGAAATCCAGCTGCTGATGTACCCTGAGTATCAGATAGGAGACACAGTGTTAAAATGACCTAAAAAATACTAAATGTTCCAGTGTTGTGGGTGTTTTTCTGTTTGTCTTTGAAAACATCCAGGATTTAGTAAAGCAGGCATTTTACCACTGTTATACAGATAATTTAACACTTTATAGCAGTAGTGCTTTCTTTCAGACCCATCTCACATCAGCTCAAGAAAGGGGTTAAATGAAGTAAAAGTGGGCAAATTGTTTATTTTCTTTCTTTTTGCTCAACTTCATATTCCCACGTAAGACAAGGAGGATCAGGATCACGGTCCACAACGCTGCATGAAACAGTTCTGTTTAGCACAGACACTGAGCCCATTTTTACAAGTACCAACCGCAGTGTTTCCTGTCAGCTGCATGACAAATAACACTCAGGGGTCCTCAAACGCACCAACTTTCCAAAGTTGGATAAAGATGAATTCAACTTCTCATTTATGCATAATTCATTATCATTATTCTTTCTATCCTGTCAGTCGGCAATGTGTTTGAGTTCAAGGGCAAAGATGAAATGATAGTACAAAGGGGTTGGATAACTCACAGTGGTAAAATGGCATTATATCTCTTCCTTAATGTTTAATCAACGCTGTCACTGAGCCCACACAAGGCTCAGTCAGACTACTCAATTTCAATGACTGTGTGTGTGTGTGTTTGTGCCAGTGTGCATGACTGTGTATGTGACCAGCTTAGAAGCTAACATTCTTTCTGAAATGTCCTAGAAACTTCCTCTGCCGTCAGTGTATTTTCGGTGCAGAATGAGAGCTGAAAATCGCCAATTAAAATGTCAATGCTAAAACCAGCAGTCAGGACAATGACAGACTTTCATCACACTGATGCAATGTGTTCCACATACATATTTCATAATTGCTTTACCAGTTAAATTAATGAATTCTCTCTTTTCATCAAATGTAGCTGCAACCAAACCTGGTCATCTCATTCATATGCCCAGCTGGGGAAAAACTGGACCAGTGGAAATGTTAATTATTATCCTTTTTTTATGAACTACTAGCCACTGTCAGTGACTTTTAATTATGGGCAATAGAGGCTGTCAAGGTTTTTCAACACAAGCCTTTTAAAAATGTTGTTTACAATCATTTATCATCGTCCATAGCAAGAATTTTGCAACAGCTGCTAGCTTTGAGAATGTTTGTCTCTTTATACGCTCTTTATTTACCACTTTGAGATTCTCGCTGGTGTCACAATCCAATGGGAGAAGTGTTCTGGTCTTAAAAACCATTAAAAACCTCCTTTTTAAAAATGAGAAGCTCACCAAAGATGGCATTAATCAATGCATGGAGTTTGTCAGGTTCTTTGACTTTATTTATTATTATTTATTTATTTTTTTAATTAAAAATATTATACATACAAAATATTGCTTTCTGTCACAGATGTAGTCACAAGACATCATTTTAAAAAATCATAATAGAAAGCTTCCTGACTGCATGACTTATGGTGCTTCCTGACCTTTTGGCAGAACATAATGTTTTAAAAAAGAAAGAATATGGAACACCACACAGTTATAACAGGGTCAGACTGGTAACAAAATTCAGCCCTGGCATTTTTCATCTGGACCATGTCCTTTTTTCCCCTATGAGTTACATAAAGCAATATCAGGGCAGCATCACCTGCTGGGAAGATGTCATGTTGCTTGTCCTTGGCAGCGGCCTCCTCTTCTTGTCCCTGCTCTCCTCTGGAATCAGCCTGCTGCCCATTTTGTACTGAGTCTTCTTTCCTCCTCTTTATTTGGTAACGTAAATTTTGAATAATGTGCTATTCATATTTTGAAGCATCAGCCTGGAGATTTTTACATTTTTCTCTCTCTCCTTTTCCACTCCACCATTTGCCAAAATTTCCAGATTGCCAGTCCGAGCCTGATTCTGATGCATTAAAAGTTTAGAGGTGTAGGATTTATAGCAGTTAGCGGTGTAGTTGCATATTACAATCCCCTAACCTCACCCTCCTGTATCAAGTGTGTAGGAGAAACGGTGTCTGCAAAACTTCGAAAAATCGGGAAGGGCTCACTCTAGAGCCAGTGTTTGGTTTGTCCATTCTGGGCTACTATAGATACATGGCAGTTCAACATGGCGGCCGTCAAGGAAGGCGACCTGCGGCGTCTGTAGGTAAAAAAGATGACGAAAACACAATGATTCCTAATCATAAATTAAATGTTGAAATTCCCTCTGTTCTCTCTCTACTGGTCTGTTTACTTTTGGCATTTACTATTCCATTCAATAAAGAGTTATTGAACAGGGAAATTCTACTTGTTAGCTTAGCTTAGCTCACTAAAGGGACAATAAGTTCACATAGTTTATTCAAAAGAGGTATTTGTACCCTCAACTCCTGCATCATTATTGTCTTTAAAGCATTGATCTTTCATGGAGCAATTAATACTCCATCAAAAAGTGGATGACATGTTTTGGTGTTAGGCCTGCGATTGGCCTTAATTTGATTGCCTTGACTTGTAACGCCTTTCCTAGTTAGAATAAATGCCAGTGAGGTTACTGGTGTTATCATTCTGAAGAAGAAATGTCAATCTTTATGAGTTTAAATGCAAGAGTGTACGCCTATCGTCTTTTTTTATGTCTGCCTGTGAGCCAGCACCTCAGTAAAATAGGTGTGCAAATCCTTTGGTCACACTGGAGAAACTTGTTAGACCAACACCAAATCATCTGTAGACCCAACACAATAAAGTTTCTCTTGGTTCAAACACAATATCCTAACAATGGGTGAACTCTTCCCTGAAAGGAAATAAAAGAAACACTGAACAGTCTTAAAAAACAAGAACGTATTTCTTCTATTTCCTTTGTCACTGAGACTGGTGTCTGTCACATTGTTGCAGCTATATGAGGAAATACAATATCATGTTGTTTTGTGATGATTTTCGCTCGCTGTACAGTAGCCTGTTGTCCTGAAGATAATAACATGTTAGACTGTCTAACTTTGGCCAATATAAAGGTTGTTATGGTGAAATGATGAAATGTCAGTAAAGTCAGCTACTCATAAAAGACAGAACTGCACAGCCACAAGAAAGACTCTTCAGCAGACTCTCTATTGTCCAAAAAATAGTGTCCATCTACAGACAGATAGTGTACTATATTCTGACACTGCAGGTACTCTGGACCCATATGACACAACATAAAGGAGACTTCATATAACACCCTATACATTTTACATTGAATTTTACATTTCAAGAGACACTTAAATTCATCAACCTGCATAATAATGCATACTAAGTTATTCAAGAAAACAAGTCTGTGCAGTTAAACAGCATCTGAACAATAACAAGTGTTTACATTAACTCAGTACCATGCATATGCATGAATAGGTACTTTTGTAAAGCAGTATTTTGACCACTTACAGTACATGAAAAACTAAGAGTATTATGTAATAATAATAATAATCCTATTTACACTGAAATATTCTGATTATGAAGAAACAGTGTTTTCTTAAAAACATCAACATCAAACATTATGGCAGGTTTTTGAATGAATAATGTTTCTATTGTTCTAATCAATATTAACAAATTATCTATTGACTATGTGTGATGTGAAAGCTTATAGTGACAGATCACCCGACTCTGCAGCTCCCTTAAACTTTACTGAGAGTTTTCGGCTCTTTTTGTTTTACAGCCCGTTACTTTTGGTTCACTCTCATTTCTCTCATCAGCCCTGTTGCCAGCAGCTGCAGGTAGCTGTTTTCAGCACAGCCTCTGATAAATCCACCATGCGATACCTGCCCAGCACTGAACAGCTGACAGACAAAGTTTGTCACTAGCTGGTGAACATAGTGGAGCATTTAGCAGCTAAAGAGCGAGATATTTCCCTCAGGAGTTGCTGGGGAGCAAAACAGAGCTAAAACAGAGTGAATATTGGACTTACAGACATCAGGTTGCCTGAAACACAACTGCGTTTGAGTGCTGCTGTTGCTCTGTGTCTACTGGATGTGTAAACAGGCAACTGTTTGGCAATATGTGTGACAAATCAACTTTATAAGGTCAATGCTGCACTGCCCAAAGTGGCCAAAATCAATGCAAGACAAATGAAAGGTACTTATGGTTTTGCAGGCAGAAGCTAACACAAAAATGACTCCCAAGACTGTAGTAATGTGCTGTCTGATCTACATGAACACATAGCCTCAACTGTAGCAGTGGGTTGGTTGAAAGATAATGCTGGTAATGCTTAAGCTATCCATGAGGTCACGGTAGGCTACACACTATCAATAATGACCGGAAACATTTGAAAAACTGAATCTTTTCTTTTAATTGAAACACATACATTATTTTTTTTTTTTTTTGCAATAACTGTAGACAGCTAATCATTTTTTACAAAATAAATGTTTTCCAATCTTGAACAAAGATCTTTTTTCTTTTTTTTCACACTTGATTAATTCCTCTTTAACTGTCAAACTGACAAAGTGTATTGAAAAATTAATTCAGTCGGCTAGATATCATAAAAATATTGGTGTAGTTTCAATTAGTCATTTTTTTATCTTTGATGTTGAAGTTGATCTATCCTGCACATTATTTTGTAATCATGGATACTTTAGTATATGTCTCTAGTGAATAAAGCCTGTCCAGGCCTGAAGCTTATCTGGATGCACAATGTGCCTCTGTTCCTCTAAGATTTCCAAATGGGAAGTCATTACGCTTGACGAGAAAATATCACTATCATTTCCCTTTCAAAGCAGCCCCTTCAACACAAAACAAACGTCACAATATACAAGGCATCATGGGAAAGGAAGATTATGTTGACAAGTCTTATTTAGATGTGTGCACTAGAACACATTAGACTCTTTATTTACTCTCCCTCAAGACATTAGAAACACTTAGTCCGTAGAGCCTGCCAGATCTGTGCTGATGCACGTTTTAAAATTCTACTCTGGAAGTGGTTCCAATTTTCATTTCAAATTACGTGATTGTCAATTTGAGGATACACATGTAAACAATGTTATCTGGGTGTTTTTTAAGTGTATGTGACCATGGATTCATTGTATCTGTATCATATAGTGTAAGATATAAGATTTACAAAGTGAATCATGCATGAAACTCTCCCACGCTCTTTATAAGGGTGGTAGGAGGGGGAGGCAGCACGGGTTTGTACCAGGCAGGTCCCATATTGCTCCTGTTTAATGTCATGTAAAGTACATCCATCTGAGTGGAAGCAAATAATCTACTACTACAAGAAGCGCCTCTGGCAGCAGACCACTCTCCTGGTAACAGATAGCGCTGGGGTGTTCAATCAGCAGTCAGGAGTGTAACAAGAGTGAAATCCTTTCCTGTGGTGTCTAATAGCATAAGTCCCTCCATCACCAACATGGGAGGGAGTCGGGGGCAAAGGTGATTCCGCCTCCCGTGATATCAGAACCACAGCGACAGATCTTCAGCAGATGTGTGTGCAGAATACAAAAATAGCCTGGATTTAATGACTGTGGCACGCTTCCAAAAATGTGTTCCTCTCTGTGTCTATGAACTGTGAAAGTCTATCTGACTGGGGTAAAGGTGCTCTCTCCTGCACCCCCAGTCAATTTGTGTCTTGAGTCAAGGCCTTTACAGATCAAGCTGTTTGATCCGGCTCCATTGGCACTGCCGTCTGCTCCTGTGCCTTGCTGCCGAGTCCATGAGCAGCTCTGGCCTATTGACCAAGGCAGCTGTGTCGCCCGCACCAGACGATGCCGCAGAATTTCCATTCAGTTTATCTCAGTTTGGGTGGAGAAAAAAAAAAGCTTCAGCTCTGGAAATAAGAACATGTCAACATTGATTCATGTCAAAAAACGATTGTATCCTTGTCCCTGATGAGTGTGTGTTTGTGAGACAGCAAGTGTGTGTTTCTGTCTGTGTGTGTCTTAGCTCTTGCTTAAATTGTCCTTTGTGTTGATATTTGACCACTGGTCTAAAGCTAAGCGTTGCACTGTATCACTTGAGCCAAAACTCACTTTTGTAACCATGAACATAAAAATTCCGATACACCACATAATTTCCTTCGCTGCATAATAAAATCTGCATAATGATAATCAAAAACTGCATTTTACCTCAGATTAAGAGAAGCGTGAAGCAGCGATGAAAAGTAATGAAAAACAACCACAACTGCACTGTTTAAATACAGTTTTGAGGTACTCAGTTTCCAGTTTATTAGGTACACCTTGCTAATACTAATGCAGTCTAATACAGTCCTGCAATCCTCCCTCTATAAAGGTTCAAATGTTCAGTTCTTGTTGAAACTGTTGTTGTAAACTTTATGATGATTTTGGAGGAAGTAGTTTGTAGTGCTGTTGAACTGTATTGTATTATACAGAAAGGTGTTTCTGTTAGTTAGTCTACCCTCATTGTTACAAATGTGGTGATCCAAAATAATAGAAACACATGTCAGTCACAATAAAGCTGAACCCTTCTCCTACCATCATTTTCCTACAGTCCCTTAGAGGAGCAGACTAAATTTAGAAAATTGAATTTCTGAGAATGATGATTTTCCAAATTGAGGGACATCTTGATGTACTGTAACAGCAGGCCAACAAAGTGTTGACAGCAGTCTGAAAATTTGCCAAAGGCATGTTTGAGAAAGAATAATAAGAGATTTCAGTGTAATGTGTTTGGATCAATATAAATGACACACTAATAAAAAACTTAAATATTCAGACAAGGGATTTGAGATGAGAAAGACGACATAAACTGTTTAAATAAGAAAAAAATAAGGAGCGTGTAAGAACAAATTCCACAAAACCCTCAGATTAGATGCGGACTTGGACTGAAGATAACAGCCTATACTGATCATTATCCGTAATGGTGAAAAAAACTGTTATACTATGATTAAAGTAGTTGTCATTATAGTGTAATTACAGTAATTACATGTCGTGTGCCTTGCATTATTTCAATTTTGCACTACTTTGAGCCAGTGTTGTTTTTAGGTTGCTAATTGCTCTTGTAACAATACAATGGTGATAAATGCAAGTAATTGTCTTTCAAACACACAAGTAGTATTCCCACCATAAGGACCAAGTGAAATGAGCTTCAGAATGTTGAAACCATTTTGATGTTGCAGAGAAAAGAGAGATATAGGAAGGGAGGCAGAGAGGAAGGTAGAGAGATTGTGTTTGTATGTATTTTTTATGTTTGTTGGATTCATCACAGAAGGCCTTGGCATACATTGAACTTAACATGAATGCCAGATGATCAAAAGGATGAATGCTAAAGTGGATGCTACTGTGCTTTAATACACCGTTTGAACATTCACAGCATTTCCAATAAATTACCATCTTCTTTGGTCGGCTTGCGCTTTGAATCAGCAGACTATGACCTGACAAGTATATTGTGAAACTATGATTTTTATGAAAGATCTCAGAAACTCAGGTGTGAGAAAAATCTTTCAATATTACAGATTATGCAGCAGGTAGACAGAAAACAGATATCCTCTGGCTACTTCTGAAAGTCACTTTTTGGAGGATATATTCCACATGTACATAAAACACAGAGAGAACAATACTTGCATTCATTCCCTCACGTTATATAAGGTTTTGTACCTAAACATAACCAAACCTTAACTGAAGCCGTATGCAATCAGAAATGTGTCTCTTTGAAGGACGTGGAACAATAGCATATTTTGTTGCATAATTTGAAGGACTTGTTTGCATAGAAGGTCAGTTCACCCAAATTAAGAAATCAACTCAAAAACATACTTTCTAAAATGAGAACCATATTGGTCAATATTAGCTTTTTGCAAATACATCAGCACATACCTCAGCAGATAAGGAGTTGTAGGTTTGAAGATTATTTTCAAACATATCTACTACTGTCATAGTTATTTAATAACCAAACGTTAGGGCTCCTTATCAAACATGTCTATGTTGTTGATGTTTTTAAAAAATAAAAAAATATATATATTGGCCAACATTTCCTTATCATATTTATGCAACTCTTAAATATTAATATCAATAATCTAGGATCAAAGATTTTCTCAATTACCTCTAGTGGTATCCTTGCACATTGTTTTGGTTTTATTTTTTGGGTTTCAGATTTCTGTCAGTGATATTTCTGCCTCCACCCATATAAAGTGAAGGTAAATGTAATTTCTATATATAACTATTTGTTATGTGCCTTGGTTACTTTGGACAATTCATATAGATTATCTTTATTCAATAAAAACTGCAGCAAGGTCCAACAAATAAAAAAGAACTGATGTTTCTGTTGAATTACAGCAACTTAACAGCAGCTGAAAATCGTGTTTTTACCAACCCTCTGTTAAAATTTCTCACTTTGCTTCAGTGATGTAAAAGTGTACTCCAGGGTGTAACAGTACACTAAGACATCAGTGCTAGGTGTGGTTACAGGTACAGGTAATCTAGCAATTGTGTAAAATGCCAGATGGACTGGCCCCACCCAGTACATTGTCCCAAAATTATCAATAGGTTACCTATACTGCATACTGTAGGACATGTGCCTTCTTTCCTACCCTTTCAAGTGGATCCGTAATCTATCTATGCAATGTCAGAGGTCAAGCAGGAAATAATCAAATGGAAACAGAACAGAACGAGTGGGGTTCGGTTCAAAAATAAAAATGGAATGGAAAAAGGACCAAAAAAGTGAAAAAGATAGAAAAAGAAATAAATCTTGAGGCTGATGCAGCAAAATGTTTTAAGTTAACACATGTATTATTCAAAAATAATGTTACAGATGCTAGTGCTATCAGTCAGGTGTGCAAAAACTGATTACCGTCAACTTTATCCAGATATTAAACTGGTAGGTCTCCAGGGCACAGAGCAGGTAAAATATGGCAAAGGTCATAATGATAGTTTCTTTATTTTATATATAACACATCCATAAAACCATGTTAATTACAGTCCAGTATCCAAATATAGGCCTAAGCAAGGATATTACACATAGTCGACCAAACGCATACAAACATCAGAAACACTGCCTGCAAGCATGTAAATGTCATGTTGTCAATGTCAACTGCAAACACTTGTTTGGCCACAACTGTGATTATTCAGTTAGAAGAAGACATACCTTTTCTATTAAACTGACTTAAAGTTATGTGTATTTGCACGCATTATTATGTATGTATATTTTATGTGTTTGATAGAAGCAGATAACAGCAGCTGTAGACACATATAAACTAATACAATCAGCTTTTGGCACAACATCAAAAATGAACTGAGGACCAAGATGGCACAAAAACAATGATGGGGTCGGTCCAGATGAAAATTGCCAAATTTTATTCCCAGTCCGACACTATGAACAGTGAAACAGGTTTTTCTTGCTGTAATGGTTCCTCCTGTTATACTGGATTAAAAATATCCCTTCTGTCCTTTGTAAAAATAAATTCACAAGTTTATCTTAAGCTATTAAGAGGCTTCAATAGTTTGATGTCAAATCCAGTGATTATCTTCCAAAGTTACAGTTGAAACCTCATAATATCTTCAGATAAACTATGAAACATATATTTTTGCACAGAATGGTGACTGTGGATTGTGCTGCCCATCACTTACGCTAAAAACAGGTTGGAAGGGATCTCTTCAAGGCCAGTATGAACAGGAAGAATAATTCAATGATGACATGTGCACCTGAAAAACTGTGAACTCAACCTTTAAGTTAGGATTCAAGGATTTGTATATGTCCCATGCACATTTTGTAATGAAATCTAAAGTGACACAAAACAGTTATTTAAAGTTTAAATAAAACAATTTTAACTAACATTTACCAGTCTGACAAGTGGTCTTCAACATGTGTAAGAGGAGGACTAAAACATAGAATAGAATACAATATAGTCCCCATAGGAAAATTTGTTTTGGACTGTAGTTCAACAGAAAATAAATACTAAATGGAAATAATATATACATTAAATGTGTACTTGGGGAGTAGCAGAGTTAGTCTAGTGTATGAGTTCCTGGTCAGACCATACTTGATAATCCTGATGATTTGTTTTCTGTGTAAGTGTAATATGGGCATCAGAGAGACGGGTAATGTCAATTAGAGCTCAATTATAATAAGTGCTTTACAATCTGTACATCATACAACACCCTTACAAAATGAATTTAATTCACTTCAGTTGGGGTGGAGGCAAAAATCTCAAAGATGGAAATCTTAAATAGGTAAATAAAACCAAAACTATCTGCACAGACACCACTATGTGAGTAGAAAAGTATAATTTGAACTAACCGACCATTTAACACTAATTAACCATGTACCCAAGGTAATGAATCTTTAGGGAATTCAGAGCCTATTATTCATAACATCAGTCTGTAAGTATAGTGGCTGATTTTTGGGAGTGCATGTTCAAGTTCTCCAACATGCACAACTGTCTCAACTCTCCATATTCAATAAAGCCAAATCATGCAGGGGGAAAAAGGCCTACAGTAGGCTACGCTAGGAGTAGATATGCAGAGACTGAAATTGTATAAAAAATAGATGCAATACTCATCTGCCCAGAGATTGCAGGGCAGACTGACATTTTGATTTCTTTCCTGCAAGTTTGATGTTAATGATTTGGCTTTGGATGGGGGACCTTCATAGAGTCTGAGCCATATGAGTGCAATTTCCGTCCTGGGGATGAAAGCGCATCGATTGCCCTCTGATGGTTTTTATGGGGGGCTGCTTTCATCCAGACTGAGACATTATTGAACTGCGTTCACCATTAATGCAGGGCTGATTCTGTGTAACTATATCAACAGGACTCCAGCAAACATTCAATATACTTTACTTGTATGATGTAGCTACTATACTACTGCATAAGAACCTCATTGTTTTTGAGTGAATATGCAAATATCAAAGTGAAGTGGGATGATTTCATTTTCTTACAATGGAGCACAAACCTCATATGATGGAGTGAATAAAGACTACAGGAAGTCAGCACGCCAGCCACCCATGGTAGGCATAAAAATGAGCTTTTTATTCTCTGTAATTGATTAATATTGCAATTAGACTTTGCAATCGGCAAACCCTTCTGCATTCACATTAGGGCATTTTATCCCTGCTGGTGTGCAATAGGGAGGATGCTGTTGGAAGCCTTTCTGCCTTTATGAATCCTTCTCCCAGTGTCTGGTTGGATTAAAGAATCATCCACAGCTGCCTCTACTGCGCTGATGGGGTTTATGCTCGGGTTAAACGCTGAAATGTGCTCAAGTGATCCCCTTATAGTCCAAACCTTACTGAATTGACCCACAAAGACACGGAGGAATGCAACTGTCTAAATGAATAAGTCTAGACAAAAGCTTCTTGTGAAGACATCACACACATGAAACTGCCTGTATTATGTTTTGTATTGTTACAGCAGCTACAAAACAGATTTAGGAGTTATTTATATCTTAAGTGTTCAGATGTTGCACAAACATATATTTTCCATTCATTTTTCATGTAGTCTTTATATATGAGCAATACCCCAGGGAGCAGGCTTCACCTCTAATACGATATGGCATGATTTAGTTCAAGGTACCTCATTTAAATGATCACATAAAATCTACAAAAAAAAACAGTAAAATAAGACTCGCAAGAGAATTATGGCTTTTATACAGTTGTTACTGAGCCATGTGCGCTTTCATGAGTTGTCTTCATCAAAGATTACATTCATGATGACAGGACAAAGATGGTAAAATGTTTCCCTTGTTAACTCTTAGTTGTCTGTGCAAGCAGTCATTTGTAAAGCACTGCTAAATGTGCATTTCTGCCTCTGAAAGCATGAGCAAACATTCAATACATTTAATCAATCTTGCTGCTTGGCTGAAGTGAACGGTTGAGTAATCACTAATGTCCTTAATAACCTTAGATTTGTCTATTTAAGCTGAAAATTCCCCGTTTGACTACAATCTAACCCAGTAATAGGAACACCTGGTGATATTTAGTACCCAACACAAGACTGCACAGTCTGCATATTTGCCTGGAGGGGAAGCATTGACCTCTGCTCTTTTTACTTAATTTACTGTCAAAATATAAATATGGAACATAGAGGACTCACCTTTGCACTCTAAATGTGCACAGCATGAGGTGCACTAAAGGGCAGGGGTGATTTTAAAAGTCAGATGTGTTTGCATTACTATGGTATAAACATAAAGCCACATGCATGTCAAGAGGTCCAATTAGGTCTTTCATTACAAAATGTGGCTATATGCAAAATGGGCACAGCTGATTCAGAAAGTATGACTTTTTCCTAAATAATGACCAGAAATCAGAAGTCAAGTCTGCCCACAAACAATGCAGCACATTATCCCCAATGCTCTTTCCCCTTGTTGATCTGAGATCTGCTTATCCCCTCTCTCCTGCACCTAATAGTGTGGAGTTAAGGAAGCACGACTGATTGTTGGTCCAACCTGAACAACATGTTACACAAAAGCCAGCACACCCACAGGACACTTGCATCTCATCCAATCCAATTTGCAGTTTTGTTCTTTCGCCTGCTCTCTCCTCTCTTTTTGTTTCTCTTTTTCTCTCTCAACTAAGACCCACAATCCCTTCAGATCTCAAGAGGCTTAATCAGTGTCTGTGTCAGACTACTTCATGGCAGCCTTTGGCCACAGCGGATATTATCCATCTTTTCCTCCTAACAAATCTGTCAATCCACTCAACGGGAAATGAAACTTCTCCTTTTGTAGACAAGCAAAAGTGTTTGTCTGCAGCAACATACTGGCAAAAAAAATAATAAATAAAATACAGAAAGCAGATCAACATGAATTCAACATTAAATACACAATGAGGGGAGCTCAGAGGTGATGTGAAAGTGGCACAGGATTCACGAAACAGAATATCAGGAATAAAATATTGGTCTCAAATCCACAATGTATGCAAGGGGGTAACCAACCAAGGGAAAGCTTGCTTTGATTTAACTCAATTTGCATAAACCCTCCCAACTATGCTTTTAATAAGTGATCTTCACCCAGGGAGTTGCCGGTGCATAGCAGATTAGCATATTCCAGACTACATAACCACTGGTTGGTTTAGAAAAAAAGATAGAGAGAAAGAAAAAAGAAAGGAAAAAAAGTGGTATGAGGGCGAATCGGAGGAATAGCAAGGGAGAATGAATGGAAAATGTACCAAACAGGCCTGTTTGTTTTGAATTTCATTTTCAGTAACACAGCAACAAACAGCTACAGCTAGAGAAATAACCACCCCTTATGACTCCCCTGCTAATTTGCTAATGGCTGGGTTGTTTCATAGTGCCCCCTAGTGGTCTAAATGACCCTATTTCTGTGATGTTGGAGGAATTGGTTGATCAGAAAAGCAAATGTATGCAACAACATAAGAGTAAGACCAGCAGAGACTATTAGCTGCTGAGGCCAGAAATTGACTGCGGGGGTGGGAATATGAGGAAAACATACTGCCAACCTGACATTAAAATGAGATTTTTTTATTTTTAAGAGCAGTTCTCCATAGTCTTTAAAATATGTTACAACTGCAATGCTACAATATTTGAATAAAACACTGAAACGGTCTGTTGCCTGTATGATGTATGAGTGATGTGTCTAAAGAGGACCTCTCACTAAAGAGGAGTCTCCTACGTGATCATTTCTTTACACACTAGAGGGGGCTAGATCATTGGGAGGAAGTTACATTAAAGACAAGCTGATTATGATTACAGAAGGTGCTCTGGTCATGTATTTCACCACATTTTTACATCGACTCTCTCTCTGTAACCCACAGAGGGACAAATTTGTAATTTTTCTTGGTCACACGTAACAGATAAACAGCTACATCAGTGTCAGCTGAATCAGATATTACCAGTTGGGTCAGGTTAATCCCTTTTCCCACCACATTACCCTTGAGAAATGAACTGACTTTGATTGGAGGATGAAATAATGACAAATTAAAAGATATAGCGCAGTGGGTCCACACTTCAGTGCCCAGGATAAGCTGAAAAGCCAGTTCATTTGCTGCAACTTTTAATTTGCATGTATTTGAAAAGACAGAAACTAATTGGTATTAGATAGTTGTGTGTTGATAGAGGAGAACTGTCAGAATATTGGCAGGGACGGGAACACAGGGTCCATTGTTTAATTGCCTTCCAGAGGGAACAAAATCTCATTAATTGACAGGGAAATTTGAGTTAATAAAATCTAAAAAAAAGACATAATTTTCTAATTTTGAATACGCGCTCAGATTCAATTCCAGCATGAGAAACTGTAATCATGCTTATTGTGATATGTTTACTCGGCTCACATCATTATGTGTCGCAGTTTCTTTCACAGATGTGAGTCCTCTGTGACTGTGAGCACACACACACACACACACACACACACACACCAGTCATGAATTATTCTATACCCACACTCTCAGCAATATCTTATCCCAAAATTGACTGCTTAATGTGAAAAATATCACAGCTGAGACAGTTCTTCAGTAAAGAATATTTCTCACAGATTTTAAACACTGTCCTTAACATATTATTTTCATTATCCCTGCCCTGAGGTCTGTGTTTTTCTATGTGCATGTTCAGGACGGTGTCACATGATTGTCCAACATGTCATACACATAATAGAAATGACATTGATGGTATAATGCTGGTGGTAACTACATCTGTGGACTCTTGTAACTGGTAATTTAACTGTTAATATATTTATTTATGTTACTGTAAAACATGTTTGTGTATGTTTCATGTTTTGTCCTCTATGAGCAAATCAATTCCTTCTATTCCATTGTTTTGATTTTTTATTACCGTAATTGTGTTTGGAAAAAGGAGAAAATACAGGTTCAAATCATTATGAATCTGTAAACAATCTCTAATGGAGTTGCATCTTTGCAGATGATGAAGGTAAGGTGAATACATTCATCGTGCTGGAAATGCATCAATATTTACATTTTTCTCCCTATAGAAGCAAAAAGTAACATATTGTACAGTTCTTCTCCTGTGTAGCCTTGAGGACAACTTGTGTTGCACAAATAAAAACGGTTCAAAATTTAAAGCAAAAAAGAAAAGATTTTGTCTCTCAAGGTCTCCGTGTACTGCATGTATCTGATGGTTTCGGTCAGCAGTTTACTGCGAGCTTCCAAGGCCACCGGACCAACTGTGACCAGTTTCCTTGACAACAGAGTGCAACATCTCAGCCATTTTCTTATCTGTATCCTTGGTGATTAAGCCTAGCTCTTGTTAGTGTGATTTATGTGAAACAAGATTAAAAAAAAGGCTAAAAATTTGCTTGCAGCCTGAAAAGACAGAGACAATATTGTGTTTCCTTTTTTCCACTGACCTTCGTTGAGCCTGCTTTGGGGCTGCATCCTGGATTTGTTGTTTAAAACAGATGCCTGTTGTTGATTTTGATTTATTTACCCCTCCTCCATCCTCATGCTCTAGAAGTGTCTACAGGGCCTGTGCTGGGGGGAGGGTGGGTATGTGTGTGTGTGTGTGTGTATGTGTGTGTGTGTGTGTGCGTGGATTTGAATGTGTGGAGATGATGTCAGCTTTACAGTGTGAGTAAAGACAGATGTGCTGAAGACAGACTGTGTCATGAGTACGGACACAGTCAAGAGAAGCACTGTGGTGTGCTTCACAAAAGACTACTCAGTTTGCATTTACACATTAACCCTTTAAATTATCACTTAATGTGAACTGTTTTAGCCTTTTTATGTCATTGGCTCTAGTGTCAAATTACCATAAAATCATGCACATTGTCATTGCCTTCCTAATTCATTTACAGAAAGCGATTATCTGCAGTGAGACAATGTAACATTTTAAAGACAGAAAAACACATTCTTCCTCCTACACATAAAAAGTTGAATTAAGAATACATAAAAAAGAAACTGTGAAAGGAAAGAATACACACGCTTGGTCTTATCAGCCAATGTCCATTGCAAATAAAGCTGCATAATCCGCTTAGAATCATAGGAGAAAAAACTCCAGAATTAGGTTTTTAAGTTTTCTTCAGTATTGAAATAATCCAGTGATAGCTGCCTGTACATCAATGGATAGAATGCGAACATTAACAACTAATAACTAATATTTCATACTTTAAATGCTTCCATTTTTCCAAGATGTTAACAAAAAGCTAAAAGACGTTGCTCAAGTTGTAGCCCACATCTAACATTATACTTCCTGTTTACAAGAAGGGTGGGAGGGCCAACAGTGTCACACTTTGACAGCTCTGCTCTATCTTACAGTAGGTTAACGTCTATCTCAGGTGGGATAGGAGAGCTTGAGCAGAGGTTGTGAGTAACCTTCTTCAGAGAGCAGCTGATTCTTTTCTCATTTGTATGATTCTTTTGAGCACAGAGCATACTGTTATGAGTTACCAGATGGCACTCAGATATCCTGCAATATAGAAGAGCCTTATTTGTTAAAGCCAAACAACTCACACCAGTGTTCATATTTCATCCAGCTTTTGGCCTGTCTTTTGCCGACAGGCATTGATCTGCAAAGCCCACCCTGATCGCAAAAACTTAATGACTAGCTGAAGTACAGCAGTGTAGAGATAACTCGATAAGAGGACATTTTGAAAAATGTAACCAAGGTCGCATGAGACTTCATATGAGGTTAATGTTTTGTAGTGCTGTCATTTTTGGATAAAGACCAGATGTGAATAAACATACACATATTATTGGCTTACTGGCAGGCTGAATTTACAACAAATTTCCAAGAGTTCAACTAAGTTGTGCAAAACCAGAGCCCACTGGCATATGTTCATAAGCAAGCAGGCACACATACGTTGCACACGCTCATGAAAGCTATCATGGTGAATGACAGCTTATACATTGGGTGTCTTTGAATGGGGGCCATGAAGTGACAGTGTGTAACTCCCATTGCTCAGCCAAGTATAAAGAGATTTGATGGAGCATCTGTTTGGAGAGCACAGAAACAACAGGCGGAACAAGAGTGGAAATCTGGACCAGACAGTCTGCACATTGTCATGCGGCTTCAAATCATAACCCATGATAGACACAATGGAAAATCACGTTTACACAAACAGAAGACTTATAGAATTAAAATCAAAACATCGTGCAAATTGAATGTGTTTTCTTAATACATCTTATATTATTAACTAACACTAAAAGGATTTGTAACAGCTGTTACAGTTGTGTAGCTCTGAGTGTGTGTACGTCAGTGAGAAGGGAGGAAGAGGAAGGTAAAGAAATGTGAACTCATTTGTATCTAGAGGAGCCGAACTGTCATTCAGTTATAACATGGCCTTCACCTCGTTGTCAACTTAATATGATTGTGAGTCACAGCAAATGACAGAGCATCTGTTTGTGACACAGAGGAATCAATACTCTGTGTGAAGCATCATTTATCTTGTTACCGACTGACTTTGAAAATAAAAGCATCTTCATCCTGAATGTGGGGAAAAGGGTAATGATACAAAGAAGCACTCAGGAATGTTAGCTCCATCTTATGTTATGGGCTGATGTTGAAATTGTTGGTGTTAACATCTTTTTGTATTTGTTGCTGGTAAAATGAACATTCAAAATGCCAGATTTGGGTTTGGTCATGTTAGTTCATACACTACATGATTACACACGATAGTCCTTTACATAACATTACATTACATACAGCTGTAATTTGTATTTTAGCAACACCGGGGGCTGAAAAAAAAAGGATGAAAACCATGTGATACAGCCAAAAGTCAGCAAGTGTACCCTGAGTATATCATTAACTTAAGGGAACATACCAATTGTACAATTAAAACATAATCCATTACTAGCAGTGGTGAATTAGTTGTACTTTACTTGAGTTTTTGAGTTTATGCTACTTTATACGTCTACTCCACTATAATTAAGCAGGGGATATTGTACTTTTTACATTACTACATTTATCTGACAGCTATTGTTGTTACTTTACAGATCAAGATTTTATACAATCATATGATATCAGTTTTTCGATAAAAAGCATTTCAAATTATTCAGTCCAGTGTTATTATCAATACCTCTGCAGGCAATGTGGAAATACTTCTTCTGCACTGTATGGGAGAATAATTCTGAGAATAAGAGGACCTGGGGTGACTTTCCAGGGATGTTGACATAGTATCTGGACCAGAACTGCAGATACAGTGCATGTCAATTTTCAGTGTATATCAACAATAAATGTTCTCAGCTCATAAAGTTACTTTCCAGTTCGTTGTCCAGGTGTGTTTGCCATTAAGTTCCAGAAAGTGTGTGGAAAGAAATTTAAAGTTTGTATACTAGATGCCTTGTAAACCTGTCTCAGAGATGACATGGTTGTGCTCCTTGCTCCATTAGCCTCTCGTTCATGGCTCTCCCTCCCCGCCCTGTCTTACAGTGATTTATCTAGAAGCGGAAAGATTGCAGTGTTGCAATTTGTGCCCTCTGTCACCCAAGTGGTATTTAGGCTGTCAGTCTTTAAAAAAAAGCAGAAGTCTATTCTGCATGGTTACAGGTGGTACATATATTTAGTTGTATAACATGTATAATTGGTGTTAAACATCTAACATCCTTATCTCCCCACAAATGCCTGCCCACAAACATACAGGACAATAATTTCATCCTCAATGATAAATTAAATGTTTGAAATGTTGCACTGTGCACTATTAACTTTTCTGTACCCAGGATCAAAATGACCCCTACCTGAAGTCTGATGGGGGAAAAAAAGCTAAAAGCTAACAAATGGTATGCAGGAGTTTTTGATTTTGTGTCCATTTTTTGTGCTAAAAGTGCTAAAAAAATACTGTTCTTTCCACCATCCTGAATCATTACTCTGTAGCTCATATCAAAAACATGTCTGGCAAAAAGCAGCCTTATTCTCTAAAAATAATACTGGTTTTGTCATTTTTACAAACCAATATATAAAGCTGAAAGGGAAGGTCATTAATTTAAAAAGGCTTTCCAAGTCACAACTTGTTGCCAAACATCTGTGATTCGCACCAGATGGTATTAAATCAATGTATTACCTCAAGAGAAATTACTGAAGCCATCAGTGAATCTCTCTGCATTACTGTGCAGTCTGGTAAACCTTCAAGCTCTGTTAGGTTTCTCTTCTTAACGAAGTTAAGAATTGTTTAGTACCATTTTAGCTAAAACATGTTACCTTTCTCTAACAGCTACACTTTTGTCAACTCGATTGCATCCTGAAGCCCAGTTGTTGGAAGTAAATTTCTTCTAAATGATCAACTTTACTATTTAGTCTTTTATAAAGGCTTCATGACAAAAAAAACATGCTACATTTGTATCTAGAATGAGAAGAAAACAACACCTAACGCTCAGTTTCTTTCATATTCTACAATATCTCAACTCTCTCTTTCTCTTTTTGGTGATTATTGTAATTCTATGACGGTGATAAAAAGTGTATCTTAAAGGGGCCTTCTTTGTTTATTTAAAAGCTAACAATTGGTAATTACATCATATTTGTGTCTACAAATGTTTTGGGATAAATTACAGATACAATCATCAAAATGGCATGTTTTATCTGGCATTTTGCTATATGCAGTGATTATAGTGCCTTTTGGTTTTCTCAACTTGAATCTTCTTTTGTGTGCTATCATTAGGGAGATGCTTATACTTCTGGGAGGTTTAATACTTTAATAATTAAAATGACATGTATATCCTTTTTTTGATAAAAGTAGTTATGGGTTTCGTTTTAACTGTTACAGTTTTGAAATACAGAAAATGAAAGTGTAGTTTTTGTAATCCACTATTTTGCTCTTCAGCCTTCAAGAAAACTCAATCCAGATCTCAGTCTACAACAGAAGCAGACAAATATGAGCTCTGCTCTCATTGCCTCTGCTATTGATGGAAAGTGCCTCACCATAACACTGGCACAGTGCCTCTGTTTTGGTTCAAAACTGCATTTGAACTTGAGTATTTTGTTCGTGCTGGGGTTGAAGAGAGGCAGTCAAAATAATATTCAGACCTTCTTCCCACAACAGATCCACACTGACACTACTGTCTTTACAACCGTCATACCACACACTAGGACACAATAGGAATCATCAAAGAAAAAGCTGTGATGTTATCTTATTGCTGAGCTGCTGTAATCAATTGGTGAAAAGTGTGCATTCAGCAACTGTATTGTGTAGTAAAAAAGTCAAAACATAATATTAGGATGAAATAATAGGATTTGTGTTTGGATGCATGGGAACAATGCATGGGGGAAAAAAAGGTTTTATATCTACATATCTATCTATCTATATCTTTCGACTGTACATACTGCCTCTCCTCATTTCCTGTTGTGCTATGTTGTGCATTGTAACGTAAATTCATTTTGACATGCAAATCAAATTGACAAATAAAGTCTAAGTCTAACATACTGTAAAATTACAATAAAAAGTTTACAAAATTATCATCCTTCTTTAAAAACTATCTGAAAAAACTTGATTAAACTTATTCAAAGTTAATCTTTGTCTGAAGAAGGACCAGTCTTGTCATCACTTGCCTTTTCCTTTGGGGCATGTGCCATATCAAGAAATTCAATAAACACCATCAGATTCTGGGCCAGATTAAACAGGCCTTTCAGGTCTCAACTAGAAATTCTCTAAGCACTTCTATAGTCACCAACCCTGACTGGGTTGTTTTCAAGAATGAAGCAAATCAGATATTCTTGCAACCACCACTTTCTTCCTTTAGGGTTTTGTCATGTAAGTGTAGCAACTGACATGACGAATAAAAAAATCCTGATCAAATGTCACAAATGTGCATTTTATAATATACAATTCTCCCCAAGCATCATAATACATTTTGTCCACAGTTAAATATGTTAAATATGGTAATTATACTGACATTTAAAGGTCCAGTGTGTAATATTTAGGAGGATCTATTGGCAGAAATGGAATGTTATATTCATAGGTATGTTTGATTAGTGTATAAACAGCGGAATATAACAATTGTTGTGTTTTTGTTCCCTTAGAATGAGCTGTTTTTATCCACAGTGGGAGCAGGTCCTATTCCCTGGAGGCCACCATGTTAAACTGCTATGTTTCTACAGTTAAAACAGATAAACACTGGCTCTATAGGGCCCTTTGAATTTTTCATAAGTTTCGTGGTCACCGTGGTTTCTTCTTCGCACATGGTTGAGTCAGGGGGTTTCAGTTAATTGCACATTTCAATCTCACAACTAGGTGCCACTAAATCCTAAACACTAGTCCTTTAATTACACACAAAAAACCACCATATGCTTTCACATTGGATTGAGGAAACATTTTCCTCAGTAAAATAAAATAAATTAAAATTAAAGGGTCCATCAGTTTTACACATAAAGGTCAGTTTATCAACCCTGATGATGCCATCAGGGGTATCTTGAGTTAAGCTTGAGACTTTAAATATTAGCACAGAGACCAAACCATCTCAATTTTGGACATTTGGTTAGCTCTAATGCCCTGTTTTGCACACACATGTCCCCAGAGGATTAATCCTAATATTATGATGACTCTGGTTTCTTCTAGCACCAACATCTGGCTACAATGTCCACTCATACACAAGAAATTTAAAAATCTAATGCGACAATTTCCAGGGAATTTACTCAAGACAGTTATGTTCCCCAGCAGATGAACCATGTTGAATTTGGTTTGTCTGAAATGCCATCATTTCATATGTTGGGTGTAATGAATAAGGTGAAACTAAAGTTCAGCTTTACTGTAATTATTCAACCTAAAATTCCATACTGTCACTTATTTGTAAGCTGTCCAACAGCCGATATGCTTGTTTTATTTAATAAAACATGCCTTGAGCAGCAGTATAAGATCAATATATTACACCTCATAAGCAAATAGAGATACTGTTTGTATTATGTCCTCTATTGTCATTACATCATTATGAATTTATGTAAAGTACTTTAATTATGCATTAGGCCAAAGCTGGAGGGACCACCTTAAATATTTATTGATTATAAATGTCATATTTCATTATAAACTTGCTTTATTCACGGTTAGTTTACTCTTTGCTTCAGTTAACATTCCAACATGTTTGCAGTCACACTCGGCCCCAGCAATGCTTTACAGGCTCTATATTAGTGAAGGTTTAAACAGTTTATAATACAATGCTAACAATGGTGGAAAGACTGTAAACAGCTGTACTGCACTACAGCATTTCCTCATAGTACAGCAGGGCTTAGATGTTCTGGGGTTTCAATGCTAAGTTGGAACTTTAAAATGTAAGGTTCCTTCACTTTCTCACATTGGTTATATGACACCTCACCACCATTGCATAACTAAACCACTGTGAGTAACTGAATGGGCTGTGAGACTTAACCTGGCTTTGCTTTATTAGCATCTATTCAATTCCTCCGCAGCTGAATAGATGCAGGTGCTGTTTGAAGAGAAAAGAAATCTGCCCTGAATTCATTTGATTTGCTGTGTTGCATAAAATGAACCACAAACTGAGCAGATGGGAACATCTGTAAAATGGATGGTGCCTGATTTCAACCACAGCTACTGCAGTGAGCCTATAGCTTACAAAGAGCCTTCTTATAAAAATGAAGAACTAATTGGTAACTGTCTGCTGAGCCCTTCCATTGTTATTCTCATATTATTTCACTGTTTTAATATGCATGGATTTCTAGGTCAGCATACATTATGTTCCACAAGAAAATTATAGCTTATTGTTCTTCAATTCTTTCAAATTTGTATGGGAATCTGTACTGAATTGCACAATGGATATGTGATGAAAATCTAGCTACAGTGATCCTGACTATATAATAGTGAGGATCCCCCCCCCTCTGGCTTGGATTTTATCCTCTGTGGAGGAATATCAATTGTAATCATCTGAACTCTCCATAGTAATTAAAGTGGTGGAAGGACTGCTTTCAGATGCTGTTTTCACAAGCTCCAATAAATGCTCCATAACTATCATATCTGCTTATTGATAAGGGCGTCATGGGATGGCATGAAACCACTGTCTCAAGAACTCTGCAGACACACTATCTCAGTTCTTACAACAATTATCAGTGACTGCCAGAATGATCTATATATGTATGTATATGTTTTTTCTATAAACCCTAAAATAAAGTAAGTAAGTAAAATATGATCTAAGCGATTTTTAAACATTTTAGTTCCCCTTCTTCCTCCTCCTTCTTAGAGAAAAACAGATTTTGCACTTTAACGTGACAATTGCTCCATTCAACCCTTAGGCTGATGTTTTTATTTCCTTAGAATGAGATGTTTTTATCTACAGACGGGACAGGTCCTCTTTTGCAGAGTCCACTGTGTTGAACTGCCATGTATCTACAATAGTCAAAACAGACAAACCAAACACAGGCTTTAGACAGAGCCTTTTTTCTGTTTTTTGCGAGTTTCGCGGCCATGTAGTTTCTCCTACATGCTTGCAAAGCTGAGCTGAATTCAAATAGTTGCAGTCTGGCAATTGCTTGATGCCACTGAATCCTACAAACTGGTCTTTTAAGTAATGTCACTGGAGTAACATACTTGTCTGTGTTTGTAAAGAAATAAGACAATTTCAGCAAAACGAATGGGTTACAGCAAATCCTATAGAAAAAAAATATACTACTCACTACTAACGAACAAGTTACAAGTTACGGGTCTGCAAAACTCATAAGGAAGATATAGGCCTAAATTAAAAAGAACGTTCAAGTTTATTACAGTACACTACAACACAGTAAACATAACATAATATCAATTAAGGATTACAAACTCTGTCCCCTAGAACACTATACTGCCCTACAAAGTCAAAATACAGAAGGCTAATTCAATATTTGGACCAAACTGAGTTTAGACCAGACATTTTTTGACATCTTACCATTTAAAAATTATTATTATTGATTGATTATGATTTTTTTTAAATATCTAGGAATCAAAACCAAACTGCAGCATCAGCACTCTGGCTTGTTGGATAGCTAGTGAGATTGCCTTAGTTTGAAACTGTGTTTGTCAGCACATAAATAAGGCAGAAACTAAATCTAAGAGAAAAAAAATAATGCCAAATGAAGTAGTGCTGCTAAAAGATAACTAGTCCAGCTTAGCTGTAGTAGTAACTACAGTCATAGTAAATGACCCTGACACCTTTAAATCACATATTTAAATAAAGTTTAATGTATTAAATATGCTCACAACAGGGCACACACCATACTTTACAATACTACTCACATTAAAAACCGACATGTTCAAAGTCAACTACAGAAAAAGAAAAAGAAAAAATCAGGATGAAAACTGTCAATTTAACTACTCAGTCAGAACTCCAGTGACGTTTTGACTGATACCAGGCCATTCAGTCCTGTCATCTCCCAAACTGATGACGTTAATGGGACCATCTTTTTAGACAGAGATGGAAAGAAAAAAAAAACTGTAAATGTCCATCAAATTTCCCTGAATACCTCATTATTTTCCTCACTAACAGCGCTCTGGTGACATGGTCTGGTGTGACTGTTAAAACAAAGCGTATTCACTAAGGGAAATAGAGGGGATAATGACTGGACCCACAGTGCAATTGTTTGGCTACAAACACCTGATTATGGTGCATGAGCTAGTTTGAGAAATGTGATGGGCATTTATTGCTGTTTTGTGGCTGGAAAAGGATGGCTCCTTTAACTTCAGCAGTCTGGGAGAAGATGGAAATGTGGGGGCTATATCAGTGTGTGTCTGACAGTTATTCAAATCAGTCACTGGAGTTTTGATTAACATGTGGGCGAGTAGATAATGATGAATTTCTTTAACGATGAGGGAAATTATGAACGATAAATAAAAAGAATACAGACATTTACATTACATCATTCTACTAAAACAGTGCAGTCTTTTGGTGAAAGTCTCAAATCATCCAATTCAAACATTAGGAACAGTTCAACATTTGAGGAAATATGCTATTTACTGGTTCTGTCCAACTGGAACTAAACCTGTCTACCAGGACTGCTAAAGCTCACATAGTAATATGTTATATCTTGTTTGTTTAACTGTACAAAAACCTAAATGTAAATGACAGTTCACCGTTTTACAGGGGGTTGTGTTGCTGGACTTTCTCCTGTCTGTGAGAAGTAACTTCCTGGACTGGGTTGCAGGGGCGTTTCCAGACTTTATGGGGTGGCACAAGAGAGGCACTGACTTATTGCAGGGGTGGCATGAAGTCTGTGTCCTAGCTTTCCATTCATTCCCAATTTTTGCAATTCCAATACTGTTTAGAGACCCCAGTATGCTGAAATATTACATTTTATATTTTTTACATATTATGTATTTACAGTAGGCAAAAATACCACATGCAAAAAACTGCATGGTTTTTGCCTTGAATTTTCACTCTATATTTAAGACTGATCCCACTACAGCCTCTGAAAGACAGTGTGAAGTGTTAGAGGTAAGCATAATTGGGTGAAACTTGGGGAACCAAACACCCCTGCAGGGTTGCACCTGTTATGTGTAAGTTCTCTACTAAGTTAAGGTGTAAAGTCGACACTAGAGGCTGAGTAACAACCAGTTAGTTTGTAACTAAATCAGCAACAAAAAATTGGTTGTAACATGATTGCTTCGGGCATAACTTTTATTAGTTAGTTTGGAGTGGCCAATCAGCAATCAAAGATAGAGATCTATTGCCATGGTTACCGTGCACATTAGCTTTCTGGCTGGCATGAGTCACTTGGCAAAACATAGCAGATGAATATTGAAATAGCATATCAATAAATTAGGTCTGTACTCGATTAATGTGTCACAAAATGGCTGTAGTCATTGAAAAAATGATGTTTTACCATCAGTGAGTATAATGTGACATTTTAAGATTTACACGGGCATGTGTAACTAGCTATGTAGTTTGTTACTTAGAGTTAAGTTGTAATTTTCTCTGGTGCAACGTCTTTTATTTTAGTAATGCATAAATCACAACTTATCAATAATTTACGTTATAGCTAAAGCTGGTGCAACAGGGTTGCCTGGCAACTTGTAAGCCCCCCCACACACATCGGTTCGTGCTAAGGTAAGCTAACCCGCTGCTGTAGCTTCATATTTAATGTGCAAACAGGAAAGTGTTACCAGTCTTCTCATCTGACTCTCATCCCAAATAAGCAGGTTTCCTAAAATGTCAATATTTCTTTTAGTTATTCAAAACAGTCTAAAGTTATGGGTTTTTTTTTTTTTTTTTACATAAATGAGACTAAGTCATTTGAAGACATGTGCCTAATAGCTAAATATTCAAGGTGTGTGGCTATAAGGCCTGTTTCACTGTTTTGTTTTATTGTTTAATTTTACACAAATGTGCCTCTAATGGCTTTTACATCTATACACTGTAAAATATATTTTGTCCTTGGACCCATCTGGAGAAAGAGAAAAACTCCGAAAAAATCCCTTTAAGAGGAAAACAGGAAGAAAGCTCAGGAAGAGCAACAAAGGAGGGATCTCCCTGTTAGAAAGATATGAAATTGTACAATAGTCATATGTACAAAGTAAACAGAAACAGCTATAGTGGAATTATTTTTATTCGGCCCTCTTTTATACTACAAAGACCTGGAAAGAGAACAAACTACACATACACACAAGAGGCAGTTTTACCTGGCCAAACTTTGAGACTCAAGTGTTCAATGTGGCTCAGTGTGGTTTTAGGTGTCAAGCCAAGACTTAAGTAAGTTAGGGCCAAGTTTCCTTTCATTTTTGTGTCTTAAGCAGATTTCTGTCTCAAATATACAGCAGGGCTATCGGTATCTCAAATGAAAGCCTTTCACATGTAAATGTTTTTGAAAGATTCAAAGATTGATGTGGAAATTATTTCTTCACATGTGGGCACAAGCAGAGCCCAACATATAAAAGCAGGTACTCTTATAAACAGAATGAACAATAAATTCAAAATAAATGTATTTATTTAAAGATTATATACCTAATAATTTCCTCTTGCCAGTGATATAAAGTGTACCATGAATAAATGTTATGAATAACTTATGCACAGACTTAACCAGTAAATGACAGTATCACTGAAAACAGTGTCAACAATCAAATATATACACTCTAAATATTTTGACACCAGTACCTAGATTTACCCTGTGGTCCTGCCGCTCAGTTACCCTTCATGGAAAACATCTGTCCTGACCTGGGAGTCGGAGTCAAGTCATGCAGTCGGGCACGTTTATCCATCATCAGCAATTACACTTAAAAGAAGACATGGCAACGTTGCTGTGAACCACAGGATATATATGGTAAAACACTCAAAGCTTCTTTTTGGCCATCATTTAGCTTAGTTATTGAATGATTAAAGAGATGCAGTGAGATTCGCATAGAGTATGCGTCTCAGTGAGTCAATTCATAGTCCCTTAGGTCTTTAAACACATCATAATCTCAGTGATGATCCTTCGGTTCCACAGTCTCTGGATCACTGCACACCACTGAATGCCAGGCTAAATAAAATCTAAACCAAGCTCATAATGCTGTTATGTTCTTCTTGTTAGATCTACAACCCTTAGTTCAAAAACAGCCGAAACCCCTGAGCAACTATCAAAGTGGGAAAGTGAAGAAACGCAGAACTATAGTGAACTAGGAACTTTTTGTACACCTATTAGCTGACAGTCTTTTTGTTTGTTTGCACATTTCTAGCTCTGAATGTGGATACACTGAGAGCCTGCAACAACTGCAGTCGAAAATCTTTCTGCGAGGATTCTTTGCCAATAAATAACTGGATTCTGGTAATATTAGATGAATGAGTCCCTTCTAGCTACAGCTTGTCTGATGACAATCTCATGATCAATAACCTTTCCCCCAGTATCTTTTTAATGTCACTGTCACTTTTGAATGCTATGTGACAACTTGATTTCACCTCTGATAAGTGCCTGCTGGGTGGGGTTCCTTTTCTGCTGACGCCCCCCTGTTGAGGATCATATGATGTTCTTGTGTTGCTTTGTAATGTTTTGCATATGGCTCCAGGGCAAGGGTCCAAACTCTGAGGAGAATGGTGTTTTTGTTCAACATGGATCATCCCCGAAGAGAGCGAGCGCACACGGCTGCCTCAAACAAGGTTGTCAAGATGTCCGCGGAGGCCCAGCGCCAGCACACCCCACTAGGCAGCTGCTGCCTGCCAGGCGCCCATCTACAAATAATCTACTGTGGGAGGAGCTGTCAGTCTGTTCTGTCAGGGTATACAGTGTAAATCCAATCCTGAGTGAATGTTTCAAAGCTATTACACAAAGAACTGGGTAACAATGATCATTTGAAAAGTGCTGAGAATATATAATGTTTGAATTTAAGCAAATTTAGCCAATTCTGAAACAACTATTCTGTGACTTCTGTGAGTGGATGAATTACAAAATGGTTGGGCACAGGCGCAGGGGCCCCCTTCAACCCCTGCAGTCACAGAGCCTCTGTTTGAAGTGACTGTTAACATTTCTTCTTGGAAAGTCATTCAAAGTATTGACAAGAGACGCAAAACAACCACAAAGAGACATATAACGGCCAAAAAGATGCAAAACGCCTACAAAGGAACACAAAATGACTACAAAGATAGATGAAAACTACCACAAAGACATGCAAAATAAGTACTTCTGTAGAGATTATTTACAGGTATATCATTATAAAAGGTGTTGTATTGGGTAGTATCTACATACTATCAGAAATGCAGTGACAGTTTTTCTGGTGTGCAGCACTATGAAGGTGCATTTGAACTCAATTTAGGCAAAAATATTTAGCTTTTCGTGTTTTGTAATTGATATTTTGCAATTGTTAGATATTTGGCAACCTCCCTCGGTGCCTGATCAGTGGCATGCTGCTTTGATATTACTGTAGGACACAAGGCATCGTGTTTTATTATTTCACAGTGAACAACACATCTGCTTGTATTACAGAACAGCCAATCACATTTTGACAGCCCCGTGATCAGGTGGCATGTCAAACTCCATTAAGCGTGACTGTGATAGCTACAGGGTCCATGCCATAAATTCCTAAGTGTTCTGTTCACACTTTTTGCTTTGATATTTTTAGTTCATCTCAATTTCCTGCAACAATGGTTTGACCACTTCTCATAGAAAATCTCTATGTAAAATGCTGCAAAACCCCCAGTGGTATGGCTTTACCCTCATTGCAAATTGCTTACAGACAGTCGAGTTAACCGCAATCAGTTTGTATAAACAATATGAGAATATAGCTCATGCTACCAAGCCAATACAGTGTCTCACAGGCCTTGGCTGCCGACACAAGTTATGTAAATGCTAAGGCGACAAGGCAGATCCTGAGAGGTGCCCGGTAGGGACCAGGGCCATCATGCCAACTCTGAACCTCTGAAGCCAGACACATCAGAGAAGCCCTAAAAAGTTGTTCATTTTACTTGAAAGGAAAATAGGAAGGACATAAAACTCTCTTTGAGGAAAATTTGTTATGAAATAAAAACTGAAAGTTAATTTACGACCCAACCTTGCTGTTCAGGCCCATTCTCAGCTCCAGTATCATGGTAAGCCTGAAGTCAGCGCTGTCTCTGCCTGGTCATCATGGCAACTCCACCGCCAAGACATGAAGTCATAATGCATCAGCATTCATCTTAAGCTGCCAAGTAAATCTTGAAAACACTACTAGGTTGAGTAAAGATACTGACTTTAGATGAACATAAAGCAACAAGCCCTTAAACCTTCAGTAGTTGAAAAAAAAACATCTCCCTATTAACGGTCAGTTTCATTCATTCCCTCCAGATGGGTCCTTGAAGTGGTTTTTCAGAGGGTTTGTGCCAAAACAACTATAAATGTTAAACCCTGTTGTCAGAATACTTTCCTCTTTACACTTTTATTTTCCCATGTACTGATTCAAGTGATTATAGGAACATCTGAGCTTCTTCATGTGAATGTTAATGCCTTCAAACAACAGCCTGCAGTTTGAAAGTGAAAGAGGAGAGGTGAGGGCAGCAAACAGGTGGGGAGGAAAAAACCCACTGCAAACCTGTTTTATAAAGACTTCAGCAAAAGACTGAAGGAATTGGGGATTGTGGGAAATGAGTGGTGATAAATATAATATATGGTAAATAAATGGTAGACAATCTTTAAAAAAAAAAAAAACAGGATCTCTGTTTCAGACATAAATCTCTACAGAGTTATTTAGCCTATATTACATAGAGATGAGTGTCCTCTAAGGGTCTATAGGAATATAAAGCTGATTTATTGCTCGTAGTGACTCTTGAGGTCCTCTCTTTGGTAGCTACAGCGTTAATAGTCCTGGGAAGCCCCACCTCCACCACCACCTTTTATGTTAATTTCAGCGTGATCTGTGCGCGGACTGAGGGGAGCCGCTGAGTGCTGGATCTGTTGGCTGCCGATTGCTTTAATGTCGATGAGGCTTTGGATAGACACAACCTGCCGCTGAATCAACTGTCGGGACTTTTATTTTGTGAACGGAGTCGTGTCCGTCTCATGTCGCTGCTGAGGACGCGCAGCCGAATGTGAAACGTTTGTGGATCCAGCAGTTAGAGAAGAGGTGAACGCACCTTGCATCCAGCCATGGGAGGTCAGATCACCAGAAATACCCTCTACGGTAAGGGACAGCTGGCATCCTGTGTTGATTCTTTATTATTAGCTTTTGTTATAATAGAAGATGATATAATCGAGTTGTAATCGTGCTTGTGCAGCCTCAAGCCTTTGTGCATGAATATTGTAGGCGTCCTGGCAGCCTAAAATAAATGAGAAGAGAAAGTAGCCAAGTTTTACCACCTTCTGGAAGTCACGACTTTAATAAAAAGGAAATAAATTTGATAACCTTCCACAGCATCATACTCTAAAACATCACAAGTTGCACTTTTATTTTTATTTTTTGCATTGAAGCCTGCTTAAGTTACAGTTATAGTTAAAAGAAATCAAACAGGACAAACTCATCCAAGTTGGTACATAACTTTTTCCACCTGGCTTGTTGTTTGTCTTGACGCCCACAGTTGAAAGTGATACAGACCTAATGGATGTCAGCATGTTGGCAATGGTGTTTATGCTTCTGTGTGGCAATCAATTGATCATGTATGTTAGGCTATAGATGTCTAAAGTGATGATAACAGGTGCATTGGACGTTTTTATTGATCCGTTTTCACATTAAAGTTTCTTGCAGGAGCATTAATGTCAATTAATTAACATAAGATACAATTTAGTGTTTAATGTCCTGAGTTATTAGTTGGTTATTAGCAAATGTAATCTTAATGTCTGATTGTTTCATATGCTTTCTGACAGTGATACAATTAATTATTTACTGTATTATAATATTTATTGCAGTTTAAATGTCCTGAACACAATACGTTTGAAAGCAAGGCATGAATGTAAAGTGTGTTTCACTCATTAGTGCTCTTTTATTCAGACTTCTGCATATTAATTGTTTACTTTATATTCTGATAAAATCTGATCAAACATTCGTCTAGGAGATAAGTTGATCAGAAAAGAACCCAGGAACTATGATGATAGACAGTTAATACATAAATAATGTAAAGTAAAATGCTAAATGTTCTCTGGTTCCAGCTTCTCTGATGTTTTATATGACTGTAAATTCAATGTCTTTGGACTAAATCGGCAATATAAAGAAGTTACCTTTAGCTTTCGGAAATTGTGATGGACAGCTTGTCAGACATTTTATAGACCAAACAATCAATTAATTAAAGAAAATTATCATCAAAATACTCTGTAATGGAAGTAATAATTAGTTTCAGCCCTGATTGATAACAATTGCAGTAATTAAGTTTGTACGGCTCATTTCTCATGAAGTTGGTCTTCAGTTCAGTCGTCTTTAGATGTTTTATGAGCTGACTTCAATCATGTTGTTTGGCTATAAAGAGGACATATGTAATGTATAATGCTTTTTTGGTTTTGAGCCGATGATTTTAATTGACACAGTACACAACCAGGCAACAGTAAACATCTCATTTCCCAGTTGGACAGATGGACACGGGCCAATCCTTACAGTCCTTTTTCCAATTTCACTGTTAGGGGCCACTATAACAATATAACAATATAGGTGCAGGCAGGGTCGCTGCTACAAATTCTTGGCCCTCTGACAAGAGCTCAGTCAGGGCCCTCAAAATGTAATCCATGTTATGTTGCAAGGCCCCTTACCAGCTCACAAGCTCATGATTTATTCAGCTCTCCCAGTTTGGCAGCTCTGCATCATTCTGTTACTGAAGAACCAGTTTTTAAAGAAAGGAAATTAGTTCTATTTCTTGACTTGAGGTTTTTTTTTTTAAGTTTTAAATGATTATTGCAACATTGAGATTTAAAGTAACAGGGATCACTAGCTCTTGTTTTCTTGTTCAACAGAAACTGTGCTTCAGTTTTGGCTGGTGTCCTGTCATTTAGAAAATAGCTCCAGAACCAGCAGCACTGATGAGTCATTACTTAGCATTACTACAGCTGCAAGTTGATTAGTTTATTCATTTAGCTGATCGTCAGGAAACTAATCAGCAACTGTTTTGATAATGATAATTAATTCTTTTGAGTCTTTTTTTAAAGAAAGAAATGCCAAAATTGTCTGGTTCCAGTTCCTCAAAAGTGAATTAGTTTCCTTAGTCCTTGAATATCTTTGGGTTTTAGACTGTTGGTTGGACAAAACAAGACATTTGAAGCTTCGTGAGATTGTAACAGGCATTTTTACACTATTTTCTAGACCTGAGGATCAATCCATTAATTGAGAAACTAATCAACTGATTAATCACTAATGAAAATGATGGTTAGGTACAAATAAACAGAACTGTAAAAGTAATGGGAATGATACACAGTGATACTGAGATGTTTAAGAATCACTTGTTGTTTAGTTCTTATTAAAACCACACAAGCTACGAGACATTTGAAATCACAAAAAACCTACATGTGCCCTTTAGCTCTCCAGCATGCTTCCTGTGAGTGCTTGTCTTGTGAGAGGGGGCCACTGAGCCCTGATACTGACGTCACACCATAGCAAGACCGAGCCTGGGGATAAAACACAGGGGAGCGTAAGAGGCCAGGTGACACTGGCCAGGGCCACTCATTGTCTCTGCACTGTTTGTCCTTTCCGATTAATGACAGTAGAGGCAGTCACATTGTGTGCGGTGGTGCATTAAGTAACATTATCCTCCCTTAAGTTGCTCATCTGACATTCGTCATGGCACCTCTCTTTTATCATGGCAGGGCTCTGGTCACTGTTTACCCTGATGTCTCCGTCAGGTTGCATGACTTTTTAAACACACTTCAGCAGCCACTGTATCATCAGCACTGTTGGCTCTAACCAGCTGCCATCTACAGTAAATCAAATGTGGTATTTTTATTTACCCATTTATTTACTTTATTCATAGTTTATACAGTCCTCTGTGTGCTCCGGATGCTGTAAACCCTCTCCAGGATGTGAAAATAAAGCTGCTCCAGAGATGATATTTAAATAGTGAGAATAAAAGACGATATTGGATTAGAGGATGAAGGGTGAGTGCTGCTACGCTATCTGCAGAGGCCTGTGAGGTGTTGCTTCTGTTTTCAGACCTTACAGGAAATACTCTATTCAGTCTTGGGCCTCTGTCATTGAGAGTACAATACAGTCCTGTTTGTTTTCCTGAAGACATCACGTCTGACATGACATCATGGATGCAATATGGTTGAAGGATTTGTTATGACTTCATTTAAGACCACTGTTGTGCACAGAGCACAATTCGACATTGTTCTGCAGGGACAAGAGCATGCGAAAAGCTTAACAAATACACTGTACTGAGCCCAGAACACTTGGCAGAGCCTCTCTGATTGTGATATGAAAGGAAACACTCTTTCTAGTTTATCCTCAACAAATTATAAGTTTTTAACATCCACCATCCGCCGCTCAAGCCTAGTGGTGTTATAACAGACCTAGTTTCAAAAGTCACATGACTAGTGATCGTCAAGCCTGACTGTCTTAATTGATTGGTCTCCAGGGTAGACAATAAACCTCTTGACCCTCCAAGGTCACTCAAAGGAAAGCAAGAATATCTCTCTTTCAGCAATGGTAATGGTATTTCTCTCACAGACAAATAGAAGCAGCTCCTACACAGTCTTCCAAATTTAGGTGTGAAAATACAAGCAGTTCTCAAGGACGAAGAAGTGTTAATTAGGCCTAAATTATTTATTTGGCTTCCAGTCTTGGCACATTTTATGGCACTTTAAGACTGTTAAATGTCATTGCAGAGAAGACTCAAGTACTGTAGTGTAGGAAACTGTAACAAATCTCTTGATGAGATGATATTCGTACGTTACCAACCAATTCTAAATAATCCTGCCTTACATTTAACGAGAACCCAATGTCTGTGAGAAAATGCCTTCTCCACAACATCACAGTGACCTTGGCATTGTGCTTTGAAGAGAAATGTCGAAACAGAAATGGGGAGAGCTGGTCCTAATGAAAGGGAGTGAGTGCAATATCAGGCTCATGATGACTGTAAGCATAAAACCCAACAGAGAGATGTGATGTGAAAAAAAGATGTTTTGCTCTATTATGAGTTACTGTAAGTGGGAGCAGTCATGATTCACACATGTTCACATGGGAAAAAAGTCCAAAACTCTGCTGCATATTGTGAGTCAGATGTTCTCCTTTGGGTCTGCTCTTATTTTGCCACTTCCTCTGACTGGCTAAGCACAATATATGTCACTTAATCTCATTTAGTGGCAGCTATTTTGTATGTATCCTTTTCATTTATTTGTCATGTAAGGCAGGTAGTGACTCTCAGGCATAAATATTTTGATTGATGTTAAAACATGAAGCACAATTGGAAATAAGATGGATGGACGTAACAGCCATGCCTCGCTATTATAAGAGTAGCTTTGAATATGTTGTATCAGTCAGCTGAAAATAAAGCTACACATCAAGAACTTGCTTTCTGTTGCGCTAATTTAGCTGTTAGGGATGCTATATGACGTTAGAGCACATTACATGTGAGGTAATCATTTGTGTTTTCTTTAACCTTCCTCTCCTCTCTACTGATTATTGTACAATGTGTTCCAGCACAGTCAGAAACAAATCGGTTTAAAATCTGGCAAGATGTAGAATAGCAAAAAGTGAAATTACTCTTTACTGAAATTAGAGCATGCACTTCTCACAGCTGCATTGTTCTGCTTAATTACATAACCAAGGGAGCAATTCTGTCCTCCAGTATTTTTTTTTTCCATCCAAGGACATTTTTCCATGTAATTTACCTTGCACATTGTTCTCTAATGTCTGCAGCAGTTGTGTGTTTGCACTGTGCTACCTTGAAGCATATTATTAGATTCTATTAATGTATTTTTGCTTGATTGGATGTTTCAGGAGCTGGTAACATATGTATGAGGAAATTAAATGTGACAGCAGATCGCAACCTGGAGTTCACCTTATGATGTCATTATATAATTTAAAGGGAAGCCTGCTGTGGTACGGACTATCTAATCTAATCTTCTAATTTAACCTAAAGTGTGGCATTTTACTGTAAATTATAGGAATGTAAATATATATTGCAAAAAGGTTAAATTCACAATATATACGTGAGGGATTCAAATTGTGGTATGCATTGTATTCCACTGTTTATACCCTACCTAAAAAATATCTTTTTAATTTGATAAATAAAATAAGAGAAAAACCCAGTGTTGTGAATTTTATCAAATTGTGTTTTGTTACACCCCTTGATAAATCGTCCCCCAAGAAGAATTTATTCAGTAATGTATTTTCTGCTTCCCACCTGTGGACCAAACTAAGCAAGCACTTTTCTTTCTCCACGTAGATTCTCTGAACGGGCCGTTTCCTGCCACATCCCACAGATGCCACCACAAGCCCAAGCGTTGCCTGCCCATCCAACCATGTGGGAGTTTGTCCTCTTTCCCGCTGCTCTTCCACCCCAGCACCAAGGGCTCGCAGATCGTCATGGACATCTCCCAGAGGACCGTCAAGAGACAGGCCAGCTTCTGTAACGCCATCACATTCAGCAACAGGCCTATCGCTGTGTTTGAGCAAGTTCGGCTAAAGGTAAAAAAAAAAAAAATACACTAGCTAACTACTTAGAGTTTATTCTCATTCTGATAATGTTTTGAGAGATTGATTTTAAATGTTGGGAAATGACAATAAGAGGTCAACTGAAAAATTCCAGTGTGCTGCATGCTAAATATCACTGGGTTAAAAATTGACCCAGTTCGGATACACTCTCCCAG
Source organism: Morone saxatilis (assembly GCF_004916995.1). Lineage (NCBI taxonomy): Eukaryota > Metazoa > Chordata > Actinopteri > Moronidae > Morone > Morone saxatilis. The sequence goes on along the minus strand of NW_023339751.1, from coordinate 13,160,647 downwards.
TATGTTTTTATTTTCCTTCTCCCTCCCTGTCTGTCTCTCTCTGTTCATCCCCCTTCTTTGCTCCCTTGTTTTGATTTTCTCTCTTTTCTCTCTCTGCTCTTGTGTGGGCCAAAGCAGCAGCAGCTTAGAACAAGTTTCCACTTCACCTATCAGGCCATCTATGTCTCGAAAGTGAGAGAGCAGGGCAAGCATTGCCATGTGAGGAATACTGTTATCTGGCACGGTAAATGCAAAGTAAATAGAGGTTTGAAATAAGACAAAAATCGTTTGCAGGTGATAAACATACCAAGGTAACTGGTCGTAGTTTGCTTAAAAGAGAGTTTTAGCCACACTGATGGCACTATGGATGGCAATGTTGGCGTGTGTTGGTCCAGACTAGAATTTCTCAGCTACTATTGGATAAATTGGAATGAAATTTCTTAACTGAGTTCTAGCGCCACCATCTGGTCAAAATGTTGATCTACTTTGTTTTACGACCAAATATCTGCAAAACGAATGACATTCCCACTTTGGGTTAATGTTAATTAGAAAATGTTAGCATGCTAACATGCTAAAATAAGATAGAGAACATGTTAATTATTAATTATTTTACTAAATACAAATCATTCACGTATTACAAAAAATACATGCAGCATGTTAGCATTCTTATTACGAGCATGTTATTGTGCTGCTTTTAGCACTTAGCTCAAAGCACCAAATTACAGCCTCACAGAGCTGCTAGCATGGCATCTCTGACTTTTTAGAAAATAATATGTAAATGTGAAGATTAATTATAAAGTTGATCCTTCATTCATTATAAACATGTATTCTCCAGATCACTAAAAAGCAGTGCTGCTGGAGCGGTGCTCTGCGTCTGGGTTTTACAACCAAAGACCCATCGAGGATCAACCCAGACACTTTGCCGAAATACGCCTGCCCAGACCTGGTCTCCCAGAGCGGCTTCTGGGCAAAGGCCCTACCAGAGGAGCTCTCCAATGAGGGGAACATCATCTCCTTCTGGGTGGACAAGAAGGGCCGGGTGTTTTACCGCATCAACGACTCCAGCCCAATGCTGTTCTTCAGCGGGGTACATGTTTCTGAACCTCTGTGGGCTCTAATAGACATCTATGGCCTCACAAGGGGGGTCCAGCTGCTAGGTGAGTCATGCATTCAGAACCAGGTCCTTTCTGAGAAAAGAATAAATAAGGTTTACAATTAGAAAATTGTAAACCTTATTTATTTTTGGACTTCAAAATGCTTTACCACTGGAAAAGATTCTGCATCTGATGTTTTTTCAGTGTGAATGTTAAAAGGTGATGTTACACACAGCTGCTCTACTTTTCCCACACCCACAAAATAGCTCAGTGGAAAAAGATGGTGGGAGATTAGTTAGATTGGATAGTTACCACGGTTGTTAGTATCAAAGAAATGTCCCTAAAGGGGGAATTTCAAAATGTCTGAAACCCTCTAACAAGTTCTCCGTGCTGTTTAAAGGGCCATTACATCAAAGAAATTAAGAGTAAACAGGTCCCACCAATCATTAACAGCAGTTTTTCACCGCACTGAATCATCTCAAGAATGTTTGGATTGTAGATTCAAATGCATTTATGAAACACATCATGTACTGAACAGCTGTTTCCAATTTTTTAAAACAATACAAAACTATGCAAAATAGATAAATAGGAATCATTTTAGACGCCTCAGTACGTATTTATAACCATTTCCAAGAATTGCACAGCCTCTCTCCAAAGAATAAAGGCTGTCAGCACCGTTAATAAAAATAGAAGAGGCTCCCATATTGTGTAGATAGTGCCATTTAACCTCATTTCTTGCGGTGTGGTTGACAGCGAGAAGCGTGCTATCTCGTGATGGGCTGTTTGGTATCCAGTGGCAGAGTGCGACTATCTGGGGTTCACTGGCCTCTCGGTGCTGACCAGCACACAGCTCTTGTCGAAGAACAAGAAGAGTGTGTTGGTCATCCCAATTGGACAGACAAGAGGAGGGATGATGTCAGGTAATGACATGTCTGGGGTGTTTTTTCCAAGACAATCAAACCAGTGGAATGTCTCACTCTTTGGATCCAAGTCTGAATTCAAGTGACATGTTATCACCATGCAATCGCCCCTAATACAGATTCATATGTTTAAATGAGAGGACTCTTCACCAAATGTTATGGGTTAATAGCGTTTTACAATTAAAGTAAAAGTTTCCCACAATGTATAGTCTTAGTTTGTGTAATTTTTGCATGTGAATGATGCCAGCAGCCCCTAAATCCCACTGTTTCTACTTTGGTTTTCCCACATTGATCACCTTCATCCCCACATTGAAGGCTTAAACCAAAAAGCCTCTGCCCTCAGTCAGCTGAAGGATCACTTGGCTATCAGCTTTCCGCTATAGCCCGAGAGCGTCACTACTCGAGAGCATGGTATATCTCAAAAGCCCAGTATTGTCTCGGCAGTTGGCTGCAGTTCAACAAACACTTAGTCTCTGAAATATGGGCGGACACATCAAAGTCTGGTGCTGTGAACTGGCACATGTGCATATTTTCCTTTAACAGAAGGGTGCATTTTGATTCTTAATGATGCTTACGCTAGGGTCTGAAATTAATGCTGCACCAGCTGATAAATTAAGCCACATTTCACCTGTTGTGGGCTTGTTATCACACAAGTTGTCCAGGTGGGAATTACAGATCTGCTGCAGTTGTTATTTTTTTTCCACAGGAGACAAATGGAGCGTGGAGCTGTGAATAAGCTCTGTGGAGTGTAGAAAATGGCTTGGTTAGGTGACCTTGATTTGGCTTTTGAGATAAATGCTCAAGACAGGAAGAATATAATAGAAAATAAGTTGTGATAAACCTGTTGTCTAAGTCAGTGAGATAATCTGTTTTAAGAGCTTTATGTGTATTAAAGGGCCACTTCACCAGTGTTACATATAAAGATCTACTTCTCACTAAGAGAACTACAGTACTCAATCTGTGAGACAATTGTATAAAGTCGTATGTGGCTTCGAAAGGAGCTTTTTAAAACAGTACTCCACTTCATGGAAATCACAAAAAAATATCAAAATTGATGCAACAGAACCAGAGATATCATCTTATTTATACCATGCATTCTTCTTCCTTGTCAAAACATTGTCTGCATCAAAGGCTGCATTATAAACTGGAGATGTGTGGGGTTTGAAACAGGCTGTACAGGGAAAAGTCGTGTTCTGTGACTCCGCTGGCTCCCGGCTAATCGTGCAGTGTCTGTGGAGCTGAGGCGGGTTGAATGA
>NW_023339751.1:13149044-13157298 GCF_004916995.1 Morone saxatilis | reverse complement strand
AGGAACTGCAGTTTTTGTTATTTCTGTGTTGCTTTTATTTGCCGGCCACTGAGGTTGCCACTTGGTCTGAAAGATATGGACATTTAGCAGGAAGGCAGGGTTTAATGAGAGATGTATTGAATTGCATTATGGGAATTGTAGGAGGAACTGTTTCTGGAGTTTGCCCCAAAAGTTGGATTTCATGACATCCCCAAACTTTATGACAGTACAGTAGTGCAACATCACTGTGTTCCCCCCTTTGAGTTTATATTGAGAAAATAATTATGTATGAACCATTGTCTCTCTTAGCTGAACCGTTCTTGTGTTGTGACCTCATTCCTGACACAGCTGTCAGCTCAGACCAAACAACCTTCACTCTCTCTTATTTTAAGACCCATGTAGTGAGCACATCCTTTCAGTGAATAGCTTCCTCGCCTTTAATATTTAATGGATTAATTATGAATGTGTCCCTGTTCACATGTCAGCACACATAACCATAACTGTCACACATTTTTTTGTGAAACACCACCTGAGAATAAACATCTCCTGAAGACAGTGTTACCGACACAATGCGTCATAGCTATTCTGATGAAATCTTTTGGTAATTTTTCCTGAACCAATGGTGTCTGTGATCCTTCCAATAAGTGACTATTTTAATAAAATCGAAACCTCTAAATTTAATTCTGAATCGATGATAAAGTTGCATTATTGTCTAAGCCATTTTTTTAAAAATAAGTTGATTGTTTTGTCATTCAGTAGCAGTGACCTACTGTGAAAGTGAACCAGGTTTTTTTTTTTAGCCTGTGGATAATCCACATCAAACACATGCTCCGCAGGGTTCTCATACTGTTGTTTCTGTTTGATCCTTTACAACCTTACATGCTGTTTTAAGGAATTCATCAAAGCCGCTATCCATCACTGCCTTTTCACCTGTCTCTCTGCTGCCAAACAGTCGTCCTGCTATCAGGTCTTATTCTGATGTTTAAGGATCTTTTCAAGAGTGGTGTTGTTTCCTCTCTAAGCTGTTATCAAGGGAGTGCAGTTCAGCAGCTAGCCACCCATGCAAGGAGTCAAAGGTGATCCTGAGATCAGTGAGACAGCTTGAAAGCTGAGATGGTGTTGCGTAAGAGAGGAAGCTAAATGAATCTGCTGAAATCAAACCTCAGCCTCAGGGGTTGTCCAGACCAACAATGCTGCCCATGCAATTTAAGAAAGATCTGTTACATCACCACACTTGTCTTACTCACGCAGCTATCAATAAAGACTAAAGTGCCTTGCTTGGGTTTTATGTAGAACGGCCTGTGCTGTTGAGGATCTGCGCTGCTACGCTGAGACACATTAGCTCTTAGAGGGACTTATAAAAGGTTTCCTCAAGTGTATAATATGTCTCAAGCAACTGTGTTGTCAGTTTGTCAGCTGTATTTTCACACGTTTCTGTTTACTATTTTTCTCCAAGCACTACCTTAAGAAAGCTCGGCTTTAGATACAACTTCATGTACCAAAAACCCTATTTCCTAATAGATATTTTAAAAATGTGAAGTTCGAAAGGTTAGTTTTCTTTTCTTTTTTTTAGAAGTTTACTTTGCAGCATTTTGAGTTTTGTCAAGTTTGTTTGAGAAGCTCCAGAAATCAGGTCACAAATAACTGTGACAGTGTTTTTCAGTTTCATTTCCCCGAAGCGGAACACATATGGGAATGCTATACCTTTCTGCAGGACAAAAAGTAACAGTGCTCCCTTTACACATGTATGGCTGCAGTCTTAACTGAATGTGTTTGTTTATGGGACAACTCCCGAGAGACCACACAGCATCCACCGTTTTGTACAGGTATGATGGATTCCTTCCAAGTTAGATAAGCGGAGCGACTCAAAGGCATCTTTTGATGGATGCAAGATGCTCTACTGGGGGTTTGTTTACTAGAGGTAGATGAGTCACTTAATCACTGACAGAATGGTAGTGATCCGTGAGACCGGCGTCAGCTAACATCATCTGCAACCTGTCTCTCTAGTCATTAGAGAAGAATTCAAAATGGCTGCCAGACTGTCAAGAGGCTGAATAACTCTCAGGTGATTAAGAGGAGGGTGTTGACATCAATCATCGCTGTACACAGCATTGCAATGCATTAGACCTGTAGAGCATCATGGTGGGGAAAACCTCCTGCTGTAAGGTTTTTTATGCTTACTAACATTCTGAGAAACATCACTAACATTTTCACCTCAGAGAACAGAAGGAAAAGTTTTGACAGAAGCTGCAGGACCTGTGTTACTGAATCCCATGAATGTAGCTGTTTTGCCATGTTAGTGGCATGGCTCTTTGGATAGCAAAGCTTTTCTGTCTCAACAAATGTACGATTTCCATGAAATTTTGGTACTGACATGGTCTCCAGAGGATGAATGGTTCCTTTACATCTAGCGCCACCAGCGGGTCAAAGTTTTCACTTTTCCTGTGAAATATCGCAACATCTGTGTATAGATATAATGAGGATGAGAGAATGAATTGTGACTTTTGGTAACATGACTTTTTCTATTGCGCCACCATGTGGTATTGACAGGTATTGGATTGCATGAAATATGACACAAATGTTTTTGTCATTTGTCAAATATTTGCAGATCTATATCTGTTGTTAATTGTTTTAATTATTTTATTCAATTGGTGAAAAAATACCCATCATAATCATAAAGTCTAAGGTAATGACATTTAATATACATTTATAATGACAAACTGCTCGTTTTCTCCGAACTTCTCCAAAACCCCCTAATATTTAGTTTACTATAAAATATGATAAATAAAAGCTGGAACTGGGAAATATTTGGTATTTTTTGGTGAAAAATTATTTAAACAATGAATCCATCACTAAAATAGTCATTATTTTTCTCTCGAACGACTCATCAATTAATCAACAATCAGTTAATAGCATAGTTGAAATTAGCATTTAGCTCAAAGAGCCGCTGTGTCTAAGTACAGCCAGTGTGTCTGTCCCAAAAAGGAGACTCTCAGTCTAGTTTTAAATTCATTGGTGCTCATTTGCAACATTTGTTATCATATGAATCTCATGTTATTCAAATTACAACTGAAACTACCTGTTGGCAGTTGAAGATCACTGTACCTCTGACTCAAACCTGTTTTGTCGACAGATAAAGAGATTGCGTGGAAATGTTGAAAAGCTCTGTGCTGCACAAACATGTTGGGTTGTCTGAACCTGATTGTGCTGTACTTTCCTTTCTTTGTGTCTATTTTTGTCTGTGTTCACACAGTGTGCTCACGCTCACTTGTTAGAGATCTCACGTATTGTTTCACTTGTCAACACAGATTATGGGGACTTTCACAGGGTTTTGATTTGTGGATGAAATGGTTTTAAATATAGAGAGGTCAGATAGGTGCAACCCGATAGCAGTGGCCAAATTTACAGTGTAGTAAAAGCCTGGTAACAATGCAGGTAAAAATGTCTCACAACAAAATGTAAACTATAAAAAATCCAATACGTATAAAACTTTAAATTTAGTTTCATACTATAACTTTAATTGTGTTATTATTCTGTGTAGGTGTGGTCCTCACCTGTTTCCACAGGGCTTCATGAGGGAACAGTACTCCTTTGTTAAGATTGATGAAGACATGCGAAAGGCCTAAAGGGTCTGATTACCCTGAAGTACTGCAAATGAATGTTGTACTAATACGTTCGATTTCTGGTCTGCTGCTTACAGCCAAATCCTCCAAAAACAATAAACTGGAAATTCAGGATGGTAATAACAATATGCAAAGTCATCAGTCAAAAGTCAGTTTCCTGCCAAAGGCAAACAGCAGACAGTGAGGGAGAAACGCAAAGAGAGATGCTAAATGTCTCCATATTATAAACATTTAGTAATTTCCTTGAGCTGAATTCTTTTGGCAGAATTAGACTAAAATCATGAATCATACTACAGCCTGTCGCTCTTTTTTCCCTCTAGCTGTCTCTTTCTTTCTTAGACGTTCCCTCTCTGTATGCTGATCACACCGATAAATCAAATGAAAAGTGATCTTTTTTTCGAGGGACTGGACATTTAAACCTGATTATAGTCACATTAAGATTTTGCAAGACTAAGCACCCTGTCCCAAGTTCTCCTCTTTTGGAAATTACTGAAGCCTGCAACTTATGTTCAGGTCAAGGGAACCCATTAGAGCCATGTTGATACCTTTTTTGGGTAAAAATCATAAGGCTAGAGATGATTGTGGTCCAAGGCTGTGGTAACCTTTTCCATTTCTTAGTAGGTACATTGTCCATCTTAGCTTTCCCACCATGTTTTAAGCTGTGACTATGCTCCTCGGCAATCAGCCAATCCCTGGTACCTACCCAAGGGCAGCACTGATATAATAGCTTTACATGCTGAATATTAACATTTTCGTATCTACCCTATTTTTTATTCAGGAAAAATTGGCTATTGCCACCAGGTCGGATTCAGTCAGATTCCCCTTGAAATCAATGAAAGGAGGCGGTAGAAACACTTCTCTTTTGTCCACAGGGGTGGCCAGAATAAACAAAAAAAGTAAAGTTCCTTGTTGCTAAAATCACATGATTTTTGAGGGAAACCTTCAATGTTTTAATTGCTAAATGGGATGTTTTTGGAATCAAATTTGGAATTTCTGGTAGTAGTTTCACTTTGATTGGCATCTGCAGCTGTACACTTTGCAAAATATCCTGATAATGCTGCACGGATAAGTAATTATAGTGCATGAGTCTACTAACTGCCAAACAATGTACTATGGAGATTAGAGTGTAGTATTTATATATGGTGTGGAATTGGGATGCAGATAACCTAGATAACCTAAATTCCAGTGCAAAGGAACTCTATCATAGATGACCTGTGATGTGTTTGTTAAAATAAAAAAATATTTCTATAGCTTACAAAGCTACAATGTGAACAAATATTTGAAAGCTAAAAAGATAACAGATGTGTAATACAGTCATGAAAATAGAAGAGAAGGATATGAATAAAATGTTCATCACAAAAAACATTCACAATTACAGCTGACGTCACCTTGCCCAAGATAATAAGCCTTCTTGAAAATCTGCAGTACATTGGCTGTAATCAACAAGACAAAACTGTTGGATGAAGGAAACCATGGTAACGGTGCTTTTGGGGCTGGTGTGAGTCAAGAACAGAGCAGGATGCCAAGAAATGACTTTAAAACATAGAAAATAACTGAGAGATTCACAGACTCGGTGAAATATCATCTTTGCCATGGCATTTAGCATGTGGGCTAAAATAAATAAACTTCTAAAGCCAGCATGTATCATGGTGACTTAACTCGGTATGTGTATATATATATTTATTTTTTATTTATTATTATTATTATTATTATTTCTCATTTAGACACTTCTTATAACTAAAGACAGTTAGGATGAAATGAGAGGCCTGCTAGAAACTAAAATGTTGGAGGACTGTCCTTTGACCTAACATCTGCCAGCATGTACACATCAAGATCTGGGTCTATGTATTTATAAGAGCTCTGTTTCAAGTGATCTCAGTGCTTGGAATTTATTTGATTTGTTGAACCAAAATAAATGCCGCTGGACAGGCTATTGTGCCTCAGCTGGGATTTAATCGGCCCAGATGGAATCGAACAGATTTGTGGAGAAATCAAAATAGAAATCGTAATGGAGCCCGTCAGGTTTGGATCCTGGGAGCCGGACTGTACAAGGGGAACCCTTCAGAGGGGAGGCTAATCACTTTCAGATGACCAGAGTCTAGTCCCAGTGAAGATGTTAATGTGTACTTTGTATTCTCTGTGTATTGGTGTGCAAATGTATCCATCTGTGTAATTTTCATAGAGATTCTCTTGATATAGTTTTGACCAAAACAAAGAGATTAATCTATAATTGGAGAAATGTGTTTGAGATCAGACTGAAACAGCAAAGACGCCTCATCAACCAATGGACACTCAAGACAAGTGTTCTTCAAAGCAGGGCTGTGTGAATGTTCATGTTGTAAAACGCAGGGACACTTAGTTCAAAAGTGGCTTTTAACTGAACACTGTGCCCTTGTGACATCCCTGAAGAGTTGTTTTCAGTGCTGCCATTTGTCACCTCCACGTGTCCCATTTTCTTTCCACGATCACGATCCAAAACTTAAAAACATCTGGCACTAAACCAGAGACTTGACTTGATCTCTCAAAAGCGCCACATATGTGGCTCCTATTGCACATGGCATCTCAGATACTCAAACTGTTGGGCTTCTCCCCTGTATCGATATCGTAGCACTCCAGCCTTTTAGCCCCTCTTGCTTCACACTCGTATACTTGTGCCATTATCTTGACCAGGATACCACTCCTTAAAAGCTCATCAACACAGATTTCTTTTTTTTTTTTGATAAGTGAAAGCCCTTCCCTCTCCTTTTTGGGACAGACACACAACACCCCCCTCAATCTCCTTTCTCATGACAGATGACTTCATTCACTCATTCTAGACAGAGCCCTGGATAGGCCCCCTAGGCATACATACTTGGGGCAAATCCCCAAACACACACATACGCACGCGCATACAATTGGTACAGCTGACCTTGTATAGAGGTTGCAGCTTCACTAAAACCAAAAGCCTCCTAATCCTGTTCCACCGGGCCAAGGAATAAACTGAACCCTCCCTTGTATAACTCAGTACCATGCAATTGTCTGACTGAAAGCTGTTCAAGACTAAAAAAGGAATAGGATACATCAAAATCCTCAATTCAATTGAGTCATTTAGATAATAAACTTAGTGCTGTATTGTAATACATGCAGGCCTCTCTAAAAAACCATTTCAAGATGAGGAGAAGTCGGGCTGTTTGTTTTGGCAGCGTTGTATCTTAAATGTCCTTTTAACTGCAACACGTTAGTTGTCATTCTGGCTTGTGTTCACAGTGAAACAGGATGCCAGTTTGTCAGTTACTTTCTAGACATCTTCCTTTGCCAGTATCACTTCACTTTCCAGGAACTAGATTTACAGTAAGAGGTTGTTTGAGAAGGTATATGTTAAACAGGTCGAGGGATTTTCTGCAGGTGTATTTAGTGGTGTGGGAGTGTTCTTACTTCCACAAAGCCAAGAAATTCCTCCATAATGTTCAGCAAGGGCTGAACAAGCCTGATTTCAGACTTTTTTCCCACAGCTACAGTTCTTAATAAAAATCCGAAGCCAAGAGGTCAGTCATTGACCCTGCAGAAGAGTGTCAGTCTGGTATGTGTTCCTCTATTTAAATAGACCTTTTCTCCTGTGATTAAGTGGCTGGAGCTGCTCAAAGACCACTTAATTTTACGAGGACAATTTCAGCCATACACTTAATCACGTCTGTATTGTTTTTGTGCCAGAAAAAAGGGATTCAGACTTCGCCTTGCTATTCAAAAGCTTCAAGGACATGAACTTTCAGAGTTTCAAAGTAGAATATAATCAACATTATGTTCAAGTCATGCTATTGTAAAACCACTGGAGCATCGCCAAATGTTAAAACTCAAAAAGTGTGTTATGCTATGCTTCAGTGAATTTCCTATGGGTACCTGGCTTAATTCTGTAACAGAAATCAGAGGACAAAAGAGAGAGCAAGACTGCACCTGTCTGTGTGTGAGTGACATTTTAATGAGTGAGCAGTCTGAGAGGCAGAGATGGCTCCTTATCAACTGTAATAACATACAGTGTTTATAACCCAGCTACAAAAACATAAAAAGATTTGTTTCCTGTTGGAAAATCTCAAGTCAGTAGTTCCCAACCTTGTTTTCCACATGTACAGCCCCATCAGATGAACTCAGGTTACCCTACACCAGTTACACGTGTGTTCATTTGATTTATTGAGTTATTTGTGAGATAAAAGTAGATATTGTTACAATATTTGTTTCATAAAATTGAACTATCTGAACTGAATTTAGTGGCATCTAGTGATGTAGTTGCAGATTACAACTCCCTCTCTTCACCCTCCCCTTCCAAGCCCGAAGGAGGAGAAACTATGGTGGCTGTAAAACGTGTGGTAGGTTTGACTCATCTGGGCTACTGAAGAAACATTGTGGTTTAAAATGGCGGACTCTGGGCGTCCATATAGCTCACCTGGTAGAGCTGGTGCCCCATGTACCAAGCCTGAGTCCTTGCTGCAGTGGATCAGGGTTTAAATGTGTCCTGTGGCCCTTTGCTGTGTGTCATTCGCTCTCCCTCGCCCCTGTCCTGTCATTCTGCGGCTGTCACTATCGATTAAAGGCAAAAATATTTAAAAAAATAAAATAAAAATGACCCGTGGTCTCTGTAGATAAAAACGGATCATTCTAAGGTAACAAAAATATGATTC
>NW_023339751.1:13123710-13148976 GCF_004916995.1 Morone saxatilis | reverse complement strand
TTACACACTGGACCTTTAAGGTCAGTTTAATTAAGTTTGCATTTGTACAACTGGGAGTGGCAGCAGCTGGACATTTAACTATTTTCCATCATGTTTAATTAACTATTTAGTATACTGACTCTGTATGTGTATTACATTTTTTCAAAATTAATTGAGCTCACAATCTGTCCACAAGCCCTTGGCAATGACAGAAGTACCCCTTGGCACACAAGTAGCCAACCACATTTGGGAATTATTGTCGTGAATGTTAGAAAGTGTGGACAGGTTGAACAGGACTATTCCAGCCTCGTCTCTGCTATAGTGTGCACTGTTACAGGAGCAGTTATTTCCCCCTGTGCATGCAACCATTCGGTGAATGTTGGTGTACACACGTAAACACGTGAAGATAAACATAGTGTTTTTGTGTTTCAAGCCTTGCAATCTTACTGTTTGGCTGGATGCTTTTCATATTTGTCAGGTGTTTAATGTGTGAGATTGTCTCAGACTCCTTAGAGACCAAACCCAGGAAGAGGGTCATACATATTTATTTGGCTCACATCTTTATCTGTCATTGTTTCGTTTTCTTTTATCTTTTGTACATCTTGTTTTTCGCAAAAGGTAGAAGCTTCCTTTTTACGATTCTCCGCACGGCTTGTTTTGACTGCAGCGGCACTCTCAAAAACAGAAACTGTGAACTGCAGGAAGCCATAATAGCAAGAATAGAAATTATCTCTTGTATCCCAAAGTCGGCTAACTTTGCCTTGAAGATGATAAGGCGGCTAATAATAAGAGCCTCATGCTTGGTTGTGGACACTCTTGACTGAGGAAGTAATTAAGTTCAAGCAGTTTATCAGTGGCTGGCCGGAGATGTGCTGTCTTTGTGTGATAAAGAGGAGCTAGTGAGGTATGCCCTTTCTCTCAAGTGTCCACCCCACCCTATTTTTCATCTTCTCCTTCTCTGTCGCACTCCCACTTCATCTACTTCTCACAGGGGAAGCCCAGAGCAGATCGAGGCTAAGAGCCACACAGCTCAGCCATCATGTCACTCATCCCTCGGCCTGTCCCCCCCTGCTCTCCTCAAATGTCCAATCAGGCTAATTTTAGCCTATGTTAGAGGGCCGTGTTAAATTTGGCAGCGTGTCCCTAAGCGGGCCACGATGGAGATCCGTTTGTACTGACTGTGTGCATGGAAAGACACACGCTCTCTCTGTTTTCTTTTTTGCAGCGATGTTCCCATGTGGGTTCTTTTTTACAGCGGGCGGAATTTAGCATAGGAAGGGCTATTTGTGAGGGGGCTGCACAGCATGGAGAGACATGTGATACAGTTTTTAGAATGCCTTTCCCTTTCAATGATTGGAAAATAAGCTGCTTTTAGCATCCAGACACATAACTGAAAATGTTAACAGTGTACAGAGGTAGAATACAGTACATTAATACACTGCTGCTGAGACAGTTTGTTATGTAAACACCTAGGACTTGTGGCGGCTCATTGCAACTATTTGAAACCCACTCTATACTATACATATACTTTTAGTCCTGGACAAAGACAAAGACAAAGGACTTTTTTAAAGAGCAGCCTTTTTAAAAAAACAACAACATTTCTTTGGATTTAATAGATTATAATATAGACTCCATTTTCAGACTTTAGGCTCTGGATTGTCCAAAAAGACTTCTAAATTAAAATAAGAATAAGAACTAAGATAAGAAAATGCGACTGATTATCACAGGACTCCAAGCCAAAGGCAGATTGGGAAACACAGCTGAGCTTCACTGTCTTTCAGTGGCTTCATGTGTATCTCTTATCTCTTCAATGTTACATAAAGCTATTATGTTTCTCATACTGTGATGTGGCCACTGGCCTGCAGCTACAGTGTGACCCCACTTAAAGCCCGATGTGTTTCTAAACATGTAAACATTGATGTATTTGTTCATATAGTTGAACTGCAAGCCTCAGTACAGAGAGAGTGCATTAGAGTTAATACGTTACGAAGCAGAGAAGCCGGAAGCCACCATTTGTTTACAGTGACGGGTATGATGAATGAACAGTGTGTGTGTACATGTGTTTGGAGATGAACAGACAGCGAATGAAAAACAAACCAGTGTTGTTCGTGGAAATAGGCAGAATACTAAGTGGGCGCATGAATTTAATTTGGATCTCTGGACATTTTTCCCCCACTTTTGCAAAGACTGTACATGTGACTGTATTAGCCACAGTCTGATGTTATCCAAATAAAAAACATAAGAGAACAAAAAAAAAGACATTCAGATTGAAAACACCACAAACAAGTGATTATATAACATTCCTGTGTGTTTTTTTCCACAGACAGTGAGATGCTCCCCCTGGACTGCCTGCGTCCTCGCTCTTTTGCTGCCGCCCACCGGGCCTCCATTCAGCGAAACGGTGATGACCCTCGCCTTTCAATCAGCCTGTGTGACCTGAGCCTGCAGCAGCAGGAGACGACCCTGGAGGAAGATGATGAGGAAGAGGAACGGCTACAACCCTTAAGCTCCGCCTCCTGCCATGTGCCCCAAAACTCTCAGAACTCGCAGCAGTGCTCGCTGCTGCCCAGCCATTTGGACACTGATCTGCGCTTCCACCTGGTGCATGGCATCCACGTGACTGTGCTGGATAAGCACACGGTGGCGCGGCTGGATCACCGCGGTGACGAGAGGACCCTGGTGTTCACCAGCCGGCCAATGCGCTGCTCAGAGACGGTGTTTGTGAAGGTGAAGGCGGGTGTCACGCGGCCCGGGTCTCTTTCTTACGGTGTGACATCGTGTGACCCTGCCACCCTGAGGCCCAGCGATCTCCCATCCAACCCAGAATCCCTGGTTGACCGCAAGGAATTCTGGGCCGTGTGCTGGGTGGCAGTGCCGCTCCACAGCGGAGACATCTTGGGCTTTGTGGTGAATGCAGAAGGGGAGGTCATGATGAGCCATAACGGCATCAGTGCAGGGATGCAGCTGTGTGTGGATAACTCCAGGCCACTCTGGATGTTCTACGGTCTGCACGGCAACATCACACAACTCAGGATTTTAGGTTTGTTCCCTTGATCTTTTTTTGCAACAGCATTCTTAGATTGTATCTTAAACGCCTAAAAACAGGGTTATGGTCTTTAATCTGTTTGGGAATGCAAAGCAAACTTGTAAAAACACTTAGGGAAAAAGAAAACTTTTCACAATAGTGGACTATAATTGATATCTCCTCCCTATTCAGATTCAGGTGTAATGTTCCACATGTGCTTGACTACTCATAGAAACCCACAACTCCATGAGCCATGACCTGCCTGCAGTGAGGTGACCAGGAAATCTAAATGCAGAGTTACAATCTATTTTGAACAAACTCTACTATTGGAATTTAAAAAAAATGTTTCATTAGGTTGCAGTTACACCATTTGGATCCCAAGAGGTTGTACCTACACAGGTCAACAGTTCTTCATTAGCATTAGTTTCAGGAAAAGTTTGATTATTTAATTAAATCGTGGTTCAGAAAATTGTCCCACAGATCTTTCAGGGTGTCATTTGTAACTTTCCATTCAGAAGTTAATGCAGTCTGTGATCCTTCAACGACCTTTGGAGGCTGAATTCCCACTCAGCCGAGTCACGAAATACTTTCCCCCTCCTTTGCTGTCTGGGCTGCTCTCTGACTTTTTATCAACTCGTATATCTCTTGGGAATTTACATTCTACCCCCACAGTTCGCATATGAATGTTAACTTTGTATCTTCAGTTGAACAGAATTTCTGTCAGCTCCGTTTGATTCCAGCAGATTTCACACAAAGATAACGCAGCATTACCTGAAGGTACCCTGAAGTTAATCATGCCTGGTGTTGAGATTCTGGCTGCTTGGATGTGAGACTGCATGCACTGTTTAGGACTGTCTGAGGCAGTATTAGCAGAATAAGAACATATAATGGCTAACAGGTTCAGGAGTTGTGGAAAGGGGTGGTTTAATGACAAGCAGTGGTTGCAAGTTTTGGTATAATTTCCCTCCACAAAAGATTTTCTGGATTCTGTTGAATTTGAAAATGAAACCAATACATGTTAATGTGGTGATGATCACAGGCCGTCATTTTCTGGTTGGATTCAAAGATGGTTTGTCTGTCTTGCAGTGAAGATGAAGAGATCATTTTATAATTAAAGTGTTCGGGACATGCCGTACGTAGGTTGTAGCAGTTTTTATCTGGTTTGGAGAATTCTCTGACATTGCTAAGTTTATTTTCTAGGACAAACAGTACACATCTTCACTGAAGAGGTAAATAAGCTTCAGCACATTTTGTGGGAATCCAATTTAAGTTTGAAATATTTAGTATGCTCAATTTTAAAGGTCCTGCACTTAAAGGATTTTAAATTCTCTATTTTTCATAAGATGGAGCTCCGGCATTGCTTGGACTTAGTGTATTATGATGTGACTGTGAAATACTGCAGAGTGCAGCAAGCACAAATGTGAGTGCTTTTGATTTGTTTACGGTCGCTGCAGATAAAGATTCATCTTAATTCTTTGAAAACAATCTGCCTCCACCACAGTGTTGTCTTCTGGCTAAGTTGATAATGATTCTGTTCAAACAAGTTAGCCTTATTTTCACAGGAAATCTATAATTAAAGGCGAAGTTTTCTGAGGAGCTTCAGAGATGGTCAAAATGCGTTGATTTGTTAGAATTTGTTGATTTGAAATAATTCTCTCTTATAGTTCATTTCTGGATTACAATTTCTCCTCTCCTCTGCTCTCTTTCATGTAGTCAGTCAGACCAGGGCTGAGGAGGTTATTTCTGTCTTGCGTGGGCTCCCAGCAGCCAGCATTATGTATCAAGAGGGGGGCTGTGATAGCTCCTTATGATGCCCTCCATATGCATTATTAAAATGTAATTGCATGGAGGTTTCGAGATGCTGGGTTTTCCACCCACAGCTCGTTCCCTTAACACTGGTCCTCCAGTCGTCTCTGCACTTCCTCTTTTCCTCGTGCATTTTCTTACTAACTCACCCTCATCCTCTCCACTGATTCTTTGGGGTATGAGCATTCTTCGAGTCATTACCCACTCCAGCTGTGGGGAGTGCATTTGTGACGTCTCTGCTCACCCACTCGCTGCAGCCGCACGCCACGAGTTGCCATGGAAACATCTAGCCACTGAGGCAAGTGACAGTTTGTCATGCCTGGGTGTTGTCAAGCCTGTGAAGTGGAACAGATGGGAGTCTGTTGCTCTCACATGGTCATTTTGTCCGTGTTATCTTACAAACCAAGATTTTATAATTCCCTGTGAGATCATCAGCACTGGCCTTTAATTCCTCATTACTGGTGTCTTGCTGTGGGTTTGTGTGCTCAATTTTATAAGCTGCTAGAGCCTGGGTTTTCCAGCACGCAACCTAATATTATATTTGGTCCATTCTCATCGTTCCTATAGCGCCATTTTTCAGTAAAAAAGCTCTAAAAACCCGCTGTACGACACACGAACATAGTTAGCAACTAGCTGGTGAACATAGTGGAGCAATTAGGTGCAGAAGAGCCAGATATATCCCCGGTGGAGACCAAAACAGAGCTAAAAGGAGAGTGAATATTGGACTTGAATTCCTCAAATGGACACAAACACAAGTTAAGTTTGCAATATCAGCTTAAAAGGTAATGTTACTGTTTAAGATCTGACTTCTTTCAGACACAAACAGAAAAAGAAATTGCCTAATGGATGCCTAGTGGAGATCTCTATATTTGATAAGCAAGTGTTGAAAGCCATCACACATATACTGAACCCCAAATAAGCCTACTGCACTGGCTGCATAGCTAAAGACATTCACATGCTCATTCCTGGTGGCAGAGCCAGCAGTAAATTCATAATACGAGAGAAGATGAAAGGTCCCCTTGATGAAAGGGTACATGAATAGACATGAAGGTTATCCATTTTTCCTTATTAGTGTTGACCAAGACATTTGCTAACAGCTGTCCTGCCACATAGGTCATGTTAAGTAGGTAATGGAAGGGAGTATAAATGCTACTGTATGCAAACACGGAACTGTATCCACACTAAAATATGATAATATAAAGAATAAATAAATAGATGACTCTGAAAAACGCTTGTCTCAGCAAAGTGGTACAAACACATTGATCCCAACGCAAACCTTGAATGCAAGCAAAGTATGGAAAGGTTTTTGTATGGATTGCCAGAAGTCCTGTGCTCTTTGCTACATCTGTTGATTTTTTAGCGGCAAACTGGTTATTGCATGACTAAAAAGCTACTATGGTTTGTTTACGTAGGCTGAAACTGAAACTGCAGTGGTTGGAGTGGTCCGAGGAAAAGCCAACCGAGTTCAGAGCAATGGATCAGAGCACGTAGCTAGAGTTATGAAACAAACTGTATACATTTTTGTGCTAACAACAGACCACATAAATGTGTCTTTTTCTTTTTTTAAGCCAACTGTATTTCATTTTTTCTGCATTTTCTCAACATCTCTGGTTCTTTTTTTAGTTGTTGCTCCACTCCACAATGTCAATGTAGGAAAATGTGGATAAGCAAATTGTGGGATAGGATGTAAACTACCAATATTAGATAACTTGACACATGGAAGGATGATGGTGCCAAGGAAGTGGCCAGCCTGATAGTATAGCAATATTTCTGCCATGGTCAGTTGAAGGACAATGTGTAAACAACAATGCCGTCTGCCTGCCAGGCAGACTAGATCAGAATTTGTCAGTGGAACCAGGGTCGGCATTACCGTCTGTGAGGAGAAATGAGCTGCCAATATGAGAACTGAAGCCAGGGCCGGTGGTTATGGGGTACGGATGGGGACAGATCATACGGAACAGATAGACTATCGAAGAGTTTTGTACCCTACCCAGAGGGATCATGAGCTCATGAAGGAGGAAAGCTTGGCGTCCCTGACGAGACTAAACCACCTCATAGGCTCTTGACTCACTCACACACACCCACACACAGACACTGTGCACTCTCAAGTCATCTGCTTGGTGATAGAAAAGATTTAGTGTGTGTGTATGTGTGTGTGTGTGTGTGTGTGTGTGTGAAAGAGAGATGCAACAAGACTTTCTCCATTTGCTAATTATCAGCACTGACTGAGTGAAGGATGCATAGTGAGAATAATGGAAATATTTGATTCCCAGCTAAGAAAGCATTGCATTGGCCCTTTTGAACACAGAAGTACTTTCATACTTCAGTAGAGTGCGTTGGTAAATCTTTGGTGTCTCTTCTGTGCCTTCAGGCTCATCACCGCACGCAGACCTTCGAGGCCCATCGGCCCCCAGCTCCCCATCCTGTACACCCAACACCCCCACAATGCGTTGTAGCGGCAACTCCGAGCCCAACCTCAACACACCCTTGAATATCAACCTCAATTCAAGCCTCAACTCCAACTACCACACCATCTTTTCTTCCTCCACAGGTTTGTCCAAGTCTTCCAATTTATTCCTTTCTCTATCTGTCTATCTTCTCTTTATCTTTATTCTCGATCTTGTCCTGTGCATAGAGAAGTCTCTGCTTCTCCTGTAATGACAACATCTATTAAAGTCATGGTCTCCAATTCAAGCATTCACATATGTGATGTATTTCCTGTCCAACATTTTAGTTTTTTGTCTTGTTTAGCAATTTTTTTGTGTATGAAACTGATTAAAATGCAGACATGCAGGAGAGCAATAAAACAGCCAGCAGCATACAAACAATGACTGAACAGCACCAGAACATCGACTCACAATACGCATGTTTGCACATGAAGCAAATATTTACCTTGGTGATGTGAAGCAGTGATCCCGGGCTGCCGACAGTATGACAGAAAAACTCCTGGCAGATGATGGCGGCAGAAGGGGTCAAGCACAAACCCAGTTTTTCCTTCATAAAGTTTTCCTGAAGCATCATTAGCATAGAAAACCAGTGGGCAGGGTATTTACAGCTTGAATAAAAGGTGTGTTGGATATATGTTGGAATAGTAATGCAACTACAGTTGTCTGCCTGAACTACGTGAGAGGCTTCGTCCATTTTTTTGCAATTTTTTGTTTTGTTTTCTCTGTCACGTACACTCACACATCCCTAATGTCTTTTTCTCTCGTCACCTCAGGCACAACCCCAAGCTCTCCATTCTCCAGCCACCCAGAGTCCCCTGCCTTCCCATCCTGCTCTGGCTCGTGGAGTGACGAATGCACCATTTGCTATGAGAACGTGGTGGACACAGTCCTCTACGCCTGTGGACACATGTGTCTCTGCTATGCCTGTGGCCTCAAACTCAAGAAGATGGCCAATGCTTGCTGCCCCATCTGCAGGAGGACAATCAAAGACATCATCAAGACCTACCGGAGCACGTAGGCTCAGTGTGTCAGATTCAGGTTCAGCTCAAGAGGTTGTCAAAGCCATGTAACACTTAGTAAAGACGGACACAGCGCAAGTGAAAGCCCCGCTTGTTGTGTGTGTGCAATCTGGCTCAGGTACTCTACAGCAGGACTCATCATTAAACATTTTATCTATGTCATGTCTAATGCACATTCTTGGAACGCTCACAGTGGCTCCTACCTGTGATGTCTCAGTAAAGACCCAGCAACAAGATTAATCAGAGACCATCAAAGTGTGATCAACAGAAACAAAACATGTGCTACTGCAGTAAATGACTAAATACACAGTTACGCCTTGACCTACTATTGTCCAGCGACTCTGTGATTTGTGGATCTGTTGAATAGAAAGAGTAATCTAAAGAGGCATATGTCCTACTTCCTGCAGAGTAACCCTTCATTCTGTTGGTGATAGCATCGCTGCTAGCTGGTTTTAGAAGAGGTAAAATTGTCCAGAGCTGCAGAAGAAACAAGGAGAATAAATCCACTTCTTGTCAGAGAGCACAAATCTGAGAGAAAATCAAGATTTGGTAGATTATCCTGAATGCTTTGAGAGGCCAGTGAGGAATGAGAAAAGTGAGGAAAAAGAAAGACATTCGTTGTGAAAACTTTGGAGTACTTCTCAAATAAGCCATTTTTTGAATGCGTAGAAAAAATGCTGCTCCTGCAATAAAACACAATGAAATGCCTAAGCCTAAAGGGTTACAAAGAAGTAAGAAAAAAGAAATCCTTAAACAAACTCTGTTGTGTAATAAATGGAGTGGTTTGTCGGATATCTCACTACCTGCTGTGCTTCTCTGAACTTCAGGCAGGGTGAGATTGTGCGAAGGGTAAAAAAGTGTGAACGTTGTCACCATAGAAGGTCACGCTTGCGGTGAATGAGGATGTAAATCAGTGAAGCGGGAGCGAGGGAGGAGGTGGGAGAGAGGATGTCGTATGTTTGGGATGAAGACAAGGGAGGAAGGGGCAACTTCGCTGTGTGTCTGCACAGCGCGAATAAAGTGTTTGCTCACTCAGGCACACCAGATACATCTGAAGTTTGTATGAAAGCCTGTAAAATGTGGGACTTGCATGGTTTGCATGTTTTGCTTCTTGGCAGCCATGTCTGGCTGCTCAGTAAGCTGGCTGGATGCTGTAATTGGACATTCAAATAAACATTGGTGGGCAGCAAAGTATTTTTAAAATGCTGAAAGAGCGCACAAGGATGACAAATCAACCTCTTCATCATTGTGAGAAACCCATAAAACACCAAGTTACAGATGGCGTCGCTTAATTCAGGTTACACACTTCTCTCTTTCATATGTACATTAAGTAAGAACATGAATATTTGCTTTCAGTGATGACGTATTTCAGTACACTGTGTCTTCAAGTGGAAAAGAAATTCACTCGTGTGCAGTCAGTGACAAGGATGTAGCTTGTAATTGTGGGACATTGTGAGAATTTCATTTGCATATCAGTTTCTGAGTGCTGCTCTCCGTTTGTAAAAGCAAACTGCAAGGACATTTTCACTTGACTAATCTCATGCATTATGTACTGCTTTGAATTGTTAAGAAGCTATTTTCAGGTGTTTTTTTGGCCTTGATGAAACATTACTCAGTAATTTGTATAGTAGTAAGTGCTGATTTGTGTTTTTTTTTTTAAGGTGTTAGCTTCAGCTTCAGTCATCTCGCCACCGTGGAGGGAAAATTTGCAGTTAAGTTGTATAACATTTGAATCACAGTTTTCTTGTGTGCCTTTTAAAAAGAGAAGTCTGGACAAACGCTGGTCTGTTAGGCTCCTCACCAGTGAAAGCCAAGAGGAACACCAAGGTTCATATTCATCTTAAAATCACTCTTATGTGGTTGTGATGTCTCTGGTGTGAGCAGTTGTAACCACACAACCTACCAATACAAAGCAAACACTTCAGTGTGCTTAATATCAGTGTGTGAATTTATTCACTGCTAAAGATGAAATGTTTAAAAATCGCCTTGTCCCCTCTGTCACTGCATTGTATGATACTGGAATTGTGTTGCTCAGCCTTTATATTTTTTTTTTTTGTTTTTCTTCCTGACCAAATATGACCTAGCAGAAATAAAACATTGATTTTTGATAGAAAAACGTTATTGATGAGTATAATATTAACTGTACATTATGAGGTTTATTTATTTTGTCAGTGCTACTATAAAGAATTCTCACTGTTTGTTTTATATGTATGGCTAAATTGTCCAAAAAGTAAGAATATTGTTTATTTTATTGTTGCATAGTTAAAGATTATAGAAAACTTTATTTCCCTGAAAGGCTCTGTGCATCTGTCTGATGATTTTCACTTAAAGCAATAGTTTGACATTTTATTAAGTACACTTTATTCACTCTGGTGGAGAGTTATGAGATGAGAGGATACCTTTTCACAGTAGTGGAATGTAACTTTTAAGGACTCAAGTACACTACTCAAGTACTGTACTTCAGTGCATTTTTGAATGGAGTGGAACATTTTGATATTATGGTATCATTGTACTACTTTTACTTAAAATGGATATAAATTACATTTTTATAATAATGTATAAAATGACTGGTGGCTGGTAGTGATGAACATACAAAGAATGAATATTATAAATATAAAAAAATATAAATTAGCAGAAGTGCTCTGGCCTATTTGAGAAAACATGTTTGTTTGGCACAGACTCCAACAAATGTCATATCTTCATGATTTTAATAGTTTTTTCGGTGAAAATGAAAATTGTGATGCCAAAATGATCAGTCGCACAATAATCGTGAATCATATCGCAATCGTAATAACTGTGAAAATTATCGCAATATGATGTTTTTACCATATCATGCAGCCCTAGTTTAGATTAAGATTTTGTTACGTCTGAGGTTCAGAACCAGGCTAGTTGTTTTCCCCATTTTCAGTCTTTATGCTAAGCTAACCGTCGGTTAGCTCAGAGGTTTTCAGACTGTGGTCCAGGAAACAACAGGGGTCCTTGAGTGGGTTGTAGAGAATCCCCAGCAAAAGGAAGAAGAGAATATTTTAACAAAGGGAAGAAATATGGCTGGCTGAGTAATTTATAGTGATCCTTGTTTGATCATTGATTGACTATAAAAACTTTATTATCCTCAAACCTAAAAATAAAGAAAATTACTCAGAGGGGACAAAATCCTTGCAAATTGGGTGTCCATGATCTAATGTGCAGCTATAGTGGGGGTTCATGGGAGCCCTGTGCAAGCTGTCACCACTTACTGGACAAATATGAGGGTTGTATCAAAACGTTTCATCTAACTCTCTGTTAGAAAGCGAATAAGTGTATTTCCCAACATGTCAAATGTTTGCTTTCATGTCATATACTAAAATATGGTATTAAACATGAATAAAATGTATAAAGCTGGCATTGGTTACATATTAGTTGGTCAAATTATGTTTTTCCTACTTGTGCATATTTGAATTTGTGTTGTAGTGAAGCAGGCGTGATTAGTTCCCATTTGATCGTAATTCTGACGGCCTGTTTTTTCAAATGTGACCAAATATATAACGTCCGAAACAAAACCAGCAAGTAAGTGAAGGTGGGCATTGTGTATTTTGAACAAGAAACTTTGGGTTTCCTGGGCTTGGGATTTCTATTAGCTGTTAAAAACATTCTTAAAGTGGATTAATTATGTTCCATTTGTTAAATAAAGTTTATGTCAGATTAACTGGTTTTGTGCCTGTTATTATTTATTATTTATTACATGAAAAAAATACATTTCTTCTTTAGGTACAAAAGTAAGCCAGTCCCCAACTTTGGTTCAAGCATTTGACTCGAATTGCAATAAAAAGTTAAAAGTGACCATTTTCATTCCACAGTCCTTATTATGTTTTATACACAGCAGGAAACTGGCAGTCAGTCTGGCACAAAAAATGGGGAATGAGACAGCATTAGTGCAATTACCTTTTCCCAAAACGTACATTATACAAATGGTTGATGTAACCTCTTAGGCAAGAAATTTCAAATTGTGCAATAGTTAGAGAACAAGAAGGCAGCTATCTTCAGATGCTGAACACCCAACACAATCACTCACCACAGTAGTATACTTGACTAACACCCCGCCATATACTATATGAATAACAAAGGCAAGGGCTTTTAGTAAACAGCTATAACTCACAGCGAAACTGTTTAGAGTCGTGGTATGTAGACCTGGCCAGAATGAACATCATCTGTTATTTACTACCCTGCAGACTTGGCTCTAATGCAGCACTGTTTTATGCTGTACTCCAATAGGCACAAATACAGCCCATGACGTCCGGACATGAAACAGGCAGCAGTGGCTGCCGTTCATGGCCAAGTGTTCTCAGAGGTGAGAGGGAAATACACAGCCTGGGTCTGTGACAGTGACATGAATACAGTATATCTCACTGGTGTCTGTGTACACACAGACTTTCCACTCAGACCTCTCAGTGAACCTGGCTGCCGGCCTTCTGAAGGCTTAAGGGCTTGGCAGACTTGTTTGAGCTGTGTTGTGGTATCTCTTCTAGACAGCTGTTTGGTCAAACACACACTCCATCTATTAAGGTATCAAATTTGTATTCCAAAAAAGCACGACACCATCGATTTTGAATTTTAACTAGACATCAGACAGTCAGAATTTAAGTTTGTTCCTCTGTTGTAGTTAAGGCTTTAAGCTTTTGATGTTCAGCGTGATGTAAAATCTTTTTCTCAGTCAGATTTGCAGTGTCAAGGGACAGACTGAGAGAAGAAATGCAATTATATTAAAAAGTACAACTTTGTTTATAGTTCAGATCAATTGAGGGATCTCATACTACACTATCTAATTACTGTGTTGATGGAGACGGAGGTGAAGGTTACTGTGATGCTGTGGTCTTCCTGCAATAAGAAGCTGAGTGCTGCTGCCCTCCAGAGGCCACAGACAGCAGCAGCACAGTGCAGCCTGCAACAAAACCATAAGCAATGTGTTATGAGATCAGAGAGAGGATGCACCTTTGAACCAAACCATTCATTATTAATCATCAATTCATACTTATATTTATGTATTTCATATTCATATATTCAAACTTGTTTTCCCCATTCTCTAATAATAATCTACTTACTACTGTAGTTTTCAATGTATAACATATTACGGTCAACATCAGTTTGCTCAGGTGTCAAACAACTATTTTTTAAAGGTCAAAAATGAACTTCCACACTCAATACACATTAGATTCTGAGTTTTTTACCATACAACACAACTTCTGACACAATGACTGACAAACCACCAGCCTCTTGGGATGTCTTTATCTTCTTTCTTTCTCCTGTGATTTATCGTTTGCATGCACAATAAACACATACTCTACACAGGTACAACAAGCAAGCAGATACAGACACACTTAGACACAACCAGCAGCAGACAAACACATTATAAAGATGATCAGCAGGCACCCATAACTTAGTTCCAAGCCAGTGAGTGTAGTATGAGTGTAGAGATCCCAATAGAGGAAACAGCCAGTGGGATGGACATATTTCACATTACATTCCTGTGGGCTGTAAATCTTATTATATTTCAGACACCAAATCCAATATATCAGCAATATGCAGTGTGTGACACTGGAAAACTGCATCAGTGTTTTGATTTGGTGTTTCTCTGATTATAGCTGAAGGCGACAATATTATAGACTACAACTCCAAACTGGTAACTTAAACTTTTGCTTTGTCAGTTGATGCTAAATTAAGCTGCCCAGTGACCACAGAGGGAAAGCCACCCAGACCAAAGTCAAATATGCAGGTTCTCCCAAAGCAGAAGCGGCTGGAGGAGGCCAATCAAAGTGAACTGCACCACTATCTGGCTTATTGCTTTGGGTAAGAAATGAAAGGCATGCTATGCAACCAAGTGTGATCTAATTTATTTGCATAACAGCATCCAGCTGGTCAAACACTTGAGCTGTAGTGCATATGCACAGATGTGAGTTTATACTAGATATAAACACATTCAATATTGAGATCTTTTACTTATTCCAATGCACAAAGCTTTTAATGCAACACAACTGAGAGGCTTAACATAAGCAGTGATTATAGCCTGTGATAGGTTTTCATTATACTGTTTATTATATGCCAACGCCACATTAATTTGCAATTAATTTAGCAGATAATTACACCTACTCACATGACAAAATAAACAGTGGAGATTGCCACAGAGAATGCCACATGTGGAGCATTAAAGTCCATTAGAATTCAGTTTTGTCTGCCACATATCTGCTCTGTAAATCACTTGTCCTGTGTTGACCAAAAAAGAAAAACTTGATGCTTTCATTGTGGCGTTTGTTTTACTTTAATTTGACATAATACTGTTCCTGTATCCGTCTACATAGATTGAATTTCGATACAGCCAATCGAATCTTGCATAAAGCAGTGATGTAATCTTGCATAGACAGAGCAGACTGTCACACTGAGCCAGACAGCAGCCTGCTACACCACACAAAAGCCACATAAAGTCTCCTTATCTAACTTACAAGCATGAACATATGTCTTGTGTGAGACAAACATTCACCCGGGGAAAGTGCACTGCTAACGTCAGTTTGTAGGACAGCAAATTTTCTCAATTGAATGGCAAATGTCACTTTGGTCCAATGAGACGCTGGTGTGATCCTCACACTTCAATACCACTAACAACACTCTCCCCATTACATCTAGGCACTTGTCTCTTGTTCCCTACAGTGTAACACTGACGCTCTGGGACCGACTCTAAAATAATAATGGGTAAACAGTGGAAATAAGTTGCTAAAAGTAATGAATAAAGAGTTGAAATAGTTAGCTAAAAGCAAGTTGAAATAAATAGCTAAAAGTAATGGATAAACAGTTATAGTAGTTAGCTAAAAGTAATGAATAAACAGTTGAAATAATCAGCTAAAGCAGCCTAAATTAATAAACATTTGAAATGTCGACCTTCTGCCAACTTGACAGAAGCAACATAAACATTAATAATTCCACTGTATCTATATCCCCTTTTATAATGAATATTGTTGAATAACATCTGGTTTATAATCCATTCATAAGGGCACATAGGGAACATGGCGGGTTGTGATGAAGAAGGGGTACTTGAGTTAATCTGACAGGGCCAACGGTGAATATGAGTGATGAGAATTTAAAAAAATTACTAATGATTGTTCAAAAGTGCATTTATTCAATTCATTCTTTTGGCACTTCAGTTATGATCACTGGTCACACAGTTAACATGAAACAAAAGTGAGCATCCCAGTACTGCTGCAGCTGAAGCTATGTCAAATTTACTGCCCAGCAGAAATTCAAACTGTTATCATGATTAATAGAGCAGTTCTTAGAAAATGTTTAAGCAAATGTGATTTTTTTTTTAAATCAGTACATTTCTTACAATAATAATAAAATAAGTAGTAATATGATTTTTAAGGAATGAATAAATATAATTCGTTAGGGAAGTTTTAATTTTTGTTCCAGGGGGGATCATTATCAGGGATTGTTTTTACATTTAATCGTAAGAAAATACTGTAATAAACAGAAATGCTCACAAATTGTTTCGTTATATTACACAATTAAATGGATAAAATATTTCACATAAAGGCGACATACAGTATAAAGTGATATAAAAAAAAACATGCAAACAGACAGCACCAAGATGAATCTAACAGAAAGCAGCTTTGGCAACAACTGACATTTTCTTTACCGAAGGAAGGAGAAAAAGGTTCAATTTCACTAGCTCAAGGCATCGTCAGTATAATGAATCATTTCAAACATGCAGTAAGCTTTAAATGCTTAAAAAGTTTTTTAAAAAATTACATTATAAACTTACAAAGAAAGGTTCAAGGAGAGGACACAAAATGACATTTTAGTTCAAGTTAAAGGTAAACACTGATGGATATCATTAAATCATTCTTCCACTCTGGTGTTCTCTTTGGCTGTGTCATAAAGTCCCAATATATTGCTCCTAATGCAACGTCTTAGGCACTGTATCATGTAGACTCATTTTACCAGATGTCTCATTTAATTTCAAAGTCACGATTTGAGCTGGCTGGTAATTTTGGCAAAGTTACCGGGTAAGCTTTCAATCCTTGCTTAACGTCTAAGGGTTAGCCTTTTTCACAAAATAAATGCATCTGTTTGAGTAGTCTTTACACACATGTTCAGAGTTCCGCCAGCTCCACACATGAGCGCTAGTGCTTTCTCTCGAGGTAATTTGAGGGAACCCATCCCTTCCTTGGTCTGCCATTGTCCAGAATCTTGCAGTACCACCATCCATTGGGGTTTCTATCCAGGACCTCCAGACTCGTCCCTTCAGGGAATCCCATGGTCTCCTCGTCACCATGGTAATCCGCTATGGAGACATACACCTCTCTGAGGTTGTTATGGATGATGTGGGGCTTGGGTTTCACCGTGGACACAGGGAGGGCATTCTTCTGAGAACTGAGGCCAAGGGATTCAGAGCTACCGGTACCGGACCTGTTCCTGCTGGGTAGTGCTATGTTGTTTGGAGCCAGGCTGCGTGGCACAGTGCCAAAGGAGGCATTGCGTCTCACTGTGGGGCTGGCACGAGGGTGGTCTGTGGAGTTTAGGGACTCGTTTCTCCTGAGAGAGCCAACAGGGCTAGGACCATCCCTGATCGGGCCTGATATGAATACAGACTGAGGTCTGACAACCTGCTGCTGTTTGGCGCTATTCTGCTTCCGTGAACCGAATAGGCTGGTAGGTTTGGAGAGGCCACCTGGAGGCTTGGAGGGAATGGGTGGGGTGACCTTCTTTAGGTTTTGGTTGATGTTGTTCAATGCCTGCACCCTTTGTTCATTCTTCTCCAGGCTGTTGGACTTGCTGAGGCTTCCCGGTTTTGTCGGGGTGCCATCAGATTCAGACCCTGCCATGTCATCTTGTTGCCTGACGGGCTCAAGGTAATAAGTTGGAGCCCAACCCTCTGAATTGCCCCAACGTACATACCACCAGCCACTCTCCTGCTTCTCCACCACTTCCACCTCCACTCCAGCAGGGAAGCTGAGCTCAGATTCTTGGACTTTCTCATAGGGATCTGTGGTGCGATACAGGTTGGAGCCTTCCAGGTCAGAGTCTCCACGGCTGCCTTTAGAATAGATGGAAGAGAGATCGGATGTGCTCTGAGAGGAGAAGGAGTCCTCTGAAGAGATGACTGAAGCTGTCTCAGAGTCCTCACCTTTAGTTTTGGTGCCGTTCTTCAGCTGCCCTGTTGGCCGCAGCTGTCTTCTCAAGGTGCTGATGTCCATCTTCTCTGCACTGGACGCCTTGGCTAGTTGTGGTTTAGGCCTCACCACTGGCTTTAGTTTTGAGGAAGACTTGGAAGAACAGGATGCCTTGCTTTCCTCTTGATCTTTCTTAGTTCTGGACAAATCTGGGGTGGAGTCAGTGGAGGCAGATTTTGGACTGGATGCCTCCTCAGCTTTGTTTAAAATTGGGCTCCCATTCAAGTCGATCTTGAACTTGTTACCTGCAGGTCTCCAACCACCTGATGTTGGGTTTGCAGTCTTGCCGGTTTCTGACAAGACACTTGTCTTGGAGGAATTCGAGTCCCTGCTGCACTGCCTCTCTGGTGTGTCCCTGAAGAGCCGGAAGCCATCATTCTCATAGATACACTCTTCCTCTCCTTCCACCTCCACCTCAGCCTCATGGCCATCTTCAAATGACTCACCCATCTTGAAGGAGGCACTGTGGAGTGACGAAGCTGGAGACGGCTTGGAGGACAGGTGGGATCCCTTCTCGGAGGAAGTGTCCTCATTCTTGACATCCACCAAGGAACCTTCTCCCCTCAGAAACTCAAACTCAGACTCCAGGTCCAAATCACCAATGGCAGGGACATCATATTCTGGTTCTTCATACACTGGCCTCCCAGGAGACACAGGGGACTCTGGAGCTTCAGACCCGGGGCTGCTGGGAGGTGCAATCTCCACTGAGTCTTGTTTTTTTACAGGCGGAGCTGGGGGTGGAACTTTTGGGCGGCACAGAGTGCTTGTTCTACGATTCAGGTTGGGCTTCTTACGTTTGTCAATGTAGGAGCAGGGAGCCCAGCCCTCTTTCTCTCCTATCTGGACATACCACCAACCACCAGAGTTCTTCTCAATGACCTAAAATACATGTTCAAAGAAAGTTTAGTCTTTATATGAAGGCATTTTTATACATTTTAATTTGATTTAGATTTTCCCTTGGAGAAGGTAGAGTTGTTACTGAGGTATGATGAATAAAAAAGAAGGAGACTTTGGTACCAAAGTTTAAGATTGTCTAGTTAGAAAAAGAATGCTTACCTCTGCTTTCTGTCCTCCATTGAAAGTGATACCATCAGATATACAGGACTGGAAATCTGCAATGGTGTAATACTCTGCTTCAACTGTAGGGGGCTCTGGTGGGGAGGGCAACTGAAATCCCTATGCATAAATGAAATTGGCATTGTTAGACACACTGTCAGTGGTGGAAGGTACTGTAGTAGATGACGACATTTATCAGTTGTTAGCATTTCCAGACTTTACCAAGCTTCTGGTTTCATTAAATAATTGTTCAAGGATTTACTAGGTAAAATTATTTATTATTTCACAAAAAAGCATAGATTAGGAAAACAAGTGCAAAAAAAAGGAGGGGGGCTGACCCTTAGATTGGGAACCACTGGACTGAAATACCTACATTTATAAAAAAGCAAAGTAAAAGTAGTACAAACTAGCTCCACCTCAACCAACTACAGCAGTAAAATGCTGCTTTACACACTGATGCATCAGTATTAATCTAATATTGTCATGTAAAAATGTAACAGGAGCCATGTTTTTGTTACCTTAACTTCTATACTTCTACTACTACAATTTCTCTCAGGATTCTAATTGTACAACTTGTACTGAAATATTCTTTCTCTAATGTATTGTTACTTTAACTTACAGCATCTGGACACTTCTTTCACTACTGCTTATTATTTATTAGTGTTTGTTGCTAATTATTTGTACAAAGGAAAAGCCATATACATCTGTCATGTGAATGACCATTAAATACAGAGCAATTCCATACAGCGATTATGCCTCTGATGTATCCACTTTCCATTATAGATTTGTCTTGTTTGTTTGTTCTTCAACAGAGAACAAAAGTTAAGACCACATTGCCATTTAAAATTTTTCAAAAGGGCTATAGATTCATTAGTACCTATAAACAGTTTTTCAAGCTCCATGATCTTCAACAAGTAAAAAAAAAGATGAATGTCTAGAGGAATAGATGGATGACTAAAATATCAAACATTCTCACCAAGGTTGCATCTCTTCGAGGAGGAGGTTTTTGCCTGAGAACTGGGGAACCTGTGAAACATTTACAAAGAAAAAACATTGTTAAGAAAACACATGTATAAGCCTCAAGAGATTTAAGAATTATTAGTAATCTACGTGTGAAGTAAATTCCAACATTCACAGTGAGATGACTAACCAATTTCCACCCGATGAGGGGCGATGCGGGCTACAGCTGGTGAGGCAGGTTCTGCTTTACTTTTTCCATCCTGTGGGGTATTGACAGGGCTGGAGTCAGCACAAGGAATTGGCAAGCTGATCTCCTTCCTGGCCACCTGGGGGCTCTCTGGGACACCTTCGGTCTGCACATCTTTCTCACTCAAGGCTTTCTTGTTGAGCAGGTTACTGATCTCCATGATGTTTCCAATGATCTCCACTGGGCCTGTCACTGTCTTCTTCCGGGGAGAGAGGTCATCCTTCATCTTCTTCAGGTAAGAAGCTGGAGCCCAGCCCTCTTTATCCTGGTACCTGTAAAGTAAGTTGGAAGAGAAAAAAGATTAAAAAACATAATCTTTTTGTAATGAATGAAGTAAGAAATGTCTGAAGCAAGTGAGCAGAGGTTTACCTGATAAACCACCAGCCTTCCAAGTTCTTCTGAATCACCTCAACAATGGCTCCTTTCTCAAAAGCAATCTCATCCTTACCCTGGCTGGTGTAGGGCTGCACTGTTACGTACTTCTCTTCTGCCAAAGCCAAAGCAAAGAACGACAACAACGCTAAGATTTTGAGGGCTGTGAGATTGCTGAAAACCATATAATCATTTGAAAAGAAAAGAAAAAGAGGCTGTATATTCTATAGGCTTTATATATTTATATGATCAAACTGCAAAAATATGAATAAGATAATAATTAGAAATGCATTATGCATGCAGCAAAATATTATTGCATTGGAAATGCTTTCTGGCAAGTGGTTCAGCTGCTAAATGTGCTGTATGTTTTAAAATGTTGACATCTGTCAATATTTATTTTTATGAAACTGAGAGGAACTTTATAATGCAGAGAATAACTACAGGAAAAAATATGTTGCCAATATAACAGAATGTATTTCTCAGAGGTTATTCGTATAGTGTAATTTACTGTCTAGATCATTGTTTTGCAATATATCGCATAGAGAAAAATATAATGTAGAGTTAGCATCATTATTATTATCACTGTAATGTATTATGAACTACCATCTGATTATAAGGAGTACTGGGGTTAGAGGATATGTTCACAGTCTGTCTTAAAATAACACTCAGATGCCCATGTGTACATTAAAAGCACTGTTGGTCACTAATTGTTCTTTCTGTCTATACTGGCCTCAAAAGAGATCCCCTCTTAAACCGAGTTCAATTTAAGACAATTTCGCCCAAAGCTAATACAAGGTTTCACTAGTCAGAGTAAGAGTATCTTCCAATATTACAGTGTTTTATTCCTTCTTGTTGTTACTGTCACTCCACCACGACTCAGTAAGGAAACACTATGAAGCATAACACGCAAATTTTGGCACAGAAAAGACCCAATTGATTTGACCGCTTCACACTGCTTTAACCTTTTTTTGCATTAAATGAAGACTGTAGATTTTGTCACCCAGCAATGTATTTGCGGCCAGTGTAGATAGGAGCAAAAATAATGACTAACAGCTCTTTCAATGTACATAACGGCAGGTGACCAACACATAATGGACACATTTTCTAGAAAGAGTGTGAACCTTGCAACTGAGCAAATACACTGAACAACTGGTCAGTAACCACTAGAGTTCTGGTGGTAGACCACCCTGCAAATCGAGCGACAACGCAAATTGTTGCATGTTCTTGTTGCAAACATGAACTGGAGTGCAATCTTCACAGAAAAGACCAATACCAAAAATCACAAATTCTGTGAGATCCTGGGTGGAGAGGCATGGGCAACGCAGACTGTATAGCCTACCAAGGGAATTGGAGGTGAGTGAATTAATGAAGCTAACTTCAGGTAAAGCTGTTTACTTACAGGTATGTCACCCTCAGGCGACACACAAATTACATAATTGGCCGCAACTGTCATTCACAAATATTTAAAACAAATCTTTATTACTGGCGCCAACTGGATTTGAATACTTAAGATTAGAATGGTTTCATATCACGCAATACATGATTTAATCTGCTGACTGTCAACAACTGGAACCGACCTGGTCTAACTTGGTCATGACGCCCAAATTAATTCATAATCGGCTCATCAGACATAATCTGTGTTCCTGCCTTACGGCAACAACCTTAAACCGCAACATCCCCCATTTGAGCCAGTCTCCTTCTCTCTCTCTCTCTCCTCATTTCCTATCAACTCTCTGCTATCAGCTCTCTATAAATACAACTAGTATTAGTGCATATTCCTCCAAATATGATCAAATGTAGTGCCCCAAAAATATCAACCACTTTAGAATAATTAAATTCACTGCTATGCATAAAGGGTATTGACCAAGAGGAACTACAGCACATGGGGGGAGGTAGTGTCCTTGGCCCTGTGACAGTGATCATCTCCTAACTCAGCACATAATAGAGAGCAGAGGCTCCGTGCTGATTTATGCATCCCCATGAGGCCAAGGGGCAGAGCAAAGACATCATTTCCTGTCATTATAGCAATTCCTGTCTAAACACAGACAGCACAGGAAGTGTGTTCAAAAAGGAGAGGAGCACATAAAAAGCACTGTGTACAGTTGGTACACAGGAATCAACATTCTGGTGACAAATTTTTCCGTTTTCCTTTTCTCCACCCGTTTCCAAGGTTGTGTAGGAGCTTAAATGGGTGTGGGATGGTAATTCCCTTTACTTGCAGAAACTACAGTGGGCTCCACGGGTAAAGATATTTCTGTATGTTTTATTTTCCTTTCGCCTGGTTCTTCCGGCCTCTTTGTGTCGGGGCTGGTAAACCGTTTTCCTCTCACCAACCTCTTTCAAACAATATCCAGCAGTGCAATGAAGGGAAACTCTGAATCAGATGTTATGTTAACCACAACATGCATCGCCTGCATCAGTGTTATAAATTATTCTTGTGGAGTCAGCAAAATATCAATTTTTTTTTTTTTTTAAACACAAAGCAGGATTTCAGTCATAGGGTGGAAACAACTCTCTCTCCACTCAAGAGAGCAGCGTCCACTGCCAAGCGCAAAGTTTGGGCTGAACTCAATAGCCTATCCTCACTCCGCTGTCAGCTATCCAAATGCATCTCCTGTGAAAAAAAAAAAGAAACCCCTTGGCCTTGGTAAGAAGAACATGTGCAGGTTTGTGATTGAGAATGTGATTTTTTCTTGCTAAAAAAGGGAGAAATTAATACGACTCTTTGTTTATCTGACAATATTGGTTGCTATTTCTATCTAAGCATGCTAAATGTCTGTTCCTACCACACTTTGGTAGAACTCATTAGAAAACTACATACACGCTTCATTTGCTCATAAAAAAGCAAAATATGGCTCTAAAATGCAGCATGAGGCATTCCAAAGTCTATTACGCAACTACTTTCAGATGAGCGAGTCGTTTTTTTCTGTAATTCTGGCAAGATTGGTTTTGGCACACGGTGTTTAATTATAACGAAAATGCTTACATGGAGCAATTTTGTAACATAATTTGAGCTTAGCATCAATAATTGGTGTATATAAAAGTTGCTGATTTCACCTTTGCTTTCCAGGCTCATTTCATATTAACGTCAGTTAGTGGTTAGTTGTGGTGGATTGTGGCTCATGATAAATGCATTCGCTGGAAGACAACACAGGATGAAAGAACAAATGTGCGTGTGGACAGGGACGAGTTGAGCCATGAGATAAGAGACAATAAGAAAGATGGGGTGAGGAGAACAATAACAAAAGGGAGGGAGGGAGGGAGGCAGGGAGGGAGGTGATGCAGCATCTGTCTCAGTTCACCTCGGCTCTGCTGCCTGCTGATGACACCCCCCAACGTCCATCTCCGGTCCAGCCTCTTCAGATGAGCCTTATGTCGCTTAGTAACTGACAGACACACGTGGTGACCAGACGGCAACAAACAAACAAACATGGGAGACATGAAGAGCAAGCACAAATGTTACACAAACACACAGCACACGAATGACATGGATCGAACCAAGAAAGCCCCATTATTAGCTACATGGAGGACATAGAAACAAAACACGGTGGACAGTTAGAATGGATGGAGGATACAGAGGAAGTGTTAAACCAGGGCATCTTCTCCGTGGCCTGTAATTAGGATGTTGTAAGCATGGTTTTCCCATCCTGTTGTGTTAGAGCATCTGGGACACACATTGCTGCAGCAAGGAATGTCATCCAATTAAAAGAGCAGCTGACAGTGCCGCTGGTTGGAGTTGTCAAAAAGTCTATATTTCCTTGGTGCCTTTTGTAGGTAAAACAGTGGAGATGGAAAGGACTTGTGCCAACTGCCAGATTTGTGTTACATGTCACTATGACAGAAGAAGTAGCTCCTGTAAATATGCACGGCAACAAGAAAATCCCTTTTCATCAACTAAGATACTCCTGTTTATCTGGCAGTGAACCGCGGACACAACGTCATCCCACGACAGAACACCGACCGGCTTCACTTCGTCTCACACACGGGCAACACTCACCTATCATACCATATCCACCACTATCTCCCAAACCCAAGAAACTGACGACCGACTACCACCCTCCGTAAATCATGCACTAATGTGGATCGTCTGTATTAGCCTCCTACCTTAGCACAAAGACTGCGAAGCAGGGGCGAAATGCGTTAGAACCTGAGCATCCGTCCAAAAAGCCACTAAAGATCTCGAATTCACCCACACATTATTAATCATCATCGTTTGTCTGCAATTCATACAATCGGAACAGCGGTTAAATACCTGACATCCTCACCATTTTTGCTGTTATGTACTCAGATCATCTGGTGCTTCCCTGGCAGTTACCAGGCCAGCCACCACCGACATCGTTGCAGCGAGACGCCTTACTAGTCCCAGCCGAGCAGAGTGGGCCCCGCCCGCCCCCTGTGTCAATCTTGCGCTTGAAGAGCTGGCTGGTAGGCTGGATGCTTGTAACTGATTGGAGCAAGCCAAGCTACTTCTGTATCGCCTCTTCTTTCTTTTTCCAGTCTTTATGCCTTGGCTAAGCTAAGCTGGCTGCTCAGTAGGTTTTTCAAATGAGCACCATCACAGACAGCCTCTCCACCGTCGGCTATCAAGCTCCACATCAACTCTGCCAGGAAGTGAATAAGGCAACATATTTCCCAAGAATAGTCTACCTAGTCTCCTGTTTAAGCAACCTACCAGTGCCCTCACTCTTTTCTCAAGACCAGAGGAAAGAAGCGGCGGAGGTGTGTTACTTTGATCATGGGGTAACGCTCTCCTAAACAGCACGCTCCTGACTTCTCTCCCTTTCCTGAAAGATTCCAAAATTTTAGTATTGTCAGAATACACTGCGTGTTTCTTCTGAGTGACACAACGGTGGTCCG
The DNA here is from genome assembly GCF_004916995.1 of Morone saxatilis. Taxonomy (NCBI): domain Eukaryota; kingdom Metazoa; phylum Chordata; class Actinopteri; family Moronidae; genus Morone; species Morone saxatilis. Next base: position 13,124,011 of record NW_023339751.1, on the reverse strand, counting down.
TCACCCGAGCGTGCTGAAGACGCACACGACCTCGACAAAGAGATGCTAGGTTTCATGCCATTCCCACTGACTGACTCAGCACACACTAAACACTAATTAGCACTGAACAGATTTGTCCTTTGCCGAAGAGACACCTGCAGCCAACTCAGCTATCTCTGACAGAGCAGAGAGGGAGTGCTGGGTTAGGGTTCCTGCGTATTCAGGCTTAGTGTGTGGTCCATACACTCTGATGGGATATGCCATAAGTGTCAAAACATCTTCAGTTAATAAATGATGTGTTTCTGTAAATCCCCGCAACAGG
>NW_023339751.1:13082732-13123685 GCF_004916995.1 Morone saxatilis | reverse complement strand
CAAATAGCTGAAGACTCTAACATGATTAAAACATGTTTTATATGTGAAAATATTCCACTTTTCATGAATTATTGTGTCTTTTCAGATAACTGAATGACAGGTCAAGTAAGCCAACAGTGTGATGGGGACGCTACACTGATGAACTGATATTTGACAAACAACATGTGAGTCCAAAATACACATGCTTTGAGGTTCAGTGTTGTGTTTTTTACATTAGAAAAATAGTTTGGCCAGTTGGGAAACAGTCTTACTTACTTTTTTGTGAGAATTAGATGGGATGATTGATTGAAAGTGAATAAACATATTTCCCAAAATGTCTACCTATTCCTTTAAGCAATAAAAGTGTATTTTTTTCTAAGAACAAGGAAGAGGGGGGGTGTGTATACTTTGATCAGTGGGTAAGCTGTCTAAGCAGTCTGATCTCTCCCTTTTGAAAGAATTCCAAATCATTTTTATTTTCAGAAATACATGCTTTTTTCTGTGACAACGTGGTCGTACAGAGTGCTGAAGACCACACGACTGACAAAGAGATGCTGAGTTTCATGCCATTCCCATGACTGACTAGACACATAAACACTAATTACACTGACAGATTGTCCTTTGCGAAAACCCCCTGGCAGCAAACTCCAGCTATCTCTGACAGAGCAGAGAGGAGTGCTGGGTGTAGAGGTTTGCGTTTAGGTTAGTGTGTGGTCATACACTTGTGGTATGCATACATGTCAAAATCTTCAGTTAATAAATGTGTGTTCTGTAAATCCCAATGGAAAAAAGGGCATTTTAACATATTAAACACATTGTGAAGCAGTAACACTGTTTAGCTTCATGTATTCTCTCTCTCCCTCCATCCTTGAGTCATAAGATATACAACACCAAGGGGATCTAGGGTCCCATTGTTACAGAGTACAACAATTGTACAGCAAAAGATGTTTTGGCCAGAGTGCTGGAAAATCTTGATGTTTGTTTGGAAGTGTAACACGCAACCTAATTATTTCCGTGCCTCCAGTTTGTTGGGTTTTCTCTAACACAATGCTACATAACTCTTAACATATAAGCTGCCGTTGTTGCACTACCTGTGATCAAAGCCTGAGTATGTGACACTAATTGAGTTCTACTGCTCTTATAATGTTCTCTCCACTAATATTAAAATTCTTGAAGAGTGAGACAGCTTAAGCTGCTTTTCGATGTCTTGACAACCGTATCTGACAGGGCCATCAAGATGATTGCATGACTGGACGTCGTCTTCAGATTGTGTCTGCATTACATTCTGGCAAATCGAACTCTGCATAGGTGTGTTTCTTATCAGGGTTTTGGATGCCTCTCTGACTCCAGTAAGCTCATCAATTTTAAATCAACACTCGTCTACTGTGCTGTAACTTATCAGCAACCCACAATGATGAGCAGACATTGCATGAAATAGTATAATTCATGTCAGAGCTTGCTCTAATTAACAATAACCATGATTTAAAGAGCATGACGCATGAGATACTCTCCTGTTTTCTTGCTTACTGCTGATGGAAACACATGCCTCTTTCATGAGCTCACTCCACAGAGGTCATATCATGTAATATCGCGCTGCATCTCTACTGTACAGTGCATTACTGTACAGCAAATCACTTCTGTGGTTGTGGTCTCTCCTGGCACTCCTCCTTGCTGTTTACCCAGGTCTGAATCTAAACTCTGTTCAAGCGTGCTTATGATGGCAGGCAGACAGAGAGAGGTGTTCACAGTAGCCCGGCGCCAGCCGTTAGTGTAGGCAGTGGTGAAGTAGGGGCGAGTGTTCTCCATTTTGTCACTGATCAAAGATTGAGGATTGAGGGCAAAGATGGCTTCTGTGTGTGGGTATATAACAGAGTGTGTGAGGTGTTTGAGAGTGTGCGCGGGTGGGCAGTGACAGAAGAGTTTGTAGTAACTTACCTTCCCCAGCTTTAGAGGCGCCTAGCTCCAAGTCATCTCGTGTGCCACTGTGAGAATTGAGATAGGTAGCAGGGACCCAACCCTGCTCCTCTGCAGTGCTGACAAACCACCAACCTGTGGAAACATACAGAGGCTGAAAATCCCCAGGATTATGTAGGATGTTTAACAAACATGTCATACAATGCATTTCATAGCAAGATAAAGTATGTATAGCCAAGACTTTGAGTGCAAGGAAATACAGGAAAATGTCTTTGGAGGTCTGGAAGATTTGTTGAAATTTTGCAGATGAATTGGTGCTGTGATAAGATTCCCGCCCCAAAAAGTACACATCATAAATCTCTACAAAAAAAATCAACACAGATGATGAATCACAGGGATGAGCTACAAATGAAAATGGACATGAGGAACTTAATTGTGCTGCCAAAAGAATCTATAACTACATTCAGGGCCAAGAACATCAGAGGGAACACCGCCTGGCTGTAGCTCGACTCGTGACGAAATCTTGTTTAACCTGTGTTTCATCAGGATCAATTATGATTTCAGTGGGCAGGACATTGCTGAAATGGTGTTACAAGCCAAAATATCCATTTGCAATGTTGTAGCTGATTAGACTCACTCCTCTGGGTTCCTCAGACAACTGCTTTATGACAAATGCCTCAGCTTTAAAGGTGCATATACAAAATAATGTTTCACTTTAAACAAATCTGATCCCAATAAAGCCAGTGGAGTACAGGGATCCATTGTGTTAGATAAGGTGTAATGATGCAGTACATATGTACACTAATCATAACATTTGAACTTGTGCTAAATCACTTCCACACAAAATTCCCCGCACATTTGTTATACAGTGTCAGCTCTCAACGGTAGACCAAAGTGACGAAGCTGGCACAAAAACTGACCTATGGTATGCCACACATACGCTATTTGTTGTGGTAACGGAAATACAATATGGCTGACAGCTGTCTGGACAACCTATAAAGAGGATAGGAGTGTTCCATCATACTTTCACAGCTGGTCCAAACATCCAGTTTTTCCTACAGAAATGGTGTGTTATGACGTAGTTTTCATCAGTTAATAAAAAGAAGAATGTAGTATGACAGACAGGAACACAAAGAGGATGTATTGTATTAATTATTTGGTAAAGGTTGAGGCATAATCATAGGACGCTAATATAGAAATAACAGCAAAAATTGTAGACCCCTGAATTAAAGCAATCACTTAACCTGCAAGTAGTGAAGTATGAAATATGTAAATATGTCCTTCTGTAGTCATGCATCACGAGTAGACAGGCAACAATTTAAAGGTCGCTATAGATTAGAAGAGGTCATTACTGGTGTTTGAGGTAGACAGTGCTTCTCACTGTCTTGGCTAAGAATTTTAAATTTTTAATCTACGTTTCCTGGTTAAATAAAGTGTGAAGAGTGTTGAAGAGTCCATTATGTTGGATCTGCTATATGTGGAGACATTTTTTTTAAGGTCGGAGAGAAAAACACACAATTTCCCACCTGCTGGATGATTACATCTTACAGTATCTCTCAGAGTGGATATACAAACCTCATACAATATATATATATATATATATACAAAAGCATGTTGAAGAGTTGTTTTGGCAAAGACATCATGGCTTTCACTGCAATTTATTTCTGCCAGGATGCCCGTAGGATTTGGTATCAGGTCCCTTTCTCAGGCAGTTCCATACGACAAATATGGTTATAAAAAACAAATCATTTTAATTTATATTATATAATCCCGAATTCTGATGACTAACATTGTTCCTTAGCCATACGCCTATCTGTCCACCAAATGTAACTGGAGCACTAAAAGATACCCTGATGACAGACTAAATGCATGACTTTCTCAGAACAGGAAATAACACAGAAAATCTTTCCAGGCCTTTTTTATATTACACATGCAATCTCTGTGATTCATGTGAAGGATGATTTATGTATCTGATGAACCTGCTAAGCTACAGAAGAAGAAAATGCCATCAGCCGTACAGTTATGTTATTTTGCATAGAGTTAGGGTGGATGCAGATAGGAGGATACTGTTAGTGTCTGGCTCTGAGCAACATGCTGGCTAGGGCTCAGGTACGTAACAAGCCGTGTAATGCGCTCAGTCTTTGCACCAAAGCTGTGGCTTGAACAAAACCTCATGCCAATAAATCACACAGAGCAGCAAGTTACAACAAAACAAAATGGTGTCTACAACATTCAGAACCAAAGGACTCAAAATCCAGACTTCTTCTCTCCACAGTGGAGTTGAAAGCAGAAGATGCGAGGATTGTCAAACATTAATTACACTGACATCTTAATTTTAAAGTTCATTAAACAAACATTTTGCAATACTTCATTAAGTCACTGACAACATTTAAATATATCCTATGTGTCGTGTTTAATGACCAGCAAAGGGCAACATCAACTACATTACTGGTACATTAAATTAAATTGACCATTATAAAGAAAGGTCAGCTTGGCAGGAGTAAAAAGACCTGCGTCAACTCAATAAAGAAAAAAATCCTTACATTTGCAAATTTGCCATTTTCACACTGACATGCAAGCTTACGGAAATGTCATTTTCCCTTAAGCAAACTGACACTCATAAGCAAATATAAGAATAAGGTGTGGCAATGTACTTTAATTGAGAGCACTAGGCTATAAGACACAGCCACTTTAAACGGTCTGAGTAAATATACACTGTTATTGATGGCTTGGGCTGCCTTGCCTGTATCTTTCACCCATCCTCCCATATGACAGGTGCTTAGGCTGAGTTCACTGAACCTCAAAAGAAGTAATAAAAGTACTTTTAAAAATGCACACATTACACAAGTGCTGATTTCCTGGCCATTGCAGGTTTATATCAGACAGGCTGCAAATTAGGTGGAATGTAGAGAAAAAACAGCTTCTACACGAGAAACCTGTTTCACGTCTTTTATAACGAGTGACTGCAATTCAACCTGGCAAAAAACAGCTCCATACTTTATGTATAAGCAAGACAAAATGACAAAAATCCAACTTTTAATGGACATGAGATTATTATTATCTATAGGTTATGTTTAGGGCTTCAGATTTCAAATCAAACCTGCCTATTATTGTTGCACAATTAATCGAAATATTATCGAAATCGCAATATGGCAAGAAGCAGTGAGGTAAAATGTGGGAAAAACAGCATTATCATGAAGTACTGTAGTGCTGCACAGACGCCCCGGCCAACAAACCTTCTTCTCCCGATGTAAGATGTTGATTTTAACCGTTTTTTTGCGATGCAAAAATGATCATTCCCACACTTATAGTTCATCATATTGCAATCGCAATAGCTGTCAAAATAATCGCAATAGGAATTTTTAACCACATCCAGCCCTAACTGTTACATATTGTATCTTCTGTTGTGTTAATTCTTCTGGAATATTTATCCAGGAGGGCCGGGAGGGGGATGTGATTCTTAACTTTTGGATAATGTCCACTTCATATTTGACAGGTTTATCATCTGTACATTCTTCATAGACCTTAAACTGAGGTCATTACATAAGAAGCTGTTTTGTGGGCCTCCTGCTGCCAAGATTTAAAAAAAAAAACGTTAAAAGTAAAGCTAAGAGAATAGTGAAGAGTGAATGAAATGGCAGATAACTGAAACAAGATCAGAAAAAGAAAGTATTCTCTCTTCCTCGTTTCCGGATGGCAGGGATTATCTGTACAGATGTGGGAGGAACAAAGGTGAAGGTAGCATACCTTACCTCTGGAATTATGTGTGGGGGTGTGTGTTTGAACGAGTACACATGTATCTGTGCATTTGTCTGATTTTTGATCCACCAACCGCCTTGAACCCCACAGCAGAGTGCGCGGACATAAAGCTACACCTGCTTCTTTATCTGTGCTTTTTTATGATGTGTCATTTTTTGATCATTCAATATCACAACCTGCTTTTCTCCATGTCTCCCTGTCTCCCTATCCACGTAAGGAAAAATTAAAAACCTTGGAAAGCTGCTGCAGAGTTTCAACCACAAAGGGAAAAAAAGAACACAGCCAATTGCTGACTGGCTATACACTTTGCTTAACATTATTCAATATTACGATTATAGCTACTTAGTCAACATCCTGAGTAAATCAAAAACCTTTTAAAACATTTGAGCAGAGTTTAGTTTTGTAACCCCCACTGCCTTGGGGTCAGTGGTTGCATAAGACAATAGCTAAACCCACAACCCTCTGGTGGAGATCTCATATAACACCATCACACCATAGGATCATGACCACAGACATCAACCTCAAATGTCACAGTCTCGGAAAGGAAGAAACCAAATGGTTTGTCTTGACAACACTGTTGTATTGCACCACATGGACATCGTGGATGTTTTAAGCAGAGCTGAGGGCAAGTTGTAACTAAGTTAATACCTCAGTATCCTGCTGTGAGGGGCAAAACTCTGGTCGTATCAAGTTAAATGCCTGCTTGATTCCATTTATTTCTGTAATAAAAATAAAGAAAATGATGATGTCAGCCTAATTTAGACAGCATGAAACATATAGATCCAGATTGGACATTTTGGAAAAAACATGTAGACTTTTTCTGGTGGAAAGTACGATGATATATAATTCTTCTATTTGTCCGATGATATATAATAAAAAAGCAAATTTCCAAAAAGGTGTCAAAATATTCTTTTAACTAACTATAAGCAAAGCATTTCAAAAACCAATTGATTGTATAATGTAGAAAAATCAGTACTGGTTATGTAAGTTAAAAGTTTGCAGCAATTTGACAAAACCAGATGGAAAAATGCTTCCTAGTTTTATGCTGTCCTCATAGTCTCACTTAACCTGTATTCTACCCCTGTGAGTGCAGATACAGTGGACAGACATATAGCGAGAAAGAGCAACATTTCTTAGCTGCATTTGTCTTCATACAGTATCTGCCATCTGGAAACTCTATCAGCTTTAAGACCCATGCTTCATTTTTACTGTAATCAACAACAGACTCTCAGCTGCAACAAGAAACTCGATTTATGCCATTTGGGGTTTTTCCTGAGGTGACTGGATGACTTATAAAACAAAACCGCAATCTACATATACAATCAATCAAGGGTGATACCTAAGCAATGGCATACATAATGTAGTGTGACATTGCAGTGTTCCTTAATGCCCTACTCATCCCTACAAATGTATCTTTGACTTCGAAATCAACATTGTTTTGTGCTTTGGAGTAACTCACAAAAGATTTCTACACATCTAGCATGAATATGAGAACCACAGATTTAGCAGCACAAGAAGGTTTTTTTTCACGACCTAAAATGATGAGGAATGCAGTGCCTCAGCAGTCCTGCAGATATCTGACACCACTGTTGAGCAGGAGAAAACCCCATTCATTTCCAGCTTCTGTATTCATTAACAGTGGATCCAGTATCAAAGCACAGGGGGAAAGCATCCAGTCCAATACACACACTTCTAGTTTTCATAAAACACTGGGTTTCAATTACCTGGGTGGCTCTGGTACAAGGGGGGAGGCAAAAACGGCACAACACAGCTTTCAAGAGCTGATGTTGACCTAAGGAACAACCTTTTCTCCCTCCCAACATCTGAATGGATCCCCTCATGGTCTGAATGAAGCTATAGCCCACAGCTTGTGTGCTCGCTACTGATTTGGAGACACAGTGGTCCTTGAGCATCTGAAAGCCCACCCTTCAAAATGCTAGGTTGAAATCAATGGTCAATTCTTCAGTAAGAGAGAAAGGCACCTTTTTGGCTCCACAGACTGATTTCTGTACGCTATTATTACCACTATGTGTGCTCTTAAATACTGTTATTGCTCCTGTTCTTCATCTCCTCTGCCTGTATCGCTCAGTGACAAGATGCAAGAAAATAAAGCAGTGGAAGCCTATGCTGAAAAGCAAGTTACAAACCTCCTATTTGAGTTTCCATATCTTAAAATACAGGACAAATTAATTTCTTGAGATGGTCATTTATATTTTCTATGGTAAACTGAAGGAATGTGGAGGATGGGGATTACTATGAGTGGATAATGTGTCTTCCATCTGCTGCTGCAACTTCAGCTTAAAAAAGACATTTAACACTTGGCAAGTTCTCTGCATCATGTCTTCGGTGGTTCATTGACAAGAATTATAGGGTTTTTCCTCTTTTATACAAGGAAACATGTTCTTGCTGAAACTGCACATACCAAATTGGGAAACTGAAGGTTTGAGCTATAGCAGCAGTAGAAGTTTAATGTTGACCTTGCCTTTAATCGTCCTGCATATCAGAGACAGAAAATGTGGAACGACCAGAATACATGATGCTGTCACACTGCAAATTCTGCATTTTAATTGCCGTTCTCTCATTAACTAAGTGATTATTATTGAAACACACCTTTTGGTTCTATTATCGAGGCACAGAGAAGAGTCAGCTGTCATTTTTCATAAATTGTAATCTGAATAATTGTAAGGATGAATATGAGGACCTAGGAGCATGTCTCAGGTGAAACAATAAATACTGCAGACTGTAGACTGAGGGCTTCAAGGAGAAGCACACTTTATTACCTTTACCAAGGTTATGTCTCCCATGTTTGTTTTTGTCTGGGCCTGATAGCTGAAAGAAGACTAAGAGCCTACAGCCACGCTAGCAGCTCTGTGAGGCTGTACTTAGACACAGCAGTGCCTCGAGTTAAACGCTAACATGGTCACAATGACTATACTAACAAGCTGATGTTTAGCAGGTATAATGTTTAAAGGTAAAGTCAGGGGATAATTAAAGTAATCAGAATAAATTATCTGGTCACCATGAATATCAGAACCCGATTTCATCCAGTAGTTGTTGAGATATTGAAGTCTGGACCAAAATGGCTAGACCAAATTGCACTGGCTTATATAATTTTATAGAAAACTTTTACAGGACTCATCCTTTAAAGAGTAACAGTAAGTCTGTGCTCTCTGAGTAAACTCAGAATCTCCCTCTCTGAACATCAAGCTCCTGCTGAGCTGAGCCCTGAGATAATCCCACTTCCAGCCTGAAGACGGAGAGCGGAGACATTATTGTGTTGGTACATTTTTTCCATGTGAAGGTAAAGAACATCCTGCACATCCATCATGCCATACTGTGGGCCAGACCTGCTTAATCTGCCAGGATTTGACTCCAGCAGTCTCTACGGGCTCTCAGCCAGGGAGCTGAACATCACCTGCAGGATACCTCTGTTTCCTTCCAGCTTTATGGCTCAGTTTTTTTAAAACTTAAAATATGTGTGTGCGAGGACAAAAAGGACAAAAAAAGCACATTTTATACAGCTAAGATTACGATCATAGTAAGTGACCCTTAAGACTCTTCCTGAAATTTCACTTACTCCACCCTGCTTAAGTAAGCTGGGTGGAGCAGTAGAGATACAATACATACTGTACATGGGTGGTGCCAGGGGGTCTTGGGGGAGCCGGAGGGACTGACAAATGTGAGCTGGTCTCTCCATAACAGACAGGCATTCCTGGAGTTCATTTGGCAAACTGTAATTCATAAAGCCTGATCTGGACTTGGAATCGAGACAAGTTAAACCCTGAATGGTCCACAGAGAAATTTTCTACACAGGACTGGGCACAACACACCAGACGCTGCCCTTGAGGGGTAGGCAAACCAGCTGTAATAAGTACAATATTTCCAGAAGTCACTGCAAATTATCTTTTCCCTTCCTACATACTACTCCATTAAAGGGCAAAGGTTAAACCACTGAATACAGAGCAATTGAACTGACCAACAAGGTTGCTAGCTTAGTTTTGGTTAACATCTCTCCGATATAGTGTAAACTGAGGAGGCATCCTGGAGGATCCATTAAGCCATTATAATGAACCAACCTCTCTGAACCACTAACTTTGGCAGGAAATGTCTTTTTCCATTTTCTCCCTGAGTTTCCCCCTGCACTACTCTCTCCTCCTGAGCCAGCATTTCCCCCTGGCAAACTCTCATAAAATAGACAATTAAAATAGCTGCAGATGGGAGTGAGGACAGAATCAATAATTATAAAACCAATTTAGTTTTTTTCACTAAAACTAAAAAGCAACTTCTATAACATTTTCAAATTGCTCCTTTAGATTGGATTTATGTTCATGGGAGTTATTTAATAGTAACTCAACAAACCAGAAATCAATATAAACTACTGTACTAACTGAAACAAAGGCCACGACACAAACTGTATAGTCAAGCCAGTGCGATGGAAAATACTGCCTTGGCTCAGGACAGCAGGCTGGAAAAGTGGAGAAAGCTGAGCTCGCTTATAGGTCTGACCTAGATTCACTAGCCCTGTCAAAGGCATATATTATCTAATCCAAGGTAAGGAAAAGTCGATAACTGCACTGGGCAGCAGTCACAGCCACAGTCTATGGTACAGTAGCTTTAACAGCAGGACTTCTGCTGAAGGACTGGGGTGAATGGCAAAGAGCTAAAGTTTTCCATTTCTAGATCTGTTTGATCTACACTCACACCTTTGTGTTAAAAAACACTCATATAAAATTGGTCAGACACACTGATACAAAATTAGATGGCAATATGACAGCATGCAGATATTTTCCACTCAGTGCATTCAATGACTCTGCAGGGGAACCCATGCTGGTTTAAATCTGCATGGCTTTAAAGGAAAATGTGTGACTATAGCTGGAGGCTCAATAAAAAACCATACAGCCCTTTGATCATTATAAATGTAATAGACACCTTTTAGTACCTCTAACTCAGCATACTTAGCTCTGTAATACACAGATCAATCTGTCAGTAACCATTAAAGGGTTTGTACTTATCCTGCAAGGGAATGGATGCTAAATCAAATGAGCTCTGAAATCTTCTTAGCACACACCTGGTCTTGTTAGTATTGGCAAAGTGATAGGGGGTGATGTCACCCAGCCAAATGGAGCAGATTTAGTCGACTTCCAATGCAAGAGGTGTTGAGATTTCAGTTAAACGCTAGCTGTGCTGCTGGAAACAGTCTCCATAGCAAGATGTGGGGGAGAGGGGAGGGGGTATTTACTTCAGATCTCTGTGAAAGTGTCCGTCAGTGTATAATAAAACTGTCAAATAGCCTTAGCATGTGTTTTAAGAAGCCTGGAGTCTACTGTTTTGCTTTCTAGAAACTCACAAAGCCAACCAAACCAGAGATTTAGGAACAAACTGAACTGAGAGAAGCAGCCAAATGTAGCCTGTATCAGAGAAAAGGACAAAACAAAGTGATAATAATGTGGAAACTAAGCTTCAGTAGTAACGCCGAAGCCTGGAAATCATAAATGTGCAATGAGACCATTGAAGTTCATGTGTTTCACATTCTGCATGGATCATCAACACACAGATCAACCACTATAACTTTGCACAGTGGTTAGCTGAAATACAAAAGTGGAGAAGGGGCCTCTACTTAAAAGCACAGGACCATGCAGCTCAAGTTCATGGAGGAAAGCTCTCATATAAGGCCCCCGATAAAAGCACTTCAAGGTGTTGGAATATCCGCCTCACTGTGGCTCCCCATTGAGTTGAAATCCTACTGGAGCAGGGAGTGAAAACAAATACATGAACCCGAAGGCAGGACACGTGACACTTCAAAGCGATCCTACTCTACGGACCCTCTTCCTTGAGGCCAGTATGGCATGGCGTTTCACTCACACCCATCATGAAACCCAAGTCCAATTGCCTTCCTGGTCACTGCTTCCTCCTCCATCTCTCTTTTCCCCGTCCTCCCGCTGAAGAACACATGAGTCCCATTAATGTTTTACTGTCTCAGCACACCATTAAAGCTGAATGTCAGACCCTGTTACTGGGCCCTTTACCTCTACGGCCACTCTTGTGCTTCATATGGCACATTCCTTTCAAAATAATAGTGATTTGGGCAGGTGCTTAGACCTGGGTGTCAAACACTGTTGACAGTATTAGTATCAAAGACACATGATTTTATACTCATTACATTAGCTTAGCTGATAATAGCATTTCTGGGATCCTTGTGTTATAAAATCTACAAAACTATCTAACCAGTTTTCATTTTACTGCATCTCAAAACTAGATATAATATATTTCAGTTAATTCATATACTTTTGAAAAAAAAAATCAAGATGTTTGTATCTTCTTCCATCCACAATAGATGTAAGTTCCTGGAAGCATTACAGCATATTTTAAGAATATCATGAAGTTGTGCATTACGTCAGCATGCTACTGACTCATTAACCATTGAATATTGTCAAACTGAATCACATATACCCTAAAACATGATCTTGGCTTTGTTTCCAGAGGTAAAACAGCTGACTAAGGACTCTCTGCAGCTGGCATTTGTAAATCCGGCACGTCTTGCTGGCTTTCCATTAAAGTGAGGTGGAATAATTAATACAAGTCTGGAAGACATTCCTCTTGCTAGAGGCAACATTCTGGCCCACAGCCTAAACCAACAGTGGGAAAAAACAGGGCTGACTGCAGGCCAAAGCGAGCCTCCAGATGGGGCTAAGTAACAGTTAGCAAGCTATGGACAAAGGAGGTGAGAGGGTTGAGTTGGGGAAAAGGGCAGCATGTTTGTGGAACTATGGACTGAATCATGGAAGAGTCTGTTTTGTGTCTAACATATACAGAAAATGCATGCTGCCTATTCTTGCTCAACATGTCTTTGTTGTGTATTTGTTTTGATTACTCACCACTCTCGCTCTTTTCAATGACGTCGACCACCTCGCCCGCTTGAAGGCTGATTTCTGCAGGCTCTTGTTTCTCGTAATTGGCCACCACCACATACTGTTCCAGGAGCATGGGATCCGAAGCATCCAAACCTGGAGTTGATGGGAAAAAACACGCTGTCAGCCAGCTGCCAGCCATAGGTCCACGAGAACGACTGCTGGGCACCCGTTGTGCCATAGGCCACTTTGTCTGTAGAGCTCAGCCAATCACAATATTCGTAGGGCTCAGTGCATCTTCCTGAGAGTCTAGCCATAGAGCTGCATCCCCCTCCAGCCCAACAACGAGGGCAATGGAGATGCTGAAAGTCTAGGAAAAGAATTTCCCTCCAAAAAGTTAAGGATCAAACAGTCAAGTGCAGAAAATCCATTCTGTGTTACTGAAGGGGCCTCATCCTTATTGTCCAACAAAGAGGGCCTGGGTCAGTAGATACAGGTAGGTACATTAACACAGTGGAAAGAGGAGCAGCAACGAGAAAGCAGAGGGAGCTGTAGCAGTGATAGAAAAGTGAGCTAAAGCCAGCTGAGGACAGGACAGTAGAGTGGGAGAAAGAAATGGTTTCCCTTGGAAAATAAACCATCAGCTAAAAAGCCTCCTTCTCCTCAGTTGGGGCTGGAGCTGGAGGAAGAGTAGGGGGTTGTGTACGCCAATCATAAGAGTCGGCACTAGAGGCCTTAAATAGAACCAGATGAAGGGGCTGGAGCTGTGCTCAGAGGGATGGCCCTCTGTCTCCATGAAACACTAGAACTCTGACTACAGCGTGCAGCCCAGCCAATGGAAATCTTTCTTTCTGTACTTCACTGAGTTAACCATATAAACACCAGCAGTGACTTAGTTTTTTCGGTTTGTGCTTGGTTTCATAACTTGGACACATCAACTACTTAACAAGAGTTTGTTTCATTCTAACTGACTACAGGAATGTCTTTTAAAGACAGAAACATATGATTTTATTTGTAAAAACAAATACATGTATATAGTGCCCGATATATTACAAACACACACAACCCCACACATTGGCAAAGCTATATTAACTGAGTCTGTCTGAAGCCTTAATCATGAAAAATCCTTAAAGCAAGCATAGCTGAAGGAACTAAAGCAGATCTAACAAGCGTCACCAGGAATCCAGACACAACCCCAGCTGACACTCAGTTCACACATTAACAAGAGATTCTGCTGACCACTGAGTTCAAAGCTTCTAACAGAAGGGAGCTACTGTCTGCACACTTAAGATTATATCTGTTTACCATAATAGGGTTGCTATAACAGATACACAATGTACTTTTATGGTGTGTTTGAAAAACAGCAAAAGGTCTACAAACAGTAGAGATCACAATCTCTATTTATGGTCACATTGCTGCTTTTATTGCCATCAGTTACTGTAGTTAGCGAGAAGAAAAAGAGCCCTTGACTCACATAATCAACAAATATCTTCAGGGAAATAATGTCAACAAGAGAAAATAGCCCCTTTTTTATGTGGTAAACACAGTTTCTTGAAAAGGGAACTTTTACTATCCTGAGGATGGTAATAAGAACAATCCAGTCCAATAGATGGAAGGTTTGAGGATTAGGTAAGGAATGATCAAGACAACTTGGATTAAGTTGCCATTTCCAAGAACTGATCTGGCGACAGTCCTTCAGACTGAAGATTAACATTTATCTATCTGGATAATATTTTGAATTCAATTCAGGAACTAAATTTGAAATGTCAAGGAGCTCATAACTTACGAAGATGAACTCAGCACCATTAGCATCTGAAGTGCTAAAACTGCCAAAGAGCCTGACACTGGATTACTGTGGTTGGGTTGTGGTTTATGAAGCTTCACGTTATTTGTGCAAGATGTTTTGTCAAACCACAAAGTTGGGTGCAGAAAGACTGGAAAGAACATATCTAAAGTCTGAGTATTGCCTTCTTGTTCTTCAAAGTATAATATGACAGTAATTACTTTAGTTACAGCAAACAGTGATATTTCTTTTGACACTATTGTTGGACATGTGTGGTTGAGTGGTTTGTTTTAACTCACAGATCAATTAACACCGATCACTAATAATGTAGGCTGAACAAGGACATAAGATGACTGACACAAACATGTTTTGCTGCCATTATTAAACACATTTTGCCAGTTTTAACTACTTAACTACATTTTCAAAGGCATCTTTCCGACAAATTCTGTATGCAGTATTTGGACATGAGTAAATCCATTTTCCTGTCATCACCTATGGTCTTGGCTTGTCTACATTTACAGATTTATTAGTTCTGCAATACCTTTACTGCGTGCAATTTAAATGAGATACTTATTTTTTCATGATCAGCAATCTTCCCAAACTACAACAAACCTGTGGATTTATCCGGTGCCTTTGCCTATTTAATACTAAACATGGCCTGTCTGAAAACTACTTTGGAATAAATATGCCATCCTGGACAATGTCTTACTAAAAAAATGAAAGAGGTACACTTAACAATACAATTTCAAGACAGATGGACATAAAACTGATAATCTCATAAAACCATAATCTGTGTAAAATGATGTAAATGGAGGTTTCTAAAACATACAATTAACTACTGCTGTGAGTGAACAGAAAATCTGAGACCTGAGGTGAGTGAATAAAGACTTTGTCAGCAAAGTCAACAGGCCTGAAAAACAAAAGCTAATATTTCAGCCTCATTCAGGAAATGAAATGTTTTGCAACAGCAGGAAGATAGGGCCAGAACAAGGAGAACATGTGTGAGAAAAATGAGGGGAAACAGCCTTGGACAGGATAGTTCTAATTTCAAATAAGTTTTGCGGAAAGAGAACAGAGTATAAAGGAGCTTTATGAATTACTGTGTCCAAATCAAGATTACAATGAAATGCATCAGCCAAGTAAAGCTGGGATACTTAAATCAGTCACTCCCTGAAAAAGGTGATATAGAGCAGTGATTTCCAAAAACTTTTCTGCAGTTGCCGGGGCCACGTGGAAAAGATTGTGTACCTCAGCTAATTTGAAAAAAATTAAGATAACGATTTTATCAAAAGCAAATACAAAATATCCACATAAAGTGGTCAGATAAAGGTGCATGGAAACTATTAGCAAGCAGAAGCTGAAACAGTTAGCTTAATATTGTGGCTAAATGGTTGAAACAGCTAAAAGCATTAGCTTAATGGCTAGAATCGCTGGCTAAAAGTCATAGCTAAATGGTCAAAATAGCTAAAAATAATTACTTTCTGGTCGAAATAGTTTAAAAGGTAAAAAAAAAAAAAAGGCTTAGACTAAATAGTCTAAGCAGCTAAAGGTCATGGCTAAATCATTGAAATAGCTAAAAGCAGTATGTAAATGTTTGAAATAGCTAAAAGTCATGGCTAAATGGTTGAAATAGCTAAAAGTCATGTCTAAATGGTTGAAATAGCTAAAAGCAATGGACAGATGTGTGAAATAGGTAAACGTAATAAATAAATGATTTTAATATACTGTAGCAAAAAAGCAATAGATAAATGGTTGAAACGCCCAGTGTCTACCATTCCAAGTGGTAGTTGTACAAATGCAAACCAACCGTTACACTGACAGCTCAATTATATGATACATTGTAAAAATATCCACTTTTAGATCGGTGATAAATTATAATGGCTTAATTATACTCAAATGAATACACTTGGAACACAATGGGTATTATCAATGAAGGGGTACTTGAGTTCATCAGATGCTGTGGGGATTTGTGTTACAAAAAAGGTTGGGAACCATTACAGAGCGTTTGTGTGTGTGTGAGCTTGCACGTGTGTTTAAATTTGTATTATGCGGTTTGTGTATGCACAACGTAGATCTAAAGTATTTATGAGCTTTGAAAAGAAAAGTATTTTCCTCTTGGCTTCCATCAGATAGCCCTATTAGCCACTCTCTGTGTTTATATCTCTCCTCACTCAGATTTATACATGTGCTTCCTGCTCCCACCCTTGCACTCCCAGACGTCCTAACTCCATCCAACCTCCACCTCCACCCCCACTCACCCATCATCAGCTCCATCCAAAGATGATGACAGTTTGGAACTGTGCAATAATTCATCACCAAGAGGAGGAAACCAGTTAGTCTCGTCTACCCATTTATACCAAAACATTTTTCTTGAGAGATTTTTCAGGATCAAGCCTTTTGGTTGATAGCATAGTTGGCACAGGCCTTTATGTGTTAGTGCCATATTCTGGACCCAGGGGTGACTTTATGAGAGCAGATCTGGGTTGAGAGGAGTAAAGTTTGGCAAAGTGCGATGCCTTTGTTTGGCTCATCAGCAGCAGATGTGCAGTTGGATTAGGAAAGGACACAGGACTGCTGTTCAATGTAGTACAGATGTACTCATGTCATTGAATCAGTATGTGGCCCTGAGGGAGAAGGGGCAGACCACAAACAAATAGTACAGAAACTTTCCTTAAAATCATCTTACAGTAAGACAGCCTTTACAAGGCTGTTAAAAACAGTTGAATATCGTAATTATCGTCACTGGATCTGCTGATTCTCTCAGTGTTTTAGTTCTAGAGAAAAGTGAAAATGTCATATTAGCTAAAAGAAAAACTACCAGACAGGTTTGGAGAAATATGAAACCTACATTGTTTACATCCATGGTTGCTTGTGAGCAGTCTTCTTTTTTCTTGCCTTTGTTGCTACATTAATTGAAAGATTACCACTAACTGTTGATCAGTGAAATACATGAAACTAGAGGGTAAGAAACTACACAGGGTACCTTTAACTTCAGTAGTAGCATCATTGCACTGGATGTTGAAGTTTCCACAAAGTCTGGAATCAGATCAGACAAACCTCCACTTGACCAGGTTTTGTAGTAGAACCTCTGGCGTCTTTAACACTTGACAACTAGCAAGTGAAGGAAAAGCAAGTGCATCACAGAACAACATACCGGATCCCTACGACTAATACCTTATGCAAGATTAACAAATACAGAAATAAAAATAAATTTCTGATCTCATTTATTACAGAACATTTTCTGGCTTGTTTTGAGCAAACAGCTCAAGTGTTGCCTCCAGTGTGGGAGTCCACTGTGACAAATGGTCACTTATCAGAAACAGAGCGGCCTGTATTGGATCTGCTCCATGCTGGAGGGGGTGGAGCTTCAACCCTGCCAGAGTTAAGTGGTAACTTTGGGGAAAAAAACACTTATACACTAATAAACAAACTGTGTCCATGAAATGAACAGCACAACAACAACATATCTGACTTTTAACAGCATCTAGTAAAGAAAAATGCAACATTTGATTTAAACCTGGTTTAACCCATAAAACTAATCTACTGGCTACTGTGAGACTCATTGTGCGTGTGAGTGAGTCTGGGGTGAGGTGGGGGTGTTCATTGAGAAAGAAGAAGCTGAAACAGTGAACGGTTGTTAAAGAGATTTGGAATTGCTCATTTGCCTTAATGATTTCCTATGCCAGTTTAAAATCTTATCCATCTGCAAATACAAACAAACACACAGACCTCTTGACCCACCCACCATCTAACCCGCGAACACATTAACCCCTTTCCTCCCGACAAAGCATGCGCACACACATGCCCACATACGGCATGCAAACCCTCACACAGACACAACCTCATGCACACGTACACACCCTATAGGCCCCCGGAGACCCGCTGCTCAAATAAAGACAGCAAGTCTGCACACATAAACACACTCCCTCAGTCTGTGCGCAACACTGAAATGGTTTCCACTTGCCACGTAAACCTCCTCTCCTCTCCAGCTGCTTTTCACATGCACTACACCCCTGAGCGCTCCATTTCTTTTCCTCTCCTACTCAACTTCTAACTGTCCTCTGCTCATCTCACTTTCCTTTTGAATACAGATTACCACTAATCCTTTAAAGATGATCTGAATCTCCTGAACCTCAACATCCTGAAAAGTAAGCAGCAGTTGATCCTAAAATTTGAGTTAATTTGAATACTCTCTTTCTTTGACCTATGAAACAACTTTGCCTTGCATTTCTTGTATTGATATAGTATTATGTATTTAATCAACATTGTATTTAAGATGTTTCCTTTTATGACACCACTTATCTGACAGTGATTTTTGGTGACAAGCCCAGTATTGACAACTAATCCTGATAATTGCATGGCTATGATGCTAAGTCAATAACGTAGACTGCTTCAACCTCATACTGAAGTGGAAGTCACAGTTGGAGGCAGTAAATGAGATACAAGCCAGAATCTTACTGCAAACATATGAGGGCCTGAAGTCCCTAAGAATATAACACAATTGAAATTCAAATCACTTTTTTCCCCACTGGTCTCCATCACCCAGTATGAGCCCTCCAAGTGTATTAAAAAGAATAAAGAAGTTAAGAGACAAAGAAGATAAACAATTATGAAAATGGTGAAGACAAAGATGATAATGAGACCATGAACAGTGAGCGATCGTGTGTGTGTAGGTAAGTTCCTACTCAAACCTCTCACAGCTAGCAGTTTTGTGGTGAAAGGCTACATTCTCCTGTTTAGGGCAGGGGCTCCGTAAACTCTTATGGGAGACCTGCACCATGTAATTATGGAAACCATAAGCTGCAGCTACAGCACAAATTCACCACAGACTCACTGCACTTTATCTGCTGTCCGGCTTTAAAAGAGAAAGATCAATCTTTCAGCTGCATTAACCACTAATGTCCAGCATGGGGGACTATGGGGAAGGTTTAGAGATCAAGTATGAAGGCCTTGTACAGTACGTGCTCCATGTTGACTGTGAATACTAAATCATCACGAGCGCCAGACATAAAGTGTGTTATTATTGTTTTCATTGGTAGACTTGATCTCATCGACTGATTTATTGTAAGCATAGATATATGTACAGAAGCTACACAGGTGATAACATATTTAATATCAAATCAAACCATCCAGATTAAAACAGCTGAAATGACAGGCGCTATATGACTAACTTTCCAGGCAGCCGATATGAATATAGCTGGAAACCAATCTTATATCTTGCACAGACTGAATGTACGCTACTCAACACACACACACACAGCTGAAATAAGACAATTTTTCCATTTCGCTATGAAGCTGGAATCCCCTGTTACGTAAAGCCTCAATACCATGGAACACATAATGAAATTAGGTTGGGGTCTTATTTCTTTTGGTGGCAACTCCGACACAGCTTTTCCTCAGATTGCATTGCCCACAGAAAATTAACTTACAGGTCATTTACTGAGACTTTCATTGCCCAGCTATGTCATACATAACTGTGACAGATTGCAAGATGGATGGCCACAGTAAGTTTGCATCTGATTGCAGGACTAACATGTAATTTAGTAATGCATGTCGGTATTCTGAGACTGCATGGACACAAAAATACACAACACTTGCACAGCTGTTCACTAAACCCCTCTCATACTTTTCCTGCTGCCTCCTACGCCTGTATCCCCATGCTCAGCTGAGTCTTTATGTCTTTGTTGCTCTCTCTCTCTCTCTCCTCCTCTCTCTCCTCTTCTCTCTCTCTCTCTCCCTCTCACACACACACACACAAACATAAAACCAACACACAACCCTGGCAGACCAAATACAGAGCATAGAGTCACAAACATGTGGTCTCTCCCACCTAACACTGTTATTATCACAAGATAATACAGAATACAGAAGTGTTAGATCAGGATGTGTGCTGGAGGAACATGTTCTTTTAAAGGAGTACTCCTTTAGCATTGCACTCCTATGGCATACCTACGTCATACTCACCTACAAAGGATACAAATCAACCCAGCAGAAGCAGAGATACCTTTTCTATTCCAAACTAGGGCTGCAACCCTCAGTTATATCAATTATCAATGATTCCCCTAATTATTTTTATGAAAAAACATCATTAACAATTTCTCAGAACACATGGTGATGTCCTCAAATTGTTGGTTTTGTCCAAACAACTGTCCAAAATCAAATTATCCAATATGTAACGAAGAAAAACAGCAAATCTTTTCATTTTAGATGCTGAAACCAGAAAATGTTTGGCATTTTTGTGATTGTGTGAAATTACTGAAACCCTTAATCAATTATCAAAACAGCTGCCATGACATAATTTGAGGGAATTTATAAGATTTCAGGCACTTCCCTGTGGAGCAACAAAATACTTTTTTCACATATATGCAGTAGTACTCCCCAAGACTGGTAAACAGACGTCAATGTGTAAAATAAGTGGAGTTCCCCTTTAAACCGCAAGAGGTTTGTGCAAATATACAGATTGAAACTTGTACATAAAAAAGACCTCAAACTCATAATATCATTTAAGTGAGCAGCAAATACAATAAAAGTTCAACAGATTCTACTGACCGAGTTAAAAAAGATTTCAGATCCTTACCTGATTTACGTTTGCCGGAGCCCCCACAGTCTCTGGAAAAGAAGCAACACCAGAGCATGTTCAGTATGAGTGTGTGTGCGAGAGAGGTCAAAGCATTAATATGACTTGATCAATCCAATAACTGGCTACAGCTGACTCTCTGCCTGGGACTATCCAAGTGCAGTTGGCATGCAAGTACCAGCCAAACCCTCATTGAGAATGCATGCAGAACTTGACCCACTACAGGAGGGAGGGAGACAGGGTAGGATACTGTACGGGTGTGTAAGCGTGTCAAGGACAGTAACCAAACAAATCATGAGATCTTTTAGGCAATATACCCCCATGCGTATATTTATCTGTTCAAATGGTTGACATATGAGTGGCGATGCAGCTGCCTCTGTTTAACAGAACAGCATTTATTTACTTGACAACAGTATCATATCCCCTTGATTAGTCCCATTCATGTTTAGATGTGAAAGCGTCTTTCTGTTCCAAAGCCTGGACTATAACACAACACTGAAAGGATGAGCATTAGTGTCAATGAACCCACTCTGTGCTTTCACGCTCATCAGGGTCACAGACTGTGTGCACTGTTACTGTACACGTCTTTGTGCTGCTTTTATGGTTGGGATTCTTATTAGTCAGACTGGAACTGATCATTTGCATAATTGTAAACCTGTTGCTGTTGTTGGATCTGTTCAGCCACAGAATATATTAAGTTCTTATTTCAGTTTGAAAGAAATTAGTCATTTACAGGCAAAAAAAAAGAAGCAATCAATGGTACGATGAACACAGGATAAATATATTTAATTTAATTCATTAAAGTGTTGTCAGTTCAATTTGAGTGCTCATGCTTCATTTACTGTAACGCAGGTACGTAAATGATGATCATCATTACTTAATCCACTCTGATGGGAATTTGTTGAACAATGGAACTGCATAAACATTTCAAATCAGTGGCTATATGTATATGTATGGCCTATAACTTGTTGTATGTTTTAGGAGGTGCTGGCTGACTGCATGTCCTCGTTAACCGAGCTGCAGAGAGAGCACACTCAGGAGAAGCTGAGGTTTGACGCAGATGGGAACAGACACCTGGCTCTCGAGAGGCCAGCAGCAGGACTGGAGCCATGGCCAGTTATGGATATGAGTGCATGTTTGGATAAACCTTGTCCAACATTACAGCCTGTTTATCAACTATCTGTGTTTCATTGATTAGGGAAGTACATTATTTTATACTTGTAATAAAAAGAAGCTGTTTCACATTTAGGTTTTGCTTTTAGGGGACAATAACAAAAAAGTAAAATGACACTGAAACTGTAAAATCAGGATAGGTCAGTGTCACTTACCATAAAAGGATTACCCAAATTCAAGCTAAGCAACACTTCTTGCTTAATCCAAACATTGTTTTTACCAACAACTGTATTCCTCTGTTACTTGAGATAAAGTCATTTTTGGCACAAGGCATTTCTGTTTCCAGATGCATGAACAAATACAAGTTATGAGACATTTCCCATCACACATGTAATTGCTTACAGCTCAGTTCAGCTTCATTAAAAACATAAATGATATACTTACTTAATTTTGAAACAAAACAACAAATTCAACCGTGAATACACCATTAAATTGGATTGTGACACAGTAAAAACAATGTTTATATTGGATCTTCAAGCAATGTTCATACTGTGGAAAAGAATTTCATAACTTTCTATATGATGTGAGGTGTAAAAAACACAATAATGTTAAACATATATGCCGAGCCAACATAAACTAGGTTGTAGTTTATTAAAAAATCTTAGTCAAAACAGAGTATCACTGAAACTCACAACTTAAGGAGAGGAAACCAAATATGTACATATATACAAAACAACTCACACATAATATGAGGTGTGAATGTACCATACACTTGGGCATAAATTACAGTATCTTTATGGCGACGGCTTAAGAAACTGCTCACATCAAGACAACGTGTGAGACAAATTAATTGTAATAGATGTAAAACATTTCCGAAGCGTTCCCTGTTTATTTTGTCAAAATCTGGTAGGGTGGAGATGAAACTGAGGGAAGCATTATACTGTAGAGGGTTGAGGAGAAATGATGTGGATAAAGTAGATGCTTGACCTGCCCTGCTAGCTCGTGACCCTTAGCGCAGAGCTGGAATAATATCCTTCCCAGGAGGAGACTGAGCACACAACTTTGGCTCTGTGCGCTTTCCTCCTATCACCAGTAAAATCTAATAGATGAGGGGAAGGTAAGGGGAGCAAAAAATATGTCCAAACACTATTAAAATGCTTTTGTGCATGTGTAAATTGTAACCTTTAGTTAACAATAGACAGTCACGGAAGTTGGGAGATTTACATTTCATTATAGACACAGACATGCCAGGAGATGCACATTCAGTATACGGACATACACATGAACTGCATTGGCTGAACATATCATTAAAAATCCAAGCCCATGAGAGTCCATCCTCAGCTTGAGTTGAGAATAACCATCTGTTTGCAGCTCACGCTTTGTAGGTGGGCCTATTACAAAAGGAATGTGTGAGACATTAGTCCTTTGCTCACATTTCTCAGCCAAGCCAGAGGACTGAAGTGTCTGCCCTGCTGCATGTATACATTACACAGACACTCCAGTCTGACCTAACCTCTGATTAACCTCTGCAGGGGTAACCTCCAGCTTAGGGGGTCAAAGGGTCGACATTATTGAACAGGAAATCGTTATGATAGAGCAGACGGCTGGTTTGCTTTGCACACTGAAAAGGTGCAGAAGGAGTTTTGGTGTGTATATCCTTAAGAGAGGTAATGATGCTGTTTATTCAAATCCTCACAAAAGCACAGTAAACTCATGAATACGAGCCAAAATCTCCTGCAAAGCTTTGTCATGATTACAGAGTGATGTCAGGGACAAAGAATGTTAGTTTGACCACGAATCAACCACTAATAACCTCCCTTATGGTGAAACAATGATGTAAAATTAAGCTTTAGGCTGTAAAGAAAAGACTTTAAAACAACTTTATTGTCTCTCCTATAAGTTAAAATGCATAATTGCGTAGTTGTATTTATCATGTTGTGTTTGCAGATCCTCAATGTGGGGACAGAGAGCCAGTCCCAACAAGATAAATCATTAAACTTTAGGGTTAAGACTTGGTTTTTGGTTAAGTTTAGGGGGTTAGAAAGGTAGCAGTTATAATTAAGGCTACTGTAAATCTCCAGTAAATGAAGGCAAGTCAGTACAATGTCTTCCAGACACAAACAAAAAAATGTGTGTATCTGTGTCCACAGTAACAGTGCCATCATGTATGCACATCTGGAGGAATTTGTTTTGATAACAAGTTTGGTACCAACACTACAGCATCTTGCATGATCAAATATTAGGCCTCTTCTGTCATGTGAATGGGATAAACAAAAACTGACCCACTGCATTGACTGATTCCCGTGTATCAAGTCCTACAGTGTGTGGAGCAGTTAACAAGCAATACAGTTATGTGATTTAAAGACATATGAAACTATTGTTGACAAACTACCTCATAGCATTGATGCCATTGTAACCAAAGCTATGGTTTGCAAGAAGATGCTGCCTGGCACAGTGCAGACATTCATCAGAAAGCAAGGTGGACTCAATGGGCCTGAACTCCACTCGTATAAACCACTTATATGAACAGTGTTGTTAAAATCTGGCATGTGAGTGATTTAAAAGAACCAACTTTCTCATACTGGAGTAAGAACAAATTCATGAGTCATCCAGACAAAGCACACTTATTTGGCCTGAAATCATAACGCCTCAATCTTTACTAATTAAGAGTTTAAATGTGATACAGAAAGTGACTAAAATAAAATATATAACAAAGAAAAACTTATACAGAATTAATATTCTGTTGGGCAGATCACCATCATCATCATCCTGGCTTGCCAATTTACTGAGAGGAATTTCAGATTTGATCATTTTTATTGGCCATTTTCCGCACAGCAACTTACACATATATTCTCTCACTCTGACAGCTGCCTCAGGCTCTCTGTGGTTTCTGCCTAGTATCATCCTGACACACCCGACATGCAGAACATCACCTACTGTAGACTATAATATTATCCTGTCATATATCCCTTCTCATATTAGTCATGGATCGGGTCCTCTAGCACCACTACTGACACTGCTACATTTGTTTGCTGATTTCTGACAGCAAGACTTGAGGATAGAGGCTCTGCCAAACTGGTAGTCTTATATGGAAATCTTAGGTGGCATTGATTATGCCAATGATTAAATCTGACAAATGTGCACCTCTTCAGTTTGCGGAGTTAAAGAGATTTAGGTGAGTCCTACTTGGAACATCTGTATGATCAAACCCAGCGGCCTTGAACTGACTGGGTGTATGCACCGGAAGTACACTCCAGGAAGTGCTAATATTACAGGAGGAGGTAAATCTTCCTCAGTGGGTGAGGTCATAACCTTTGATTTTTCTGTATGTTGAGTCATTATACTACCCGCTGGGTCACATATGCTCAGACTCCCAAGTGTAGATGTAGAGTAAAACTGAGCAAACCAGAGAGGTTTAAGTACAAATGCAACTAAGATTTGAAATACAAGTCATCATCAACAACAAAATATAAACAGATGACCAAATAAAACTGAGCTAAGTTTAACCTGCGTTTAGGGTTGGGGACGATGCTATGGAGATGATGGATATATGCATATGTTTATTGAATTATTCATAATTGCGCCATTGCCCTTGACCAGCTTGCTGGCCTCAGAACTGCAGATGGTCCCCAGGCGCTGCGCTGTGGCTGCACACTGTTCCTAAATAGTTATGATGGATCAAATGCAGAGGACAAATTTCCCCAGGGGCATCAATAAAGTTTAACTTACTTATCACCATTCTAAAAATATAATACTAAGCAAAGTCACATTGCAGGTACTGTAGGGCAGAAAAAGATATTTTTCGGTGAACAAGCAAAAACATGGGCTGGCATTGAAGGTACATATTTTCTCAGCAAAAACACCTCAAAGCTGACAGATTTATAAGCACAATTACCCTACAGTACCTTGTTGCAAACAACACAAATGCTCATCTACATAATTTGCAGTAACACTGCAATGTTGAAAGAATGATTGATGACTAAAACGTACTATTTTAATCCTATATCTGGCCAGCCGCCTTAATTATCATAAAGGAAATCTCTATAATTAAATATTCCCTGCATGTACTCCTTTATCAACAGTCTTTTGTGGTGCTGATCAAGACTCCAGGATGTAAGACTATGAAAAACATGATTCTATTAGCCAAATGCATTATAATGTCTATTTGTCTTAATTTGTCTCCAAAGTTTCTCCAAAAGTTCACTTTTCTTGTTAAATATTCAATAGCTTTCAGCCTTCAGGCCTCTGAAACTACTTTACAAGTGCACATCCTTATTTGAATTTTAACTTTGGTTAAAGGATCTTAAGCCAAAAAGATTCAACACTATTACACACACACACAAAAAACCCTGCCACATATCAGTGTAATGTGATACCTTCAGCCTATTGCATGGCTCCCTCTTGGGGCCAGTTACAACGTCACATCTTTTTTTTTGTCCATGCAGTGACATCTGTTGAGCATTAGATGGCAGTAGCAGATGAGGGCTTGACAAACAGCACTGCCTCGCTGCTGATGCTTATGGTGACTGATTATTGGCAGAAATACCAGTAAAATGGATCTGAATCATGTTTCAGGGTGGAGAAAATGTCATGAGTATGATTGGCCTCATAAATAATCACTTTGATAGACATGTTGGATTGATTGGTTCAACTGATTTTTACAGCCTGTACTCATCATGTTTCAGTGACTAGGACAGCGAAGACCTTTGTTGAACTCGGTCATTGTTACCTGAGCAGAAAAACTTTTATTCCTCAGTTATTTCCAATAATATCATTACTTATTTTGCCCAAAATGTGATTAAATACCTCTCACTTACAACTTTATGGTTTCATTCTTCCAATCTATTTTAACAGTTAACAGTTTAACAATGGCAATAAATGTTTTTTCACCATACCTCACACATTGTAATTAAATGGCATTACAACATTACCTTTTCTGTGATCTTGTGAAAAAAAGAATAACATCCTAGAAGTCATTTTGAAATGAGTAGTGAACTGAGCACTTGGGTGGCATGGGTTTTAGACCTCAACATCTCAATTTAATCTGCACTCAACTGTCTCCGAGACCGGAGGAGGATCTCACTTTGAAGTGGGATTAACATGTATGGGTAGTGAGGGGGGGGCTTGGCGATAGTGGAGAGACCACTCAAGAGTTCACTCGATCACATTTTTCTCCTTGAGTTTGTTGGGCAGTGTACAGATGACATTTAATGGGTTTAAATTCATACTCTGGTGAGGAAAAATACTATCATAGAGAATACACTGCACATGAATCAAAGGAAAGAATCGAATTTAAACAAAAAAGCAATCTAGCAGCCGGTCTGTAATTACTCCCACTCTGACTTTGAACTGAGTATGACAAATGACTAGTCTGAGAGCTTTATCTGCTCCAAGACTTGAACTCAGCTGCACTCCCATGACACCACTGATCCTTAGCATTCGTTTTGGGATCAGGTGTCAGCTCCCAGAAATCATTATTAATAAAACACAGTGCCTCTCAACCAAAAAACATCAATCATCTCTGAGACACAGCAAAGCCTCTGGATCAAGATGGGTCAGTGTGGGTGAAAGGCATCTGTTCCAGCTGCTGAACCACACACACACACACAACACACATACACACACACACACAATCTGCTGCTATAGCCTCCAAAGTGTTTGTTTGGTATGCAACAGTTTATATAATAGGGATGCTAATGATGAATGGTAGCTTACGTATGCTGGGATAGTTACTCACTCTGTGGGAGGGTTGAGGTCCTCTAACTTGGTCTCAAAGAACTTAAGGACCTCCTCACTTTGGGAAAGGTGGGAGGGAAGCTTCATCAGAGCCTGTGGGGGAGAAGGAAAGCTACTGGTTGCAACAAAAACACATATTTAAAAGCATGTATATTTTAACAGCTTGGTTTGAATGGCAGTGAGTAACCAGTTTACAGCACTTAGTCACTGGACAGTCAGTCAGATGAGAAGGCCAGGAGGAGATGTGGAGGGTGTGGAGGGGAAGGAAGAAGGCCCTGAGCCCAGAGTGAGGGTTACAACAAAGGAAAACACACAGAGGTGATATAGTGTAACGACTGCTTGTCTCAGCTGCGTATATACTTTTAAAATGAGGTACTTCAGCCCAGTCCACTTGAATCAGCAAAGACATTCTTATAGAAACAATATTAAAAATAAATCTAGTTTTGTTGTCTTTAAGCTTCTTGCCTTCACCGCAAATCTCATTTAGTTCCTCTAAATGAAAACTGCTGCCACACTTGGCACAGCACCTGCCCTACATTCCCTTCTCCGACCTACTGAATATAAGAGGGTCAGGTCTAAACTTACTACTACACTTAAAAGTCTGCTGATTCATTCTTATTCTTTAGATTCTGTTTCTGCCCTCGTTTCCCTCGTTTCCTTTATAGGCTGCCTATTTACATCGGTGACAGGAAATGACCAGCTCAGATAGAGCACTTGCTTTCCTGTTGAGGCTGGTGGGGGAGATAAATGTTGAGGTCTGCCTTGGAAATACTGTGCCAAATGTTATGGGAGTACAGCACTGACATAGATAACCAACCCACACATAAACCAAAAAAGGTCATCATTTACTGTCCTAGAAGGTGTGTCGTAACAAAAGACTAACTGTCACTAAGGACTCGAACAGTTCTGAGACATACAGCCTTTGTCTTACTTTGCAGTAATTATCCAGGTGTTTCAGCCTTCTGACGGCTACATCTCTGATGTGACTCCGGCGAAACAAGACTTTACCTGAGGAAAAACACAGCACTGTCAGTTGTACTCATCTCCAAAAACATTAAAAAATACCAAAATTAAAACTTCAGATAATCAAATGTACTTAAATTAAAAGGGAGATCAGTATTGATGATGGGACGTAAACTTATTACCCATATATGGAAAACTTCTCTTGCCCCTACTGTGGAAAATAGTTCAAATGTTTTCAGTGTGAAGTCCAGCTGTAGAAATTAAGTGTTTTTTCCCTTCATTTGACATGACATACTAAAGAAGAGGTTTTTTAAATCTTTATTAATACTGTCTTGATTCTAAAAACAGAGAACTCAAAATGCTCTTCTAATCCATAAATGAATGGGAGCAGTTGTAAAAAGTTACTTTTCCCCTCTTACCGGCAATTCTCACTTTATAAGTCGCAGTAGACTGACTGATAATATTAGTGTTTAAATGCATGAAGCCCCCTAAACTGTGCACGCTATTTGCCGTGTAATCGAATACAGTTCACCCCATGTCTGGCTTACAGAGAGATCAAAACAGCGCTGGCCAGACTTCTTGTCCAACAAAGAGTCTCTTGAAGCTCTCCTCTGCTCTAGCCCACAATGAGTTTATCAGATTAGAAAAATCCCTCTCTGCTAGCCTCCCACTGCCATGGCAGACCACAAATTGATTTGGCCAGGGGGGAGTATAGCGTTTAATAATACAATGAAATGTGGTAGGCAATGCTATGGAGTCTGTAGGAGGACAAACAAACATTGATTGTGCGTGAAAATGTCTGAAGGCCCTTCTTGAGCTTGTACTTGCAGTTTCTTTGATGAATATAAACTTGATCCAAGTGTTGTGCATGCTATGGTGCATTGTGTTCATCACCTGGCAAAAAAGGAATAATCCTCTTTTTGGGGTCCTTCTGTCCTCCTTCAATCGGGAATTTGTCAAGGATTCGCATCTGCACAAGTGAGGGAGAAAGTAAAGAGTGACAGAAACATGAGCTGTGCAGCAAAACTCGAAAAACACGCTTCTTTGTTTGCCATGAAAAAGACACATGCCAACATAAATGACAAGCAATTATTATCATATGACTGCTTACTGGCCGAACCACATGAACTGTCTATTATTTACCACAATTTTATCAGTCAAAGTTGAAAGTGGAGCAACAGAAACAAAAAAAAGGCGGTTGCAAACTCTCCAGGAACAGTCAACCTCCTTGTTATGGTACATAAGTTTAACACAGGGTGTAATTACATATTGTATGAAAGGCTAGTGTCATGCAACTACAAACAGTTTCACTTTGATCTCTGGAGCAGCAGACAAGGTCACCCACACTTATCTGGAAATAAAAATCAAAACCAAGTTCCACTTAAGAAGATTAAAAAGACATGCGTGGAGATAATTAACACTTTGATGTTAACACTTGACACTGCAGATCATTTACTGGTTCGATGAATTGAGAGATATAGAGTGAAACAGACAGAAAAAACTGATACCGTGTCAAGTCTTTTACAATGACAGCATACAACTGTATGTGTAGCGGTTTCTAACAGTTTCAGCATGTGTCAGCACAGACATATACTGTATGTGTGCATCTGTCCCATGTGTACAAGGAACATTTGCTATATTGTGTAGGATGTTTTGTTGAGTGCTGAAAAAAAATGTGCGTTGCAAATGTGTTGAGTATGTGTCTGTATGTGTCTGAATCGCGGACAAGAGTTTCTAGTTTCCTCTTGGAATAAATCACAGCAATAACATGAACGCACATGAGAGCATCCTGAAGTAACAGTTTGCTCGAAATCCAGATGTAGCCCCGCCTTTGTTCGTTCTGCTTGCCTCGTTCCAGATGTGCTTAGTTAAACAGCAAAGACTGTGAGCGTCGAGCTAAAGCACACTACACTGGGAGGAGGAGACCAGGAGACTAGTCTTGGTCTAAGCTAAGCCAAAAACAACCAGGTGGACAAACAGAATCAGGATTGGATCCACTCCGTCTGGGCCTGCAGAAGTTGTTTGTGGGACTTCTCCAGTAAGAGGTGGTTTGGTTTTCTCCTCTTGTGGTTCTTTCTTTTCTTCACTCATCTGCTGCCTTTGCTGAATCTCAAAATTTCTCTCAGGGCATGGCATGGCATTGCCCCCCTCCTCCGAAATATAGACAGCTAACAAGAAATGGTTTCTTTTGAAGAGGACAGCCGTCATTATTGTGGTTTAAAGGCCAAGTAAAAGGGCTGAGAATAAAGAACAGCCATGGTTAACCACACCTGCACTTAAACATGCACAGCAGAGTTTTATGCTCCTAAAACTGAAAAGGCAAGACATTAAATATATATACAAACCAGGCTGTTTTTCTTTGGAATACTACGGCAATAGGCTGTAATTTCCAAAAATCCCAGTTTTTGTAACAGTGCTTTGGCAACTGTATTGTTTGTCTGACACACTAAGCTGCACACTCATCATCTTATCAGCCTTCCAGCTGGTTGGAGCCGTATACTCCCTCAAAGATGGGAGAGTTCACTCAACACCTTCAGAAACCACCTCGGCTGACGGAGAGGCCGCTCATCCAGAAGCGATGGTGACATCACCTCCCCGGGGACCCGCCTTGATACACTCACAGCTCGATGGGTCAGGTGTGAAAGCCGTTTCTATGGCAACAACCAAAACTACTTCGGACAAAAGTCTAAGGGAAAACACTTCTCACATTTCGCATACCTTTATTTCAGAGGCTTTAGGGACCCCAGATGCTGTATTTACTTTACATTGCTTTCCTAAACTCTGCACAGGATACTTCAGTGTACTAAGCTGCAGAGTCAGCCAAGTGTTCCCACTGGGAAATGATCATATCCATGTAGCAACAGGTGCTATGATGTAATTATAATCTCTTTTTACACACTCGATGATCAGCGTGGTGAATAAACGCCCGAGGAAGACGCAATAAACACTCCATCATCGAACATATCTCTATTTTAGCATCATGGCCTAGAGGACATGAATTATGGTGACAGGAAAAACCCAAACAGCTTCTGTGCACTGTAATGATAATCATTTGAAGCATTTAAACTTGATTGCACTCGCAGGAGTAGGGAGGGAGGAACAGACAAAGAGACACTGCACTGAACAGCAGACAAAGAAGCTACTCTGAGAGGAATCTCAGACAGGGGGAGTTCGGGGGAATGTTTGAGTGGGAAAACAATCTGATCCCATCTCTGGGTTGTGTTTTGACATCTGCTTGACAGTTGTTTACTGCAGGGAGAGATTATGATGCAACAGCCCTCTTGGTCATGAAGTGTCTTAGATTGACTTGGAATCACATTTTATTGTACAAAAGCTGCACTGTCATCATTATCAGAAACAAGTAACATAAACGTACATTTTATCTATCCTCTGGTACTGGAGTGGATTGCCGCAACTGAAAAATCTTTGGGCTGTTCATCTCTGCAACCCATGGGCTCAATGACTATAATGAGTTTATTCATTCTGAAAAGTAACCCCGTCAAAGTCTGCTAACAGACATGAAAAGGAATTGCACAAAACCTAGTGTTGCTCCAGCGGAAGCTTGGTGAAGTCAAATTGCCTCAAGTGACGTCACTTGAGACAGCATCAACTGGGGTTAAAGACTACCAGTTTGAAAATGACAAAAATCTGAGGTTGACCAAATTATTGGCAGCTGAGTTGTATTGTGGTTAATTTATGGATCAGGTTTTAAGAAGGAAGAAGAATGTGTGAAATGAAAAAAACAATATCGGGTTCTGCTGCATAAATTTGGATACTTTTTTTTAATTGTCCATCATGAGTCCGACAATGTTAAATGCTAAATCAGTGGAATACAGACTATTTTCAGCT
This sequence comes from Morone saxatilis, assembly GCF_004916995.1. Lineage (NCBI taxonomy): Eukaryota > Metazoa > Chordata > Actinopteri > Moronidae > Morone > Morone saxatilis. The sequence goes on along the minus strand of NW_023339751.1, from coordinate 13,091,164 downwards.
ATTAGTTTGTCTTGCCTCATTGCCTGCAAAGCAGTCTGGGTTTGACAACAGTTTTTTCAAAAAAATAACCTTATTTAAGTCCCATCTTATGTCGGGAATGTAGGCCAGACACATTATAATGTAGACAGAGTAGAGCTGACCCTGGTCCAGTTTCGCAATCCAAAAATAATGACGACTAAGGGATTTTTGGAGAGGTTTCTGTCCAAAAGGAAACCAGGCCAGCTTGCACACTCCACAATCCCCCTGAGGAATGCTGTGACCCATGTGCTCTGTGGTTGAAGGGTGTGGAGGGGGCTCACGCACTTCTCTCTGATGGTAAACTCTGTTTGACACACTGACCAATTCTGCTCATGTCAAACATATGCCAAAAACATTTCCCTCTAACACCAGAAACAGCATTCGGTGAAAACAGGGCTCAGCAGTATTCAGCATGAAAACAAATGTCTTTAAGGAATCGATGTGCTTAACTTAAAAACACCACATTTCACTTTAGGTTAGCAGAAAAGACGATATGAAGGAGTCAGATAAAAAGAAGATGGTATCCTGATCATTTATGATAATTGCTTCCCAGAGGAGTAGTTATGAGCACTGGAGAGGTTTGAAACATTAGCAGTGAGTGCACTTTTGGACATCCATTTGGCAATGAAAATGGATACTTCATTCTTTAAAGACAAACAGCAAAGCTGCCTGTTGTTGACGAGGGGTTTTATATGACCAGCTGTAAAGCGCTGACTGATGTTGGACACAATAAGAATGATCGGTCACTGCTTAAAAGGCGTCATTTGTTCTGCGACCTTACTTTTCTGAATTCAAAATTAATGGTTGTCAGATGAGATCATGGTCACATTTGTCAAGGGCCATGGGTGTCAAATGCATTTTTTTCTCCGTCAGCTTCGAGGGAACATGAAACGCACAATTGTGCTACGAAGAGAGAGCACTGTGTAGAGACTGTAGGTGTCAGTTGACAGACACAAACGAAAGCTCAGTTTCTGCCTGGGGAATACAGACCATCATTGCTCAACATCATTAAAATCATTAAGGAGATGCACAGCAGTTAAATAGTTGTCTTAACTAAACTTCCACAGGAAAGCTTCCTTTCAGTCTTTAAATCCAAGGCTCCAAAACTGATCAACACCCCAACCCCCAACCCCTTCCTGATCACAACTTCCTCCTTATTTTATCCAGTGCTTTCTGGGATTGGTCCTTGCATTATCTAAACGACATGTTGTTTTTTAAACCTGCTCAATCCAGTAGTAAGCATAGATTGTCGACAACTATTTCACTCATCTTTCACCTATATTACTATGTTCATATAGGGACAGATAAAACATAATACCCCCACCCATTTTGTATGGGCAGCTGCAGACTGTTGTTCTTCACGTATTACCGTGGCCAGACAAACACACCCCGGCAGCAGGGATCTATAGACAAGACTAATGTTTACATAGACAGGAGAGAAGCTCTGTTTCCATCAAACAGACTAGGGCAGAATTTTCCTGGCTATTAGCAAGAGACCACAGAACAAAGGGTTTCCTCTGCTGCCTTTAACACAGCCAGCCCACCAGAGCCGCAGCGCTGTAGAGTGCAGTCTGGTAGAGAGGGTTATCAGAGACGAGCCAGAGACAGTTTTTTTTACAAGAAAAACGCTTGATACGGTATTATTTAGGTTGAAACCCCTCACACTGTTGCTTAGGTTACTTCAGACAAAGCCCTGTGTGCTTAAAATGTAAACTTTAGTCACTGATAGGAAATACAAAGATTTCACTGGAGGCAACTGGTTCCCTCAGAAATCCTGAGGTATAACTTTCTGCCATGCTGTATTTTGCATACTGACTGAGTTCATGTTTTCTTCCTGCATCTGCTGACTGGATTTCCCCCATTTCCCTTTTTCCAAGCAGGCTCCAGTCGTCTTAAATGAGACCTTTCAGTGAGCATACCGCCTGCCAGCAGCTGAACAGAAAGCCATGACCAAAAGGTCAAACTGACCTCACTGAGTTTAATATGAAGAAGACTTATTCAGGCCATTCTCAACACACAGTATACATTTTTAAAACTTAAACCGCTCATGCATGTAAGTGACTATGGGACTATGTAGTTAGTTTTCCAGTATAACATACCTGTAGGTCAAAGAATTTGCTGTATCTCCTGTAGATGACATGGGAGGTGGAGTCTGAGTAAGTGACGTTGATGAGGTACACCTAATAAGAGAAAGACAAGCACAAACAAAAAAGGTCCATTAGGAAGTCACTTTGTCAAAGACACAACAGCAGCACTTCAGCTTGACTTGCTCTAATGACACAAAGTGCATTCCCTCCTGATTTAACTTCAAGAGGTCATCAAAGGTCAGATAAACGCATTAAGTTCATTTGTTTCCATCACACATTGCAAAGCCAACAGGGGTCAATAGCAGGGCCAATAGATTTCAAGTATTATGCCATAAAAAACATTTATAATGAATTACATCTGTGTTTTTGAGTGCTTCTGATTGAATGTGACTTCAGAACAAGTTAATCATTCCATGTTGCTGATAAGAAAAAGCTTCAAGGTTGCATTCCAGTGACTTCAGTGAGTCCACTGTCTCAGTCACCACCAGGAATAATGACAACGAGAAGAAGTGTTCACTCGTACAAACACTGAAATGGGAATATTATTTTCTTGGCTGACATCATTTACTTATAGAACAAAACACTGTTGCCGGAAGTTTTCCCAAAATAAATTCTCTAATTGCCTCAACAATAAAGGGCCAACAAACAAATGTGCACGCCCCGAGGTTCAGAAACAGATGGCTGCACCTAATGCATTTCCATCTAAGCACATGGCACAAGTGTTTACAAAAGCAGCATTTAAACATATGGTGGCAATCTGCAAGGACATCAGTTACTAGTCTGAAATGTAGTCGTCATTCTGCACACAGTTCATTACAGGAAGAGTGCCTAGCGAGGCGAAACAAGTTCTCCAGCAGCTCGCTAATTAGATACAGACAGCATGACCAAACACTCTGAATTTAGGCAATAGCGTGGCTCAAAGTGAGGCTGTGTGAGGTCAAGATACATCTTAAAAGAACCGTGAACCATGTTGATGTCTGAACAATCTGAGATACCACATTACAAGTTAATTAATGTGTTATTTTCATGCAACACTTACAGTGTCCGGAATTGATTGTGATGGTTGCAACCAACATTACTGATACCTCTTGAGCCTATTGAAATTTCATGCAAAAGCATTAATGTGTGGGCTGCATAAAATTACAATGGCTGGTGGTCATATACTTCATAGCTGAGCACATTTTTTTTTACTCTAAATATTAAAGTTTGTATAACAAGGTTGATCATGCAGTAAACTGCACAGACTGAAGACTTTCCATTGGATCTCATCTCTCCTGAAATGATCTCTCCCCCTCTGGAAATGTATGTAAACAAGGATTAGTTGCCATGCAGCATCTGGCTCCAGTGCCACGAGTCCCTGGAAGGAAGTCACACTTGAACAGTGGGGACAAAAGACAAAGGGTTGCTTCTTTCCTCTCTCAAACCGGATAAGCATTTTTAGTTGCTTAGCTCATAGCTAATGAGATTTTATTTTTCTTCCCTCAAGGGGACTTCCCAGTCCACCCTCACCTCCGGCATCCATCCCATGGGAAAGTCTGTGCCCTCGGTTTAGTGGCCTCAGGGAGCTTCCCCCAGCAGGAGATGGATGATGTAATTGATCCATACTCTCAGGTTAATTAATTCAATTGTACCTGATAGACTAATTGATTTTTGCAGTCCCGCTGAGACATGTCAGTAAGACAGCACCAAGACCAGTGGCTCTGTGAGGCTGCATTTAGGCACCGCAGCTTTGTGCTAAATGCTAATGTTAATGCTCACAACGACAATGCTAACATGCTGATGTTTAACAGGAATAGTGTTTACTGTGTTCACCATCTTGCTTTAGTGTGTTAGCACGATTTTTTTTAAAGTATTTTTGAAATAAATTAATAGTTGTTGAAATATTTCAGTGTGGACCAAAGTGGTGGCCCAGTGTTGATCCACCAGCAGGTCAGAGTTTTAATTTATCCAGTGAAATATCTCAACAGCTACCAGATGGATTGGCATAAAATCATTTCACTCATGACCAGATTGCTACCATCTTCCCAACAACAAATGGGCAGCAAAGGCTTAGAAGAGAAGGGTTCCATACTGGGTTTTTAATGGGTTAATGTACTGTAGTAGTAAGTTATGTTTCTCTCTTGGGATATTGGACTTTTCTGAACGATCACTTTTACTATTCATGCAGTTTCGCACTAAGTATCTCCTTTAATGCCTTTGTCTTTATGCTAAACTGAATTAAGAACCTAGCTTTGAAAGGAAGAAAGTGAGTAAGCCCAAAAGAGCGAAGCAGCCCTGACACAGGAGGGGTCTGGACTGTATCCAGCAGGGTACATAGCAGAGCAGTGACAGTAATCGTTTCCTGCCTAGCAGCTTTGACTTTTACATGTAAATATGTGTATTGTTCTGTAAGCTCCACCTGTTTTATTCTCTGCTAATCCTGACAACCTACTATAATGCTACCTGACCGGCTGAACGTGGGGGAAAATGTGACAGGTAGCCTGTACATCATCTTTGCCGTCAATCTGCAAAGGCTGTCTTTCAAAGGGATACTCACCACACGCTCACACTGATCAACTAATATGTTCAGGTAATTATTGTTGTCGACTAAGTGAAAATTGATTTAATTGTTTTTACATATAAAATATGTTTATTCTTACAGTGTTTTTATATTTTTTGATATATTTGTGTTAACATTATGTAAACAAGCTGAGATGTTATTCAATCAGCAGATAATAGGTGGATTTTCTGATTTGGGTGTGTGTTCAGTCATAATTCATTTGTTTTTTTCTCAATTAAGCCCACAAATCTTTATGATATGACATATGTATGATGTTTTATTTAAAAAGTTTAAAGAGAACCAGTAAGTATTTAAGAGTGTCGCTTTCTTTCAAGGCATACAAGTAAGAGGTAACGCTAGTTAGTTCTTTATTTCTTGCTGTCACAGTAACATTGTGGCACAGCGTTGGTGATACCAAATACTATGATGATTAGTCACTTTATGAAGAACCTGTTTGTTCAAATGCTTTATTGGTTTCCACCAAAGTGATGTGTGTCAGCTGAGGTCAGGCACTGAATGATACATTCCTTTCGGCCATTTTGATTTCCTAAGTATCATATCTTTGGTTTTCAATGAAAGAACAAGTTTGCCATCTTAAAACTAGACTAAAGACTAAGAGACTGACAGAAGTCTTCAGATACGCACTTTACTGTAAATGGTACACTGATTGAGAAAGGGGGTTGTTATTTTCCTATGTATTATGAAAGACGTACAATGTGAGAGACATGAGGTAGTAATGTAGTTAAGTAAGAGGGTAATCGTTGACTGCGCTCCTTTACCTAACACTGTCGTGTGTGTTGGGGGAGTAGCTTTACAGGGAGGCTGGAAGGGAGGGGGTGGATACTTTCAAAATGTAGCTGTCTCTTGCTAGTTTCTCCAACATAAACATAAAAATTTATTATTGTTCAGGTGTTTTACTGTTTGCGAATATCTCTTGTGGCCAAAGAAATAATGAGGAGTAATGTCAGTATTTTTTTTTAACCAGTTTAACTTCAACCATAACAGTGCAGATGAAATAATGGTCCCTTGAATAATTTCAGATCGTTTTGGATCAGAAAAGGTTAATGGGTCATTTTAGGATTTAAAATAAAATCACAAATAAAGTGCATTCATATCTTGCACTCCTCAACAGCTTGAAATCTGCTCAATAACATGTTTATATTTATATCATGTTTTACCTTATTACTGTTACTGCAAAATTAACTGTAATGTATGCACATCTTAACAATGACTATAGGTTAATTTATCTAAATCCCTTAGTACTTTAGTAACTGATTAGTCTTCAATATATTCATTTATGTCAGTCGATGAGAACTGTTTTGTTTTTCACTGCAGACTTCGAAGGACAACGTTCAGAACTCTGTTGCTGCTGGGAGCTCTTCTTGCGGTTGTTTATATCTGTAGTGATTCTAGTGACCACAAAACCATTCATCTCAAAGAAGAGGTGAAAAAGGTTGGCTGTCGAACAAAGGCAGTCACCAGACACAACTCCTCTGTACAATCCTGGCCAAAATGTGAAAAGGATGAGTCCGCTGCCGACAGGAAAGGCTTCCGCTTTCTTTCTGGTCTGATTCAAAATTTTCTCTACTATCATCACTGTCGCCATTTCCCCATGCTACTAGACGTTCCTGACAAATGTGGAGGAGCTGATGACTCTGCAGAGGTCTTCCTTCTGTTGGTCATTAAAAGCTCCCCAGTGAACTACGAACGCCGAGAGTTGCTGCGCAAAACCTGGGCTAAAGAGAGGATACACAATGGCGTGTGGATTCGAAGGATCTTCATCTCAGGAACAATGGAAAATGGTTTAGAGAAAGAGAGACTGAACAAACTCCTCGAACTGGAGCAATGCGAGTACAGTGACATTCTCCAATGGGACTTTGATGAATCATTTTTCAACCTCACCTTGAAGCAGGTACTCTTCCTTGAATGGATGGAAAGAAACTGTGCGCAAGCTCGCTTCATGCTAAATGGCGATGACGACGTCTTTGCCAACACAGACAACATAGTTGCGTATCTCCAAAGCCTCAAAGACAATAATGGGAGCAAGCACCTCTTCACTGGCCATCTGATGAAAAATGCAAAACCCAATAGATCTTTAAGGAGCAAGTATTTTATTCCATTTCAGTTGTACCCTTCAAAAGAATATCCTTCCTACTGTGGCGGTGGGGGCTTCCTCCTGTCTGTCCATACAGCTTTAGTCATATACAACATGTCCCAGTCCATTGGTCTTTTTCCCATTGATGATGTTTACATGGGGATGTGTCTGGCCAAAGCAGGACTTGCACCTGATTTGCATATTGGTGTGAGGACGCTAACAGTTCACATTCCCTCCAGCAAAACAGATCAACATGACCCTTGTTATTATAAACATCTGCTGCTGGTACACAGATTCCTTCCACGTGAAACGTATGTTATGTGGCAAAGAATACATGAGCCTGGTTTAAAATGTGGTAAGTCACAGCAATAGCTTAACCGTAATTACGGGTGATAAAGGAACTTGTTGCAAATTAAATATTATTATTATTAAATTATTGTTCTGCTGAAGATGCTTAATGGACATCCAACACACTGTCCAATATTTTTTTTTAAAGTGGAGAGCATGTTTTTTACATATTTGCATGACTGCTGTCAACATGTTGTGTTAGTGTTGTCTGCAATACCTTTTGACTATGAACTGTGTTATGTACATAGTACATAATCTGGACAATACTTTAACTAAAACTTAAATTAAATTGCACGTTACTTTGTTTTTGTCTGTTTTTTTGGTAAACCATACATATCAGCTCTGTAAATCACATCTCATGTGTTAAAAGAGAAAAGAGAGAAATTCATACTCCATATTTCTTAGTCTATCTTGTCAGAATATTGTCAGTTTTCTGTCTATGGATGTACTTGTTTCCATACAATCAATAAAATCACTTAATCTTAAACCACATATTTGGAGCAACCTAGATCAGCTTTCCTAGTAAGTGTCCTTGTTATCTAAACATGTCCTGCACATTAGCTTGTTGAACAAGCAACCAAACAGTCACAGGGGAAAAGTGTACTGCTAATGTAGGTTTGCCGTCCATATTAGCCAATTAGCCGGTCAGCTGCAGCACATTAAACAGTAAACTTATCTGCAAATATCACTTTGGTCTGTCTGGATGCTGTTCTGGCACTTACTCTTCAATGCCATTGCTGGCTTGTAACCTCCTACGCAAGTTTGTTAATCTAGTTCCCCTGCCAGGGCTCAGCCTGCCAGCTGCTGTCAGTCAAGCACTGACACACCCCTCCAGCTGCCAAAGGGAGCATTATCATATTTCCCCGAAGACCTTTTTCTTCCTTTTAATAATAAAAAACTATTGACAATAGCTTGAAAACACTGAAAATATTTTTGACTGCAACAACGGATGACTATGTGTGATTTCAGTTGGTCTCAGTCGACAGCTATGTGTAAATGCGCTCTACAGCTGTAGCTTTGTGTTAAATGCTAATGTCAGAATTAGGCATGGGACAGTATGAAAACTTCATGTCACAATTATCTTGGCCAAAATAATTGTGATACATGATATTATAAAAATAATCATGACATAATATACTTAATACTTTTGTTAAGAAAGATAAGTATTTATTGCACCTCATCTCCTTGTTCTTTATACTAAAACCTATATAATTTCCACCATATCTGGTCTAACTGTTTTGGTGGGGGATCCAACGGGCAGGCCGAGCCTTCAGCCATGGTGACAGACTTAGGATTTTGGAATGACTGGAAAGACACCGGCTCCCCTTTGTCCCCTTGTTCAAAA
>NW_023339751.1:13082034-13082607 GCF_004916995.1 Morone saxatilis | reverse complement strand
AGTCAGAATGCAAACATACAAATAATATGCTGATGTTTAGCAGCTGTGAAGCTTACTACTTTAGTTTAGAGCTAATCTACTTAGCACAAATCAAAATGAAAAGCTAATTATTAGGTCATAAAGCAAGAATATTGTGCAAGTTTGACCTGTTGGTGGCGCTATTTAGATAAACAGTCAGGTACGTCCATCCATCCACATTTCACTCAAAGCCCCAAACCGCATGGTGGCACAACGACATTCAGATGATCACCAAAATCATTGGGATTCATCACAAAAAAAGACACAGTGTACAAAATCCAACGCCAAGTTAAATCCAATTGTGGAGATATTCCAGTGGTGGAGCGACAGACCGACATTGCATGGCAACACTGCAGAGCCCACATTTGAGAAGTTAACTATAAAAGCAACTTGAACAGCATTATAGCAGAAAGACAGAACAAGAAGACAACTCACATAATGTTTGGAGGGGTTCCTTCTCTTCTGCACGTCCACAACGTTAACGTCCAGAACCGTGCGGAGCTGCATCTTCACTTCTACAATCCACAAGAGGATCTGCACCGAGAAATACTCTGA
>NW_023339751.1:13060751-13081934 GCF_004916995.1 Morone saxatilis | reverse complement strand
GCCTACAAAAGGAGATGCTCACCCATGAAAACAGTATAGAGTATGAAAAACCATGAGGGGACTGCCTGGTGAGGGAGACTGGTGAGTGAGGTGAGCAAAAGTTGGTAGAAAGTGAGGAGTGGGGGGGGGGGGGGGGAGAGAGTCTCTCTGCACTCAGGCTTTGGGTGCATCCATGAAATGATGGTGTCAGGCGGTGTCGGAGCTTCTGAACTCCTTCTGAAACATGACAACGCAGTAAAACTGGCGATTGACCAGTGATCTCCTCCCTCAAGAGGGGCTGGACTGCACAGTACGCTCAGGAGGGGCCGTGGAAATCAATGTACGGGGCGGTGCTGCTTCAGCTGGCTGGACACAATGCACCTCTGAAGAAGTGAAGACTGTTTGTTGTTTGTGTAACATTGTACCAAACTCCTGTTCTGATAAACTATTGAGAGTTTGGAGGAAAGTTTTTGACATGCACGATGAAAAGCGTGTTTTTATTTGCAAAAAAACAAAATAAAACTAGATGGGAAATAGAATATTTAGTAGTGTTGCTGCTTTATACCTTCCACAAAGCTCACATTTGTTTTAGCCGACAATTGCAATCCCATATGACTGTTACCTTTTACTTTGTCGTTAATTTCAAAGTCGGGATAGGATTTCCGACAGCACTTAAACTCAGCATATGGCAAATGACTTTGCTCCCTCCTAGTGGAGGAGGCGAAGAGGAGAGGAACACTTAGTTCATCTCCCCACACGGGGGCGCTGCACAACTTGATCTCATTGATGTGAACGAGTGGTGAGTTTGTTTTATTATAGTTATTTGACCTCTGCGTTGATGGGGTACAACGTTCATTTATTTAATGCCACTTTAGACTCCTATTCCACTACAATACAAAAATACATATTTTACTTCTTAACATCATTCAATTTAATTGACATCTATAGTTTCTAATTTTTCAGATTCTGTGATCAGCCTGTAAAATGTGATTATTTTGTACAAAAACGGTTTATAAAGTATGTATATATCATTGACAAATATAATCTAAGTAAGCTGTATATATATATATAACATGTATACATTCATAGACTGTCATAACCACAGACTTCATGTATATAAAGTGACCTATTACAATAATCATTCAATGATTATTTCAATTATGATTTACAAAAACAGTCTGACTTGTAACAGACATTGTATGCTGTTGTTCATTGTTGCTTTTTCATATTCTCCTACTTGTATGCACACAATAGTTAAATGTTTATGTGTTCCTTTGTTGATTTTATTAAATGTCTTTTTCTGTGTCACTGAGAGCAACTTAGCCAATAAAGCTGATTCTGATAAGAATAAAAAACTAAAAACACTAAAATGTGTCTTACATGTGAAGACAGTGAATCTGTAAAATTATCCAACAGTATTAAGATATAACACACTAAGAGCGAGCGTTTTACATAATGATCACATTTATTTTTGATACTTTACATTACATTTTGCAGATGACACTTCAGTACTTTTAAATTGTACATTTGTATTGCAAAACTTGATTATAATGGAGTTTTTGTATTGTACAGTATTTCTACTTTTACTTAAGGATCTGAATACAGTTCTGAACTTATAACTTGACAAATGATTTACTACTAGTTCCAGATGAAATCCACCAAAACTAAAAGTCAGTGAGCCTGTTGAATTGTACAATAATTCACGATCCAATAGTGTCATACAATATGAATAATAACGTAATATAATGAGCAACAAGAACCCTTATGGTACCTTGAGGTAGGTTACATTGTTCTGACAGTGTTTTGACAATTATGAAAACAAAAGGCCAACTAACAGACTCATCTTATGACTACTGAATTACCTGATCACTTATAGTCTCATAATCTGACTCCTAATAACACAATGTGGGCCTGAAATGGTGCTAAAAGGTTAACAACAACAACTTGTACCATTTGTTTCCCTGCTCATGACGACAGGAGCACACATTAAGTAGCATGCGTGGTGCGGCCGAGGGGCTGAGCCCTGAGCACGTCCTGCCGAGCAGACTCAGGAAACAGATACAGCTAACCAACTGCGTCAAGCACACCACTAACAGAGCCGCTGGCAGCGGAAGTAATCCGCATCCAGTCTCCGAAGTAAACGCATTCAGTTAACAGCAAGACAAACCCGACCTAGTCAAAACACACACACGCAATTCTGGCCATATAACGTTACAGCTAATGATGCTCACGTTCCGTCGTAGCGTTAACGTTACGTCTGTTTAACGTAACGTTACGCTGTTACTAACGGTTACTCCTCATACATCAAAGATAGCGAGATTTCTCCATTTATTATTTATTATCATTCACAAAATAACACAAAAGACGTCTACTATCACGCTGTTTGCCTGTTTGCCGCATTGGTGTATTGTACATTTTCTCTTTTGCTCAGTTCACTGACTTAAAAACTGTTTTGCGCGACCGTCGGTTAGTAACGGTTTTATTTTGAACGTTTCTTAACGGAAGTCCGCATTACCGCGTCAGTTAGCTTGACGCTAGTCCGCTAACTTCTGTGTGGTCAGCCAACCGAAGCATGGGGTCCTTTGACTCCTCGTTTTTCACCCGCTAACGCTATCTAAATGATGAAAAATGCAGTATCGAGTGTGATGACATGATCGACATTTTGCTGTTTGATTTTTTTGTTAAAAAACGGTACAACCAGCCTGTGCGTAAACGGCGAACTCTTCTCCGTATCCCTCACCTCCCCGAAACAGCGTCCTGTGAGCTGCTAGCTGTGATGTGATTATGAATAACTACCGTCGAGGGAAGTTATAATTGCCATTATCACAGCTGAATGGATAAAAAAGCGGCTCGTCTGCCTTCATTTACCGGCCGCATGCTGTTATTTTCGCTAGCCTTTTGAGCTCCGCGTCGGGAGGAACCGCTATATATTTTTCTTGGCGGAAATAACAGAAGACAGACCGCATACAACGGCACTGTAGTTCACGTCCGACAATAATAATAAAAAAAAAGATGTCTTTCTTCAATTTTCGGAAGATCTTCAAGTTGGGGCCTGATAAGAAGAAGAAGCAGTATGAACATGTACACAGAGACGTTAACCCGGAGGAGATCTGGGACATCATTGGGGAACTGGGAGATGGGGCGTTCGGGAAAGTGTTTAAGGTAATAACTAATTATTGTATTACATCCGCCTTGTGGGTTTCTAACCTATTTTTTAAGAGTCACTCGCTTCCATTGTGTCTCATGTTGGTCATATAACGTCAAAGTGACAGCAGTGATAGCACAAACCTCGCTCAGGCTAACCTTTTCTAGGCCACTAAACCCTGAGTAATGTGCATTTTTTTTTCGCTTCAACTCCGTGCTATGTCAGCTCATACTGTACTTTTACATGTCACCTGCATGCGAACACCTTCCTGTTGAGGATGTGTAAAGAAACGTAAACCTCAGGGCTGTGTTTAGTGACTGCTTGAACTCTAACCCTCGTTGAGTGTGTCAGGGGCATTTCCCCATTTTGGAGGTTTAAGGAAGGCCCTGTTAACACTGTCAGGTCAACAAAATGACTTTGTGCTGTCATTGAGTTGGCCTCAGTCAAACTGGTGAAGGTGTGGTTCACTTCCACAGAATAACCTACGAGAGATCAGATGAGACACAATATAAACATTAAACACACCCTGAGAGCAGGTGTCCTTAAAGTCCAATGTGTCCCTCAGAGAAACAGTAGAAAGGGACTTTGTTTACAAAGTCAAGGGCAGGTTTGTTTATCCCAGGTGTGTATGTAAATAGTGGTGTAGTAGTGTGATGGTTTGTCACTTTTAAGTGGATGCTATATTTGTTTTGCCAACACACACTGTACATTATAAATGAGGTGGACACAATACCCGCAACAGCAGTACTGTACAATGCAAATTTAATGAATTGCCCTCAAAACAATGCTTGCGGAGCTTTTAATGTTCACTTTTTATAGCGTCACAGTGCCAGAGAGGGGTTGTTTGCTCCTGCGTTTATCTCTGAACGCTACAGTTGTGAGGTGTTTGTGGTTTTGTATCCACTAGCTGTAATCGCCGCCACCTGACGTACGTCTGCAGGTTATCTTGGACTGAGAAACACCCTTTGGAAAGGTCAGCAACATGAGAGAAACTCAGCTCAGCCGCCCACATAACTAAAACCTCTGCTCATACACATCATTTTAATACAACAACTTTTTAAGAAAGAATAAGGAATAAAGTAATAATACAAATCAAACAGACAATTATTAGAGAAGAAATGTAGGCCGTCTAGTAGTTTAGTTTCACATAAAGGTCAGTCTGGCACTCTTTTATCGCAGTAACCTCAGATGAACAGATTTCTCTCTCTGTGTGACTTATGCTGTCCCTTCCTGGAAATCTTGTGATTAAATAATGCAGCTAATGGCCCTGAAATCTTCATTTGCCAGTTTCCAAGTCTTATTAGCTGATTAACTAACGGTGATGAAAGCCAGAAGACTTTCGGGCCTCCTCAGACTAAAACTGTAAACCCGTGTGCACTTTGGTTGGAGTTTGTACGAGTTGCCTTCATGAGGTCACGTCACTGTCAACACAGACTCTACGTATTTCATCAGTTATTTCACAGGCGTTTGATGGCTGCCTCAGTTGGGTGGGGTGACAAAGATTGGCAGCATCGTGTGAACCAGCTGTTTAAGAGGCTGAAAGAGAGAAGAGTCTTAAATACACAACAACACATCAACATAGCTTTGCATCGAAGAGGCGTGTCTTTTTTTATTTTTTTTGGACATCAAACAAACAGCTTACATAATTGTGTTCGCACAGCCCGTCGGTTCACATATTTAGATTGGCATGCACGTCTTTAAATTATGTTCTGCCTATTCAATACAGCTGGAGTGGTGTGAGATGTATGCTTAATATGATCTATTCACATTCAGATGAAAGTGAGGGTAAAATGATGTGTTAGATTGTTGGATTTGTTAATATGACACCCACAAAACTCTCGTTTATTCCCTCAAACCAGGCCAGTATGTAGAGTTCAGTGTAAAATGTCACGTACATAGTGACTGAAGGCCACATTTGAATAGCTCAACGACAGACCGGTTATCTCTGCCCTCTCCATCATGAAGCTAATACTGAAACTGCACGTGTGTTAGTGTCGGCCTGCGTTAGACAGGCATCGACCCGGCCGAACACACAGGGAGTGTGTCGGGTCAGAACTGTGTAAATATAGGGTGTGACACACTCGGCAACAGTTTGTCCTAACACTCCCTCCCTTTTCTTTTTCCTTAACTCCCTCAGATTGTGTCTGTAACCATAAACATTAAGTCCAAAGCTGGCCTTAAAATAACTTCTCAGCTCCTTGTTTGACAGAGTGTGTGGGAATTAGTCTCTTCAGTACAGCCTTAGATTTAGATGATTCAAATCTGTTTCCCTAATCAGAAATCCATTAAATCCTAGATGTTTTTGGTATAAGTTATTCCCACTGTTACTTCACATTTGACATTACAGTAGCTGAATGAAAGAAGGAAGAGGAGGCAGTGAGAAAGGTTGACAAGATCAGCTACTGTTAGAGGTCAGAAAATGACGAGGCGTATTGTAAATATTCAGACTTTAGACGTGTGCTGTGTGGTGTTTTTTTTTCTCTTTCTAATTTTCCCTTTCAGTATATAATAAGGTGTTATTGTAAAGTCTCTGGGAAATGTATTTATAGAGATTGCTTTGACCTAAACAAGCCATGAGGTGTTCCAGTATTTATTGCTCTAGTTTCAAAATGGCTTTTGTATTAAATGACATTTGTGATGATGATGGATGTTATTCCACAATAGCCACTTCACTGCACTGCCTTTAGCAAAGTAAACCGAGCCAGCAGTTTCAGAAAATGTACTTTCTTTCCTAATTTATATGTCGTGCGTCATGAGAATATAATGGCTTTCCTATTTTTGACATCAATGTTGCTTTCAGGCTCAGAACAAGCAGAATGGGACCCTGGCTGCAGCCAAGGTTATCGACACAAAGACGGAGGATGAATTGGAGGATTACATGGTCGAGATCGACATTCTGGCCTCCTGCGACCACCATCATATCGTCAAACTGCTGGATGCTTTCTATTTCGAAGGCAAACTTTGGGTAAGTGAGCAAGTGCTTGGCAGAGAGAACAGTTTTGTTTGTTTTTTCTCCCCCCCCTCATGTGTTGTGTTGCTTTTGATTTGAAGCCAAAGAGACACCGAGGCAGTGAACTAGTCACGCACGGAGACACACAAATTCATCACAAGCCAGTGTTCGTTATGCTGTTTCTCAAAGGACTCTTGTGTCGTTCCATTAAAGGATAATAGCAGTGCATTTTTCCACGTCGCCAACATTTTAAGAGTTTAAAACCAACCATGTGACACAGTCGGAGGCCGGTACGAGGCTGGAAGAAGTCACAGGTCATAATACAAAAACAACCGACCTATTATAGATTTCACATCATTTCATTTAAAAAGACGGATCATGTTTCTGCAGTGTAGGTTAAGAAATGTTCTGATAACAACTGGAGCTTGTGACGTCCAGCTGAATCCTCAATCTGACCTCACACAAATCTTAAGCAGTGAACACGGTTTCTTTACAGTGACATCTTTAAAAGAGTGCTTCATCCTTCTCGAGCTACTCCACTGTGAGCAGAGAGTTGAGTCACAGTGCAGGTTTAATACAGAGTCAGTAGATCTCATTCTGTGTGCAGTAAGAGGCCCCAGAACAATTAAGTCCTGGCAGGTGGTGTCATGTGACCGTCCCTTGTGGACTGGCCACATCTATGGGATGATAATGGAGTGGCTTTGGTGGCTGGAGAAAGTGCCTGTGAATAATTCAGAGCTGCATACAGGTTGTCCCTCTGGTCCTCGTCTTAAAGCAGCATGATCAATGTGTAACTGCCTCCGTGTTTGGTTGAGTTAATATATAATGTGTTTCTTTTTTTTGTAATGTATTTGCGTGCATGATGTTCAATTTAACCTGATATTATGATCAGCAGATTTAAATCCGTGCGTACTTGTTAAACCTGTCAAAATCACTACACCGTAAATTAAAAGCGAGATTCCCACGGCAGGAGAGATTGTTATGCAGAGCAGGAACAACCGCTTGGTTTGTCCTGTTTGTTTCACTTTCTGAATAGAGGGTGGTGCTCGGTTGTAGCTTTGATTGATTTTTGTCTATCATCTGAAACCTCAAGCTGCCAACAACTGGCAGTGCCAGTGAAGATGAAGTGGTGGTCGGGTACATTACATCAGCCATTACAACTGAGGTCAGGAGCTGGTCAGTTTTACATCTCAGTGACAGTAGTGGGGGACGGTCTGTGACCTGGTGCATCCATAGTCATGGATCCCTTTGTCAGACAGCAGCGTGTCAGAAGATTCGTACAAAGCACCACTGCTGAGCATTTCATCATAATGAACATTTATTTGTCTGAACATTTACCGTAGCTTGTGTAGTGTTAAAGTAAATTTACATTGTTTAGGTTTCAACTCCCTGGCTTATTTCATCCATACATTTCCTTTCACAGCTTCCCAAATATAAATAGTATGGTGTAGGTATGTATACGTGGCAGGACTTACACTGTAAGAATGAAATTGACTGTACTGCATATCTATCTCCTAAATATACTGAAGTGCATTGACAGTATGGTGCTACCCAAATGAGGAAATCATTTTTCTTCAGAACATATGATGAAATATCCTGGATGTGAGTCATACACAGACACACACATACAAAGAATAAGATTTTATTTTGTAAAGATTAAGATGACCAACCAGCACGACCTGCTCTGCACACTTTATGCTTAAACATCCTGCTGAACAGGTGCATCTTAAAGAAACTATAAGGAGATGATCCCAGTCACTGTCTCCAGCCTGCGACTACAATCTCTACTGACGTTTGTAGCCGAGAAAGACCGACACACAAAGATTGTCCTGAAATGGAAAAGAACACGTCTATAGAGGAAGCTCACCGTGCCTCTTTTGTGACTGATCGATTGGCTTCTTGGAATGTTTCCACAGCTTAATCAATAACATTGAATAGGGGTCTGATGTCTTTCCTATAAAGGTCGTATTGTTCGTCTGCCTCGCATAACACAAGTTCCTCCCTCAAGCAAACTGTGTGCTGTAAAAGGGAGTTGACTGACTGACTTCATTGCATTATAGTACACATTCATTTTGTTCCACTTTGTTTTGTTTTACTGTTGCAGATTCTGATTGAGTTCTGTGCGGGTGGTGCGGTGGATGCCATCATGCTGGGTAAGTCCCTCATTCATTGAAGGAAACTGAAAATTATTATAAAGCACTGGAGCTAAGAAAAATCTTTGCTCCATCGTTGAGTGCCAACTCTTTTTATTCCATCCAGAAGCCTCTGTGGGATTTTTTTCCCTCTCCCCAGTTGAAGCAGCCTTTCTAACTGTGTAATTATTGTAGCTCAGATTTCAGGGAGTGGTTAGTCCACTTCTAATGCGTTCAGTTTCTCTTTCTCAAACCTTGAAGACCTTCCCACTTTTTCTTATGTGTACCAATTCATTCACTCTGTGGATACATTCTGCTCTGTGGTCTGACTCACCTAGAAAAACACTTTTCTTCCCCCAGATTTGTCCAGTCATACATGCTGGCTGGTGTCAGGGTGGAGTTTTGTCCTCCAGTTGCTATTGGATACCACCAGGCCATCACATCTTATGTTGATATATCCAAATGACTCAGTCTGTGTGTCTAAAAATCTCAAAAGCCCCACTAACAACATATTTTAATTATGTGTGCGAATGTTTATCGACAGAACTGGAGCGGCCCCTGACAGAGCCACAGATCCGTGTGGTGTGTAGGCAAACCCTGGAGGCCCTGTGTTACCTCCATGAAAACAAGGTCATCCACAGAGACTTGAAAGCCGGAAACATTCTCCTCTCCTTGGATGGAGAAGTGAAACTGGGTGAATATCTTAACCTTTTAGCTGTTGCAATATTTTAGTAAATGTGAAGGATTATTCAGGAAAAGATCACTCACGGTCCAGCTAAGCACACTTACTCACTTTAGAGTACTACACAGAACAATAGCTGATTCATTGTTGATTTCTCTCTCAGATAAATGCCCTTGGTGGCCATCCTGAACCCTCCTGTAGGGCCAACACTAATAGGCTTAAAAAGCTAATTAATAAAGTCAGTTGTGGATCCCTTCGCCATCAGTGTTGTGGCAACCAGCTGAGCAATTTGACCTCGGGGATAGTGGTGACAAGTGCACAACACAGTGTTTACGTATGATAAAACTGGAATGAGTCAAACAAAAAGATGTGTTTTCTGTAGCCCTAAAGGAGAGAATATTTTTTATACACCACTTATGCTTTGGAGTTGGTGATTCGTTGAACTTGTTACATAATATTCCAGAAGTAAATGTTGCTGCTGTAGCATCCATAGCTGCTGGCTCCCTGATGATTCATGTTCATGTAGGCAGAGGGTCAGGACGCAGCCTGGCAAACAATAATTATCAAGCAGTCACCAGGGACTTAATGATAGATCTCTCTTTCCCTCCAGTGTGTACATTACAAGAGAGCGGGCTGAAATAGTTGCACAGGTGACAATACTGCTCGGAGTGATGATGGACCTTACAAGCATTATGAAAGGGAGATTGAGGCTTTTCTGTCTACGTATAGGGGTCATATGTAAAAGCTTGGAGCAGGTTAGTTAAGCAAAAAATGTGATGTGATGTTGTTTTATATCTTTGAAGGATTCGCAGTACAGAAAATGTCACTGTTTAGTTTGATGCACTGATGAAAAGGGTCGTAATTATTTTCTACTTTCAGCTGATTTTGGGGTGTCTGCTAAAAATACCAAGACGTTACAGAGAAGAGATTCTTTCATCGGCACTCCGTATTGGTGAGTCATACAGCCTGCATAGAAGAGGGCTTTCACCCTTTTCCATCAGATAATTGTCTTAGCGTGTCCCACAGCTAGGGGTGATTATTTGTCTATGCGGCGGCACAAAAAGCTGTCATGAATGTGTGATAATAGAAAAGGCCTCATTCAGCATTTTGGATGCACTCAAGTGTTGGATGACCTCAACTTTAAATAGGCTTCCTATCTTTTAAATTCCAGACCGAATTGCCCACACATACTATTTCATTTTATTTTTTCATCATTCATTTGACCTTTGTGGTTCACAAAGATATCAAGCAACATGCCTGAATGCATACATTAACTTGCAGTGGAATTAGCTTAATGCAAACCCACTTCTAATTTTGCAGGATGGCCCCAGAGGTGGTAATGTGCGAAACTTCCAAGGACCGTCCGTACGACTACAAGGCCGACATCTGGTCCCTCGGGGTAACCCTGATAGAGCTGGCGCAGATTGAGCCACCTAACCACGAGATGAATCCCATGAGAGTGCTGCTGAAAATAGCCAAGTCCGAGCCGCCCACACTCATGCATCCCTCTCGCTGGTGAGATTGTGTGCTGGTGATAACTAGAGAGGTGGCACTGGAATGCTTCCGGACTAGATATGTTGACTGTTTAATGTGTGAAAGCTTGGTGAATTGTTAATACTCAACTGAATGGCCACGGGGGGAAGCGGGGGTATTCATTTTATTCCCTCAAAGCAGGACCTAGGGACACTTACTCTGGTCTGTGGTCAGCAAACTGATTCCTTTTTTGTTTATTCTTGTAAGGTCGCCAGAATTCAACGACTTTCTGCGGAAAGCCCTTGATAAGAATGTGGACAATAGGTGGAGTCCAGTACAGCTGCTACAGGTGAGCGGCCCTGCTGTTATCTCTCTCAGTACATAACCATCTACGCAGCTTACAAATTAACCCAAAGAATGCATACACACTTAACCCATGAAGACCGGAGGCACATGTTGCTACTGGCCTGAATAAAAAAAGAATCTGTCATATTTTCTTTGTTTGTTCTTAGATTTGATTAAGCCTGACAGTTGGTGAAGGATAAAGATTTTTATTTCATGTTGATGTCTTGTGTCCCTGTCCATCTATGTAGCATCCTTTTGTCACCAGTGTGACTGATAGCAGACCTCTCAGAGAGCTCATCGCAGAGGCCAAAGCTGAAGTCACAGAGGAGATTGAGGATAGCAAAGAGGAGGAGGAGGAGGAAGAGCCTGATACACCTGTGGTATGTAGTTTTATTGGTGTATATATATATATACATATATACCTAGTATCATATTTTTTCTATCCTTTTCTATCACTCACTGATGTGTGATGATGTTGTGATTTCTCTAACTGTTGGCTCAGGCGGCTCCTGGCCACAAGCGTGCCCCTTCAGATGCCAGCGTGGCCAGCTCAGAGGATGACAAAGTCCCACCAACTCCCTCCACACTGGAATCTGTTACAGAAAAGACAGAGGCCGAGCCCGCTGAGGACCGGATCAGTGATAAGCTCTCTGATGAAGGACTTGGAACAAGTGAAGTAGACAAGACAGAGGAGGAAAAAATCAATGAGGTGTCTGATGTCAGTAATGAAGACCTGGCACCTGGGCTAATAGAGCCCTCCAAGGACGTGATCTCACAAGATCCAGAGCCTAAACCAGAAGATGGTCAGGCTTTGGAGATTCCTGTAGTGTCGCAGCCAGAAGAGCCTGTAGATACAGCGGATACCCAAGAACTTGTCACAGACGGTCAAGAAACAGAGGAGGAACAGAAGGAGACGCAAGAAGGGAAAAAGAAGGATGAACCTACCCAAGTAATAGAAGAAGCAATAGAGGCAGAGGAGGTGAAAGAAGAAGAAGAAAAACAAGTAAGTACAGAAGAATCCAAAGAGTCACAAGAGCAACCTGAAGATGCACCAGAAGAACCAGAATCCATACGAGGAGAAGTGGCACAAGTAGAAGAAGAAAACAAAGAACCAGATGAGGAGATGCATCAGTGTGTTACAGAAGAGAGAATAGAAGACACAGCTAAAGACACAGTTGTAAACATAGACACAGAGAATATAGAATCAAATGTAATAGGCACAAATATAAATGGAGTCACAGACACAAAGTCAAGTGTAGACGAGTCCCTCGCTGAGGTTGTGTTGGAGAAGGAAGCCATAGAAAGTCAGCCAGAGGAGAAGCCTGAGGATAAAGTCCCTGAGGAGGCAGAGCAGCCAGAGCAGGACAGTCATCCCCACAAGGATGAAGTGGAGGTACAGGCACCAACTGAATCCACAAATGGAGTCAGTGATGAAGCCAAAGACACCTCTGAGGATTTAGAAGAAGTGGTCCCGTGTAAAGATGTCCCTGTGAAGGAAGATGAGGATAAAGCCACTTGTGCAGATGAGAGCGTTTCCCAAGATGCTGTCTCTGTCCCAGAGAGTGAAACAGACTCAGAAAGCAAGATCGAACATGGAAGCCCTGCTGTGATCAAGCCAGATGTGGAGAAGGACTCTGACTCTGGAAGCAGCTCTGCTGCTGATAGCAACAGTCTTGACCTCAATCTGTCCATCTCCAGCTTCCTGTCCAAGAGCAAAGAAGGGGGCTCTGTGTCCATGCAGGTAATATAATAATAATAATGATAATAATAATAATAATGCGTTTCTCTTTCACAGCCTCAGTTAAATTATCAACACTATTTCGATCATTTAAGCCACAAAAACATCCCTGTTTCATTTGTAGGAGTCAAAACGTCAAAAGAAGACTCTGAAGAAGACGCGTAAGTTCATGGTGGACGGTGTGGAGGTCAGTGTGACAACGTCAAAGATAGTGACGGATAATGACACAAAGAGCGAGGAGATGAGGTTCCTAAGGTACGTCTGCATTCAGTCTGCTTACCATACTGTGGGTCTAAATATGTGACATGGCCTATTTAACATGCCTGCCTTAAATAGTTCTCGTTCACTTCACAACTCCCACAGCTTTTTACAAATGCCAGATGGGTTATCTCCCGTGATGAATGCTGCATTATGTTACTGTCATCTCACATGTTGCCTTTTAAAGACCTGAGACATGCTGCTCCAAATGTTTATACAAGTGCTGTCTGACGTGCTGTTGGGTTCATGACTTTATGTCAGTAATGCACAGAGTGAACATATATCAAAATATGAACTACTGATTCACAAAGCAGGAAAATAATAGTATTCTATTAAATATTAAAGGGAGATTAATATTGTAATAAATTTGAAAGTGAACATAACTAGGAAATGAAACAAACCATAAAATTCCATCTCAGAAATAAAAAAAATAGCTTGTTTTGTGAATTAAATCTCATCAATGAGAAACAATTGAATATGAAGTAATTGAATGTGGTGGCACCCTGACTGCACTGCTGTGTGTGTGGTTTCCTCAGGCGGCAGGAGTTGAGAGAGCTGCGCCTCCTCCAGAAAGAGGAGCAAAGGGCCCAGCAGCAGCTGAGCAACAAGCTGCAGCAGCAGAGAGAGCAGATCTACCGGCGCTTTGAACAGGAAACTACTGTGAGTCAGTGTGTTCGTATCGCAGTGGTGCTGTGTTTTTCTCATTTGGCCGACTCCCAGGAAACAAGCTGCTTCAAAGTTGATCTAAATCTGACAGAGGGACGCACATGAAGCATGTAGTCTCTATCACTTGTCATGCACTCATTCATCATTTCTACCATAATGTGCAGATTCTCTTATAGTCAGGTTGAAATAACACCATATTAATATATTTTACAGTTAATCTTCCCCTCCCTCCTAAGCAATAAAGGCTTAAAACTATATAATCTTATAATATTTAATAACTTATAAACACATATAGCCATGTTGTCATGCTGAAGCCACTGTCTCTGATTCTTTCTGTGCAGGCTAAGAAGCGTCAATACGACCAAGAAGTGGAGAATCTTGAGAAGAAGCAGAAGCAGACCATTGAGCGCCTGGAACAGGATCACACCAGCCGGCTCCGAGACGAAGCCAAACGCATCAAAGCGGATCAAGACAAGGAGCTCTCCAAGTTCCAAAACATGCTGAAGAACCGGAAGAAAGAGGTATGGCCATGCATGACTGTTTGTGCATGGAAGTGCCTTTAGTGGGCCGATTAGCTCTTAACTGGGGTAGCCTGGGGGCCATAAGCATTTGCATGTCATAGATACGAGCTGTTTAATGGTGCATGTGTTTAGCAACTTAGCCGGTGGCATACTTGGCTGTGTCATATTAATCCTATGGGAGTGGTGTGTCTTGCTGTTCTGCTTGGGTACTATATGTGTGCAAATGATAGCAACACACACACTGTTCTATCATTCCTAGATGCTGCTAGCTCCATGTTGTTGTATTCATTATTTATCAGCCCTGAGGCTTCTGATTGCCTCCTAAGCAACGTGCTGCTGAGTCTATTTTTAGAGAACGATTAATAAAAGTTCGGTTTCAGGCTAAGCATAAAACCTTATCGTGAAGGTGTGCAGGGCTTCTTACAAAAACATGCTGGATATTTACTACCGCTCCTCTGCTTGGCAGCCGTAAATGCTTTGTTGGATGTTTTGGGTACGCTCGCAGTTTTTATGTTTTTTGCTTTATGCAGCTCTTTTACGGCAATAGTGCCGATTGGCATTCATTGTGCAATACGATGCCTTGGTGGTTGTTGCTCGCAATTTGCTTTCTGGGCCACTTAAAGGATTTTCATTGTGCAGGTGAGCTTAAAAGTGGTTGCTTCAGCCCTCAGTTTTGTACTTTGTTGTGGTTGTTCAGCTGCAAAAATATAAGCTATTACTTATTGATAAAAAATGTGTATTTTTTCTGTTGTATTTCTTATTCAAAATGTACTGTGATTGTGTATTTAACTAACCATGTCTCTTGTATGAGTGTGTGAGGTGGCTTTGGTCATGGGATGGCCGACTTTTGAAGATTTGTTTATGAGTGGTGTTGGGCTCATTTGGGGAAATAATGAAAGAGTCAGAGTAACTGATATGGAGTCATCTTTAACGTTAATATTTAAGGAATCAAGGAATTTATTGTTACATGTATTAAAAAAGGTCAGCTGTGCCTCATACAATGAAAAAACATTTTTGTAGACGTACTTAATCTCTTAAGGCATCCGAGAAAAAAAGTAGCTTGTTGTGCCTTAGACTGGGACAGCAATGTTTACAATCATAGTGGAGGTTATTTCCCCCTCTCACTGTTTGTGGCCTCTCTTTTAAAGCTAATCTACCCATACACAGACTGCACAGTAGCTCAATGGTGTTAAATGCTGAGCTGTAGTCTATGAACAGTCTGCATCGTCCACACATCTGAAGTGGGTGAAAGAGCACCCGGTAAGGTATTACATGTGAACGTTTTTCAAAGTATTTAATTTTCACCAAAGAGCTTAAGACGTGGTGCAGAAGATTTCTTAGCTCCAGGTGTGATCGGTGTTCTTTTACAGCACGTAGAAACCAACAAGAACCGTTTAATATTTGGTAATGTGCAGTTACAAAATGAGAGACGAGATGATTCCAGCTCAGTTACTGTTTTTTAATTTCTAGAGGCAAACTAATCATCTTGATGGCTGTGGGACTTAATTGAATGCAAAGAGATACAGAGGGAGCTGATTTTGTGACTAACATCTTCTGCCATGTAGCAGTCAAATATTTCTTTGACTTAACTCTAACTGGTGCAGTTCAAACTTCCATCTCTGAAGTGCTCTGAAAAACTACTAATCAAACGACTGACTGACTGTTTCAAAGGAGCGTCATAGTCAGGCCATGGGAATTACGCATGTTGACTTCCAATCAGTCGGTGGCTAGATGCAGTATCTCTTCTCTCAAAGTGGGCCGTGCATGTCTTCTACTGTTGTTGGCCAGCTTTGTTAGATTTTCAGAATATACCATCAACCAGTTTGTGCACACACACTTTAGGCCAAACAGGAAGTTGGACAGTCACCCAAACATATGAGAAAAGAGCTCATGAAACGCGTAAAGGAGGACCTATCGCTCCTTAAGACTGCAGAGGTAAACCATCACTCGCTGTCTCTTACTCTGTGAAAGAGTGAGATTGCTCTTTCTCTCTTTTTCTCCTTTTCCCTCTCTCCTTTTAAACCTCATTCATTCATATTCACACAAACAAAGAATCGCTGTGTCTCTAATCGCTCTCTTTTTGCTATCTAGTGCACTGTAATGGTATAATAATAATAATAATAATATTTATTATATTATACTTAGTCCTCTCTGATAGTAAAGTGAACATCATTGGGGTTTTAACTGTTTAAACAAGACATCGTGGTAGACATTTAACTAATTACTGACAGTTCATAGATCAGAAAATAATCAGAAGAATAATCTCTTGTAATAAAAGTTGTTAGTTGCAGCCCTAACAAAGCTAAAACCACAGATTTGATCCTTTAAAAAAAAGCCCACAATGGAGCATGTATACTACTGTTAACCAAAACATCCCACAATGCAATTCTTCCCCTTTTTAATGCTGAGATTACTGATGTGAAAATGACACTTATGTCACGGTACACTTGTCGGTGGTGAAGCTCTCGTGTTACCACTCACCATAGAGTGTTTACCGTGTGGTGAACAGTGAATTAATGAAGGACAGAGCAATTGCAGACACAGCTATTGTTTCCACAGTAGACCTCTGTACTGAAAGCCCTTTCCAAACTTTCCTGTTTTCCTGTGCATCTTTTATGAATTAGACATGAGTCATGCGGACAAAGGCCTTCTTTTCTTTTAAAGGTAACTCTGATTATTAACACTCCATCAGCCAGTAAGCATGGAAAGTAACACAGCCCCTCTTCCGCAAGCTGGATTAAACTCAAGTGCTGGAATTATGAGCCACTTTCAAGCATGGAAAGAGTATTAATAACTAATAAGTGACTTTCGCTGTGCGCCTTAAACTCACCGATATTCCCAAAGTAGGAAAGGGCCATCTCTTACATAACTTAAGAAGAATCAGTGTCTGTGTGTGTGTGTGTGAGAGAGAGAAAGAAATCCTCAGCTTGCTGTGTGCTGTGTGTCCCTGATCAGGGCGAGTGCGCTGTTTGCTCTCCTCCGCAGGCAGTGGCCCAGGTTATGATACAGTCTTTTCAGTTGTCCTCATGCGCACTCTTCAACGCTCAGATGCAGGATGTAAGTCCCCCCACCCTACCTGCTCTGTTTCTTTCCGTCTCTGGCCCATACTTAGATGTGAGCGAAGGTGTGTGAGGTGACAGGATAGTTTTAGTTTAAAAGAACGACACATATAAGCATGGGCAGTGTTGTGGTTTTTTTTGAGTGTTGTCATCACTGTGTTTGTGCAGTGGTTCTCTCTTCCTCTCCTGCTCAGTATTTTCCCTCACCAATCCACAAATGTTCTACATCTAGTCTCTATATTTATGTGGTATTTATGCTGTATTACATCGTTTGCATCAGACTAGGTTGAGCCTGGGAGTAAACCTGTACAGCACTCTTTCCCAGAGGTGGTGTTGTTGTTGTTGTTGTTGTTGATCCCCTTCTGTCTGGATCCATGTTTGTTTCTGTCAGCCAAGGTCCAAATAGACTGACTGCCTTACAGGATGGATGTAAAAGTCACTTGTATTGTGCACAATTAGGTTACGGTATCACATCTTAACCCGTTTAATTTGGATTCAGCAGTGTAATAACAACGCTTGTCAATTTTTCTATAGGTAAAGTGAATTCTGTGTAATTATATAATCGAACATGCTTAATCGTAGTTAAGTAATGGCAGCACATAACCTACAATTTGCCACCAGCGACGGATTAGACAGCTAAAGAATAGATTATTACGTCTTTTTAAATTATGTGGAAAGTTAGAAAAGAAATTTAAATGAATAGACGACTCTGGCTGGTTCTGTAATAAGTCATGCATAATGTAGGCTCTGCTCTGGACAGTGTGAGCGTCAGTATCGATGTTGTCTTACATAAAACTGAATCTGAAACTTTACTGAACTGTTAACTTTTCTTTCTTTCTCTCTTCACCTCCATTGTGGATCGTTGCCATCCATGATCTCTGAGTGTCTTCTCTTCTGATTCCAGTTGATGATGTGACTTCTTTAGTGCTCTGTGTCGTACTGAACTTGAAGTGGTTGACTTGACTAGATTATATCATTTTAGGCAGTTTTCATACTACGATGCATTCGTACCGTGACATTTTATTGTGCTGTCTCTCTCTGCTCTTGGCTGTCCCTCTGCATGACGGCTTCCTCTGGCTGTTTCTCACTGCTCTTCCTCTCTCTGGCGCCTCAGGAGCAGGAGTTCCTACAGAAGCAGCAGCAAGAGCTGGATGGAGCTCTAAAGAAAATCATTCAGCAGCATAAACTGGAGATCACCACTATTGAGAAAGACTGCCTCAACCACAAGCAGCAACTGATGAGAGGTAGGAAATGGAGGAAGAACTACTTGACAGATGAAATCAGCCCTTTTACTGCAAAGTCACATCTTAACATTACTGCTCACCACCTCCAGAGTATACTGTCATATATGAATGTGCATTTCCTGTTAGAGTTAACTGTAATTTATTTCAGTGTGATATAAAAACCATACAACAAAAGCATTTGATCTGAAGCTGTTTTGTTCTAATCGTGCTGGTGAAAAATGTGGTCACACTTCTGGTTCTGGTTTCCTGCCAACACACAGGCACCACACCAGCACACTTGTTATCAATCCCTGCTTAGATCACATTACTAGTACATTTGACAAAACAGGCAACATGATGTGACTGATTATCTCTCAAGCATCAAGCATCCTGTGCAAGTTTCAAGTCTCTAAGCTCATT
This sequence comes from Morone saxatilis, assembly GCF_004916995.1. Taxonomy (NCBI): domain Eukaryota; kingdom Metazoa; phylum Chordata; class Actinopteri; family Moronidae; genus Morone; species Morone saxatilis. The sequence continues at coordinate 13,063,343 of NW_023339751.1, read as the reverse complement.
TTTAGAACAGACATGAAAACAACTTGAAAGGTTTTTTTTTTTGTTTTTTTTTTTACATTTGACTCAATTTCAACTAGTAACAGAGAGTGTGTGTGTGTGTGTGTGTCAGTGACTTCACTACTGAGTGTGACATGCAGACAGATGAGAATACAGACGTGCTGTTTGGGAAAACATGTTACAACCTGTCTGACTTGCTGCCAGTATTGCCCTTCTGTATCACTCGTCACCGGCTAACATGCAGGTACATGTTAACTGCTAACTCATACTTGTGTGACATTAAAACATGACATGTTTATGTGTGTGTGTTTTTTAGCTCGAGAGGCAGCCATGTGGGAGTTGGAGGAGCGCCACCTGCAGGAGAAGCACCAGCAGCTGAAGCAGCAGCTGAAAGACCAGTACTTCCTGCAGAGACACCAGCTGCTGAAGAGACATGAGAAAGTAAGAGAAATCTTCTCAGAGAGAAATGTGCTCTATTATTCAAATATGCCTGCTGAACACTTGCATGTGTGTATTTTATAGGAAATGGAGCAGATGCACCGCTACAACCAGCGGTTGATAGAGGAGATGAAGAACAAACAGACTCAAGAGAGGGTTCGTCTGCCCAAGATTCAGCGCAGCGAGGCCAAGACCCGCATGGCCATGTTCAAGAAGAGCCTCCGCATCACCGCCACAGCATCCGTCACCCCGGAGCAGGAGAGAGAGCGGATAAAACAGGTACAGACGCTGTGGTTGTTTCACAATATCTGCTTGTCATGTTTATGGACTTGGACATGCATGGTCTTTTTTTTTTAGCAACCCTATGTTGCTCGGGCATACGGTCACACCTAGAATCTGCCCCATACAAACACAGTACTCTCAATAATCCCTGCCTGTCTGGATCTCAAACCAGCAACATTCCTGTCTCCATTTCACAAGCTTCACTGGCTCCATCATTCTCAAAATGTTGTTTCAATTAAGTTTTGTTGTGGAGGAACTCTCAAACAGAAAGTGTTAGTCAGTAAACAGTAGGGTTGCCTGACACAAACAGATCTGTGCAAAGCAGAAACCGGTAACACCGCCTGAAGCATGAGCACGCCACCGTTCTGCAAAAAAGACAAATCACGTAATACCTTAATGTGGTGCAGATTACGTTACAGTGGTCTCTTGTTTTTTGGTCCAGTTTGCTTCTCAGGAAGAAAAGAGGCAGAAGAACGAGAGGCTCCACCAACACCAGAAACACGAGAACCAGATGAGAGATCTGCAGCTGCAGTGTGACTCAAACATCAGGGAGCTGCAGCAGCTACAGGTGGGGCCACAAGCACGCACACATTTCTTTATCTGTTTACATGTTTTAAACCACCACTTTTACCATTGAGCTTGCTTGCTCATGTATGGTGACTTGGAATGGATGCAACAGGAGAACAAGCTTTAATAACCTAGATTATCAGTAGTGGACTGGGGCTGTAGAAGGATCAGCAGAAAAGTGTAACTACACCTTGAATTCGGATAGCTCCCTCCTTCACAGCAAATTTTAGAAATGCTTCACAGACCTGCAAACAACAGTGAGTGAGCACAAGTCCAAACCACTGCACCAAAATACAAAAATAACAAGGAGACATTAGAAAAAATGAGCATAAACTCCTATGAATGCTGCGTCTCAATCAGTACGCATTTTAAAATGAGCACAGCGGTTTCACGAGACTCAAAGCGAGGCTGGGGAGGTTGGGCCGGCCTCCTCTGATTAGAGGAGTAAACGGTAACTCTTTTTTTATATAAATGTCACAACATAAGTTAGCCCCAAACGGTAAACTCTTCAGTATTGGCCTTACAAGGTTCAGAGTGGACTTAAAAAACGGGGTTGTGTCGAGCCTTTTTCAACCCACCAAGAGGCTGGTTTTATAACTTTAGTAAGAATGTTAATATTAACACCAGCATTGATGTGATAGTTTAGTTTACAGCTAAAAAAAAAAAAACATTTTTTAGGGTTGATACCTCTTTACTATATTTCCAGGTGGCAGACGCTAGTAAGCCGTCAGGAGTACAGGGATGTTATTCATTAATCCTGGAACGGCGGCTGTTTTAACCCACATTTTCTTACAGAATGAGAAATGCCACCTACTGATTGAACATGAGACCCAGAACTGAAGGAGCTGGAATGAGGGAGCACAAGCCAAGAGATAAAGGAGGTGGAGAGAGAAGCTGAGACCCAGAAGAACGGTATATTTAATATCCATTTTACTCTTTGACTTCAGAACTTATCTTCTTATAAATCTCTCTGCAGTTCATACTGGAATGAATGGTCCAAGTAATCTTCAAAGCGGCTGACTAAGTTGTTTGGATCTGCTTTCCCCCTGCAGGCGTTTAGAGGGAGGAGTTTCACACGGAAGCTCCAGGAGCAGGAGGTCTTCTTCAAGATTTAGCGGCGAATCCGAATGCCTTAACCCGACCACCCAGAGTCGAGTCTCCGAAATTCTACCCCATCCCGAACCTGCACAACTCCGGTTTATAGCCTCGTGTCTGTCTGTGCTACGAAACGGACTCCTGTCAAACTTAGCTGCACTCACAGAACCTCTTTTTGTGGGGAGGACATCATCCCCCTCCGTCAGATCTCTT
>NW_023339751.1:13033034-13060651 GCF_004916995.1 Morone saxatilis | reverse complement strand
CTATGAATGCTGCGTCTCAATCAGTACGCATTATAAAATGAGCACAGCGGTTTCACAGACTCAAAGCGGAGGCTGGGGGAGGTTGGCCGCCCTCCTCTGATTAGAGGGCAGTAACACGGTAACTCTTTTTTTATATAAATGTCACAACATAAAGTAGCCCCAAAGAGTGTAAAGAGTTCAGAGTGACTTAAAACAAGGTGTGTGTCGACGCCTTTTTCAACCCAGCCCAAAGAGCTGGGTTTTTAGTAACTGTTAGAAAGAATGTTAATATTATATATGATTGTGTGTTACAGCTAAAAAAAAAACCATGTTTTAGTGGTGTTTGTACCTCTTTTTAACTATATTCTCTAGTTCATGTCTGTTCAGTTATATGTTGTTGTTTATTCATTAATCCTGAAGGCGCTGTGTTAACCCACATTTTCTTACAGAATGAGAAATGCCACCTACTGATTGAACATGAGACCCAGAAGCTGAAGGAGCTGGATGAGGAGCACAGCCAAGAGATAAAGGAGTGGAGAGAGAAGCTGAGACCCAGGAAGAAGGTATATTTAATATCCATTTACTCTTTGACTTCAGAACTTATCTCTCTTATAAATTCTCTCTGCAGTCATACTGAATGAATGTCAAGTAATCTTCAAAGCGGCTGACTAAGTTGTTTGGATCTGCTGCCCCCTGCAGGCGTTAGAGGAGGAGTTCACACGGAAGCTCCAGGAGCAGGAGGTCTTCTTCAAGATGAGCGGCGAATCCGAATGCCTTAACCCGACCACCCAGAGTCGAGTCTCCAAATTCTACCCCATCCCGAACCTGCACAACTCCGGTTTATAGCCTCGTGTCTGTCTGTGCTACGAAACGGACTCCTGTCAAACTTAGCTGCACTCACAGACTCTTCTTTGTGGAGCGACATCATCCCTCCGTCAGTTACTGATAAACACGACAATGTCTTCACTGCTTTGATTCCACCATTAGTGAGCATGACGTGCCTACACACTGTTCCCTCACTCAATCAAATGTTCTCCGCTTGTTGGGAAACGTCCAGTGGATAATATGCACTTTTTTGAGCATGTTCAAATTTTAAAAGTCTGCAGTTGGTAGCCAAGGCCGATCATGCTTATCACATTATTGTAAGCACAGCCTGCTATGGTATGAATGATCTCCAGTGCCTCATATGTTCCTTTTTGTCTGCATTTAGGCCCCAGCTTGCAGTAAATACAAAGCCCTCTGAATGTCCTGCACTTAAATAAATAACTGCTTATCATTTCCACCCATAATCACAAAAACGTGAGAGATTATTTTAATCAATTTGACATTAGCTGATGAGGAACTCTGAAATCTTACTTGCTGCTTGTAAGGTAGAGCTGGTTTAAAGGAGACGTGCTGAGGAGTCAGCGGACTCAAAAGAATAAGTCTGTAGTTGTAAGACTTTGTTATGTCTGTGTGGTCTTACGTGCGCAGTGTCTAATGTCGTCACAGGAGTCAAACAGTGGCGCGTCGGGCTGCGAGTTCAAATTAAAAGGAATGTACTGTGTTGTAAATGATGAGTGAAATGTTACCTGTGTGCACCTACATATGAAGTTTAATCAGATACTGTGCTTACCATGAGGAGTTTACAGTCTCGAGATCAAAAATATATCCGTTGCTTTAGCACATAATTTAATTTCAGTGCTGTACATTCCCCAGTTTAGTTGAACACAGAGGTGACCTGTTACTTCCTGGAGAATTATGAAGTACTTTTTTTATATTTAGATAATGAATCACTTTAACTTCTGGGAGTTAGTTTGAGCAGTGTTCTCACAAACAAATGCTTTGTTGTGAAGTATGAATACTAAAGGAATGTAAAGCTGTTGATTTGCACTGTTTTGCCACTTGAGCTAAAGAAAAAAAATATGCAGTAGTAATCTGTCAGTGTTTTTGACAGTGAGTCACCTTTGTCTCACCCACGCCTATTCAAACTCCAAACTGACTGAATCTGTTTGTTTTATCTCATTATTTTACCCTTTTTTTTTTCTTTTTTTTTTCAAATATGCCCTTAGTATTTTATGACCACATCTAGTTTTGTAAACATGTATTCCTGATATATTGACGCTGTAATTGCTCTTTTTGGTGAGCTTCCGCTCTTGTTGAGACCAGTGTTGTATGAAAGGTAAAATGCTGTATCTGTAACCGTATGAATTTCAACGTGTCAGAAAAATGTCCTTCGCTGTATTTTATGAGCAAAGTATTGATGGTTCACAAGAAGAAGACCTACTTCAACATAACCTGATTCGTTTATTTTGCCGCTGCATATCATTGATGCATGTTATCATGTCTGTATGCTGACATTAACATTGACTAGTGTTTTGTCATGAATGCTGGATTTTGATTGGGGGTTATTGGAGACTGTCTTGTGAATTACACCATACGGCCCATAGATTTCAAATATTTTTTTATTTCGTTAAGTTACAGCATTTTGATGTGTCGATAAGTTGTCATTCTACCACAATGAATATTCTTAGCATATGCATTTTTGATGTCAGATCAAATATATTTAAAGTGTCTTTATAAATGGACATTTTTTTTGTTGTAAATAAAATATTGACTGTTTATTTGAACACCTCAAGTGAAATAGTTTTCAATTTAGTCATACAAATATCAAGACTCACAAGTCCAAAAATAGATTTATTTGTGTGTCTTTCAAATATATTGATCAAATGTCAATAAGTTCAATCATGTAAAGACATAACCTGGGAACATTTTATAATTTAATCTTTCCAACACTTAAAGGTATAAAGAAAATATATCAATTCTTATACAAAAATATACAATCCAATCAGTCATTTGTTAGTGATTATCTGAGTCCCTGTCTTTCAACCATTATTTTACCAACAAACCTTTCAAGTAAATCACCAGTCCTGACTGCAACAACATTTACTGTGAACCCTCGCCCCCCTCTGACCGGGACTGTGTCAGGTTCAGATAACGATGCATTGCTTTATAAAATGTAAATTGTTCTGTAATTTGTGTGGGGTGAATGGATAACTGCCAGTCTTTAAGGGCTGGAGTTTGGCTTGATTTACGTGGATAATCTGACAATATTGTAGCCTTTTAAGAAACATAAATGACACATTTAACACTCCTATAGTCCTCAATACAGTATAATCCTCAAAAGACAATGAATACAAAAAAAACAGTACACCAGACACTCAAGTTACACAAGCAGTGGGAAAAAAAGATGCAAAGTGCAATTAAAACTTTAGCTACTTATTGCTTAAAAATAGATATTCTCTTAAACAAAGCTGCCCCTGGAAAAAGTTTGAATGCAAGCTTCTAACTAAGCGAAGTAAACATTTTACACCCACATGTCAAAAAATGAAGTCTGTGTTAGAAAAACACTGACCAGCAGTTAAATCCATAACTCTACTGAAGCCATTTTAAAGAGACTGATGCGTTTTTTGGCCGCTTTTATTTTCTCAAATTTGTCCTCTTGACTTTTCTACAAATGGCAAGAATAAAGAGCATTTTGACTACAGATGAACCTAAAAAAAGACGAGTAAAAATGAAATCTGACGTGATCCAGTAGTATGTTAGCCCTTCAGCCAGCGTTGGCCTGACGGCGATGCCTCTTGTGACGACTGACCACTTTATTTCCTGTAGTGGGATGACAAATTGATGAGTTACATGTGCGTAACACTAGACATTTTTTTTGTAGTTTTGACAACATTTGAGCGAGGTTACCTGCATCCCTCTTCTGCAGTCTGTGTGGAATTTGGATAGTGTATGCCCCCGGTAAACCCTGGGGTCCTGGATCACCTGTAAACATAGGAAACTCTCAGATTGCCTTGTCTCAGTCACTCCACTAAAACATTTCTCTGGAAAATATGCCGTGTTTCATCAGCTCTGTTTAAATGTACCCTTGTCTCCTTTGGGTCCTGGGTACCCTCTGTCTCCCTGTGGTCCGGGGCCTCCTGGAGGGCCGGGGATGGTGCCATAGGCTGTGCAAGAGCAAAAGCACAGATTCAGTCGCGATGAAGCAACATTTTCCAACTACGCTTACATAAGTCTGGACAGTTTTCCGTTGCTGTAAGATTTAACCCGATACAGTATGTGGAAAGTCAAAACTCTGTATGCTCACTTCTGAAGAATTCCATGAGGTCAGCTGTGACATTGCCGTAGGCACCGATGACGCGGCTTTGACCAACTGGTCCGGGAGGGCCAGGTGGACCAGGGGGGCCTTGAATCGCTCTAACGTTCGTCCTACGAGGACCCTCAACCAGATACTCCTGCAGCAGGCCTTGATCTAGGGGGAGAGTTTTTATATCAAACAGACGTCTTTCATCATTGTTGGCCATCGTAACTCACTGAATCTATAGCAACATCCCCCAAAGCATTATGGGAACTGTAGTTAGAGTATATCTACCAAACAGAAGTACAAATGAGTAAGTAAGATCTACTTGTCGGCTGTAATGGACTCACTCTTGATGTAATCAGTAACTTTCATGGCAACGTTGGAGTAGTCCATCGTGTCAACGAGCGTCCTGACATTGGCATCTGACAGCCCGGAGCCGTGGCGACTGTTGCCCTGAGAGTAGCTCTGGCTCTGCGAGTAGCCCTGAACGTAACCCGGCTCTCCGCGCTCTCCTTTCTGACCCCTTGGTCCTTGAGGCCCTGGAGGTCCGATGATGGCATGACGAACACTGTCACCTGAAAAAGAAGAGTTCATTTCAGGTTTCGGTTTTATGGAAGTGAAAAGGGTTATGTTTGACTTCACATACTGATTGATCTGTCTGTGAGGGATGTTTGAAGCTTACTGGTCAGATACGCCTGAATTTCCGAGCGGATGCTCTCCCGAGGGAAGTTTCCGCTGTATGAAACTGTTCCAGTGTAACTGCCTGGTGGACCCTGTGGACCAGGAGGGCCAGGAGGGCCAGGAAGACCTCTGAACCTAGAATCTGAGAAAGATTCAACTCATTGTTACTGTAATTGTAAAGCAAGATGAGGCTGTGCATCCACATTTATGTTAACAGGGTTGGATAATAGACAAATAAACAACAGTCACAATAACCATATTGTTGTTGAACTCATTCTATTTTTTTCAGTATTAAGCGGGCAGGCTTTGATACAGGGATGTTCCCCCTGAAGATCTTGTTTTTGCTGACCTCCAGTGGTCTAAGTTCTCATCTCGCTGCAGTGATGTTAAAGTGTACTCCAGGGTGTGTCAGTACACCATGACATCACAAGGGGGTTGTCAAATAATACAGTTTCTTTAAGAACAATTGTAAATGTATTTTACGGATGGATGTGTTAAGTTTAAATGTAGATGTATATAAAGGTTGAAAGAAGGTTCTTTCCTATATTTGCCAAGAATATTGTGAAAAGATGATTGTAATGTTATATTCTGTGTTTATGGTCTGTGGTATTTCTATAACTAACTATAAGTAATGATATTTTGAAGAAAAGGATTAGTGTTTTGTATCTACAGTATATATCGTGATTTATTGGTCACAATGTAGATCAATGAATTATACAGAACCCAGAAATCACTAAGATACCATCCTGATGAAGGCAAGATAGCCAAATGCTTTTAGTGAATACAGCATGATGAACTGGAAACTCAGAGTATTGTTACTTATTATGGTCTTAACACAAGCGTGTAGTGTGTAGTAATCAAGGCAGACACTGTCATATACTTTATATGTAAGCATTTACGAGTTGTTTTTCAGGGTTTAGTGTTTCTACTCCCGTTGGTGACGTAAAGCAAACTAATTGAAAGTGCATCTGCAAACGCGGGCGTCTTTGGTTTGTGTTTACAAGAAATTCAAATTTGTTTAGCTATGTACATATGAATAATTAATCCTGTTTTCGGTAAATATTCTCTAAGGGAGGCAGTTATGATGCTAAATAATGTAATTAGTTGAGGTTGCTATGAGGAATATAATTATATATAAATAGAACACAACCATTATCCCCCTTTAAACCGTACATACACACAGCGTAGTAACATTGGTTGTAGGTTGTGGACGGATAGTTAAACCTTCCGTCATATACATTTGTGTCAGTGTTCATATTTATTGATGGTTTTCTTTATTGTAAGGTAACATTACATTAACTTGCTATGTGAATCCAAGCTATAGCATTAGTTGTTGCATAATCTTCATCTCCTCTACCACACTCACCCTGCAGGTAACGCTGAATCTCCTCCAAGCTGTAGCCACGACTTCCCGCCCCATACACAGTGGCCGAGGAGACACCTGGTGGCCCCTGAGGGCCCTGAGGACCAGGAGGCCCTTGGGTTCCGGCAGGACCAGGAGGACCATGTGGTATGGCAGACTTAAACCATAACTGGAATTCTGGTTCTAGGTAGAGGAAGATATTAGGAAGATAATGAGTTTTCGTAACTTTTCACTGTTCTCCGAGAAGGTTTTCAGTGTGATTAACGGGAAATGATAATAAAATGATTTACGTCTAATCAGTGCAGAATAGTCAATCACAGCGTGGCTGACACCAGAGCCACCTATACCAGGAGGCCCAGGAGGACCGGGTAGCCCAGGTGGACCTCTAGCAAACCCTCCATCTGAAAATGACAATAAGAGCAGTTTGATTAATTAATTAAGTCTTGCTTCCACTTCCAGGGTTACTGTATTCTGTTTGTGCAACCTGTGCTTACCATTTTTGATATATGATATGACATATCTGGCTACGTCCTCTATGCCATAACTGCCTGAAACTCCTACTGATGTCCCTGGTGGTCCTGGTGGTCCTTGTGGACCTGGTGGTCCTGACAAATATCTCCTCACATCGTCTCCTAGACAGCAGAGACACATAGTTTATCCAAGTGCAAGATGGACTTCTGTAAATACGTAGAGGGCACTGTGGATAATATATGTAGCTCAACTAGAATACTTACTCTGAAGCATGGCAATGAGAGCATTGACTGTCAGGGATCCAGAGCCAGGTCCAGGAGGACCAGGTGGTCCTGGGGGACCCTGAACGCCAATGCTGAGGCCTGAGCCCGAACCTAAAATTGCACATAAGTTAATGGTGGCTCCCATTCTACTGTAATTATAATAAATCGATATAAGTTATGGAGGAAAGCGCAGGCATACGTTGTATGTATGCAATGATTCGAGTGGCGATGTCGTCCATAGAGCCTGAGAAGGTTCCAGGAATTCCTGGAGGTCCAGGTGGACCTGGAGGTCCGGGGGTTCCTGCCAGTCTGCTTCTGCCTGCATGAAAGAAATAAAACAGGTTCATACTGTGCTCTGTCCTCCTGACAGCCTGTGAGCTCTTCAGAAAGACTCTTACTTAGATAGCTGGTGATGTACTGGTGCATCTCACTAGAAGAGCCGAAGGAGCCCGGTTGACCTGGAGGGCCAGGAGGACCTGGGGGACCAGGAGGGCCTGCGGTGACCGTGATGGCACCTGATGAAAAATTAGATAGTAAAGACCCTGAAGAGGTTATGTGGATTCAAACTTCAAAGCTACTTGAGATAAAACACTTTGTGTATTATTGTAAAGAGTAGTTAGGATGATAATTTTGATTTGCTCTACCTCTTGAATGGCCAGAAATACCTGGAACTCCAGGGTCCCCTTAGAAATGATAAACAACAACAAAAGCATTATCTTCATGTGATGCACACAGGCAGATACAGCACTCACTCAGACAATAAAACACTGACGGCATTCACAGATTCATATGTATGAGTAGCTCTACCTTTGAATCCTTGCGGTCCTGGAAGTCCAGGAGGCCCTGGTGGACCAGGAGGACCAGGGATCCCGTGTCCACCAGAATAAGTCGACACTGTAAGGAAAATATAGTAAATAAATAGTTATACATTAAGCCTGTTCCCCACACATCATCAGCCCTTGAGGCCTTCTAATGTGACTTTGTCTGATTTGTGTTTGGATGTTGACCTCTCTCAGAGCTCCCTGGTCTTCCTGGCTGGCCTGGTTCACCTGAGACACACATAAGCATTATTTATGCTGGGAAGGCTCACAACGATCTGTATTGTAAGTGAAAAAAAACACACACACACGTTAAAGAAAGACTGTTACCTTGGTATCCTCTTGGTCCAGGAGAACCTGAAATAATAATGTAGATGTTAAAATAAAGTACAACTAAAACTAAAAGAGAGCAAGCCTCTTTAAATGGGGTATATAGTAAGAGATCACCTGTTGATCCTTTAGGCCCGGTAGGCCCAGCTGGTCCTGGCGGTCCTGGTGGTCCGGTGTAAAACGTTCCTGTAACGAGAGCAATGTTGAAATCTTTTCTGCTCTACATGTCAAACCCACATCGAGACAGAGCATGAGTTTGGATTTTGGATCATACCAGAGCCAGAGCTGGATGCAAAGCCTGGTTCTCCCCGATCTCCTTTAGGTCCTGGTCTTCCATAACCTACAAAGCAGAAATGATAATGATACATTTTGATGTGAAGAATGGCTGAGCTTTACATAACAAACAAACGCACCTTATGATCCACTTGCATCAGAAAATGAGCTTAAATACTTGCCTGGCTGACCTGGAGGTCCAGGTGGTCCTGGAGGTCCTTGTCTTGAATCTCCTAATGAAAACATTTTCCAAACAATCAGTGACGTAATTTGAAGAATATCACAAGTAGATACTGATATTATACTGTGGTTATTCTTAACAAATTCTTTTAAATCATAAGATGATGTCCTTGATGATGCTGCGACAGATCATCTTGTGTCTTATTTACCTGGACGTCCAGGAGGACCCGGTGGGCCGGGTGGGCCAGGTTGTGCAGAACTGAACTCCCCTAAAGCAGAAACAAAAATACACAATTTTAAGTGATGAACACTTTTCCTGTGTGTAGAAGTAAATTACTGAACAGCGGCCACTGTGGTCACAAGTGGACATTACAGCACAATGCTAGACGCAAAGAGTAACAGTAGCGTAAGCAGAGAAGCTGACTTTGTAATGTCAGTTTTAATTGTTTGCTAGCATTCAACTTTTAATTCCCAATTACTTTCTCTCAAAAGATACATAGTCTAGTATATTCTGCAGATAATGTTACACCACAGATACGGCAAATAATGAATGTATGATAGAAAACCGATGGAATATGAAATAAGTATTCGCTCTCACCTCTGGTTGTGCTTTCAGACGTTTTCACTATTATTCCTTGTTCTCCCTGATCTCCCTTATATCCCCTGTCACCTTTAGGACCTGTACAGACAAACACAATACAGTGTCTATGAGACTCTGTGGGAGATATATCCAATCTAAAAAGCTTCCTTTAGGAGCAAAAAAAGCACAAAGACCTACCAGGTTGGCCAGGCAGACCAGCAGGGCCAATGGGACCTGATAAGGTTATAAGTAACACATATTAGTACAACATGCCAGTGCAACAGTGACAAGTATTGTAACTACTGATATGGCACAATTATTCAGACATAAGATTCCATCATCTGGCTGAGCTATTAAGGGTCAGACCTGATAATCCTGGAGGTCCTGCAGGGCCGGGAGGACCAGCAGGTCCAGGTGGTCCTGGGATGCCAACAGAAGATGCGCCAGCTGCAAAATAAAATTGAAGATCAGATATCCTGAAACTACTGTATAATCTAATCCAGTGTTTCTCAAACGTTTTACACAGCGTACTAGCTCAGAAAATATGAGCTACTATTACGACCGATGTTAAAATACAATGTAGACAGGTATCTATTAACAGTTTGCGCAGGAGTCAGGTTTATTCCTAATAATAAGATAATAACATTGACTGAGCTAATTTGATGGAAGCCATGATTGCAGTGTTTTTGAACCATTCATTTTACCTTCACTTACTATCTTGCCATCACATTTTGGCTTGTAACTAATCTTGGATGTATGCGCGCTACACACGCATGAACGTGACTACCTAGCAGGCTGATACTGAAATTAAATATAACAGGAAATGAAAAAACTTCCCATAGTATTTTCACTTGAAATGTTGTAATAATTTGATAGTATTATGAATTTTTTAATTTGTTTATTTCTAAAAGGAATAATAATTTCGGAGGTTCCTCTGTGTACCACAAGAGGGAGCCTGCGTACCAGTCGTGGTACACTTACCTGCATTGATGATTCTTCCTGCTGCTCCTGTTTCACCTTTGGCACCAGGTCGTCCTGGATTCCCTGGTATCCCTAAAAGTATGACGAAAGTACAGTTTAGTGTTTAGAGGAATAAATGAAAAGAATTTACATCAAGATGTAGAATTACTTATAAAACTACTAGTGTATGAATAGTAGAGTTGTACCTGGTGGTCCTTGAAGCCCAGGTGTTCCTACAGAGGGGGAGATATTATTAATAATCTTAAATTATCCACTGATGATAATGTTAACATAGCTGAAGATCAAGTTTCATAACAGTGACTAAGTTTACCTGGAAGTCCAGCATCTCCAGGAGGCCCAGAAGGACCTCTGAGGCCAGGAGGCCCAGCAGGTCCGTGGTCACCTGAGGGCCAAAAATAAAAATATAACTTATGAGTTGGGCTGAAAACATTGTGAGGAAGAGGAAGAAAAGGCTTGTTTTTAGATTGAACCCTCATACATTCTTGAGTTGCGTGATCTCAAATGTTACGTCCTTGTGCATATTAAAATAATATTTAAATAATATTGAAATAATCTGTAATGCTCATACAATGACTCATTTACCTCTTGATCCTTTCTGACCATCAGCTCCAGCAATCCCTGATAACATACAAACAAAGAAGAAACAAATATTATATTGAATATCAATCAATACATCTGTCTAAAAATTAAACTTTTGTTGTAATGGTTTATTTTCAGTGTTTGTTATTCCTTCCATGAACACTAGGGGGGCTTTACTCCTCTCTGCTCCCCTTTGGTGGAGTGTGGCATTTTATTTTTACTGCCACATGAAAATCAGTTGTAATGTAACAAAACATTTACAATTAGAATTTCAGAAAATTTAATTTTCTTGGATGGGTGAAACATTTGTCACCTTCAATCAAGTCACTCTAATTTAATCATCTTGAGCAGTTTCCAGTCGACCAGTAGAGACCACAGGAATTGCTCCCAGCCAATAAATGGTTTGGATCATAACCTCAAGTAAACCACGTTGTTCTTACGCAACAGTTTTTGTACAGATTAAACAAACTAGATTTGTTTATCAGAAGACAGAGCCGAGCTAGCTGCTTACCCCTTGTTTCTGGTCTTTGTGCTAAGCTAAGCTAATCGTGTGCCGGATGTAGTTTCATATTTAATGGACAGATACGAGCGTGGTATTGATCCTCTTATCTATCTCTCGGTCAGAAAGCCAAATTAATCAGGCTAGGTTATAGTTTATAAGAAGAATATGATGATGTAAGTGTCTATGAATGAGTAAATGATCTGAGGGTGGTGGTCCTCAGACTCACCCATTGACCCTTTGATTCCTTTCTCTCCAGCTGGCCCTGGCAGACCTGGTAAACCAGTATCACCTGAGGAGTGGAACAACTGGATTAGCACTGGATGCTATGCTCAGAGACAGCTTCAATTAAAGTTTAATTCACAAAGCTGTACTGACCTGGTAGACCTCTGAGACCTTTGTCCCCAGCTTCACCTGAAATAAACATGATTTAAACATTGGTTAGAAATATTCACTGATCTCACAAGTCCTATAAAAACCTGATGTAGTTACAACAAACCTTTAAGTCCTTGGAATCCAGCTAGCCCTCTGTCACCTGCAGAGTAAAAAGAGTGACTGTGAGTAATATTGTAGTATATTATTATATATATATATATATATATATATATATATATATATAATGAATTAACTATTAATTTCTCTGTATTTAGCATCCGAGCAATGTTTGCGTAACCTACCTTTAGACCCAGGTAGCCCTGCCTCGCCACGGAAACCCTGAGGACCTGGTTGACCTATAGCAAAACAGTTCATGGAAAATGCCAGGTATTAAATCTACGTCAGTACCAGCAGTATTTTCAGTTGCTGCAGGTAAATTTGAGATAATATTCAACTCAGTGGGTGTTTTTCATGGGAACAGGGAGAAACTGACCTGGTGGCCCAGAAAGCCCAGGAGCTCCATGTTCACCTAGAGCAAAGATGAATATTTATTAGGAAGGAGAATCACTTAACAGCAACATTATAATAGCCTTTGGGCACCTTAAAGCATGTAAAGTAAACAAAAATGTAACATTGACATTAAGAATTGACACAGACAATAGTGTAAAAATCCCATTATATCATATCCATGCTGGGTTCATAACCCCACATTCATCATATTTTAATTGTTATAAGTGCTTTAGGGAGAACTCTAATTATGAACATACAGTAGAACAAGAGAAAAATAAATATATAAATAAATATTTATTCTTCAGTGAAGCTAATACAGAGAAGCCAAATAAGCATTTACATTAATGCATCAGGAAAGACAGGAGAGATAAAATGTGTAAATTCATACTCATGTTGTTTAATTATCTTTAAAGCCACAATTAAACAGCACTTTGAGAGTGTCTTTCTCGTTTAATGAAATGTTTAAAAAGGTTAATTGTTATTAGTTGCTACCCCCATTGGCAATGATTGATAAAACTTGTGGTTGTGGTGGGGCGCAAACCCTAGAAAACCTTTATTCTGAAGGGGAAACGCGAGAAAACATTTGAGAACCACTGATACAAGGTCAGGACAAAAGCATAAGCAGAATAATTTAGTAACGTTTAGGAAAACAGTTAAAAAGTTAAAGAGTAATTTATAGATGAGGGTACCCTAACCCCTTAGTTTTATGAAGCATTGTTTCTACTGAAGCACTGAGTTAATGCTGGTGTCTTTGTAATTTAAGTTAGCTTCAGGCGTTTTAGCGAGAAAGTTACACGTTAAAAATATGTGATATAATGTTTTCCAAGTAGAAGCAATATAACATTGAAATATGTATTATTTGTGGTTTTTTATTCTTAATGCCTGTGTGGGTCAATGTGGAGGCTTTAATAGCAAACTGACTCTATGCTGCCACCTGGTGCAGTTTGCAGTTTATACACCATGAGGTAATAAACCTTTTGTCACCAAGTAAAACAAGTGGTATTTTGATGTAAAAACATTAGACAATTAGATTTTCTTTATTGTTTATTTAAATGTGAAAAATCTGGTCTCACCTTTTGGTCCAGCAGATCCCACAGGCCCGGGAACCCCAGGATCTCCAGGAGCACCTGCATAAACCAAGCACACGACATCCTGTAGTGACACGATCAAGACAAGCTAGGAGGTATTAGTACCACTCAAAAACATACAAGTTCTGTTACTCTGAGCCTCATACCTTTGTCACCTTTTGGTCCAACGCCTGAATGTCCTGGCTCACCTCTGGGGCCAGCAGGACCCTCGCGACCCCTGATACCGGGTTGCCCATCCAGTCCGTGATCACCTGATCAGACATTGTACATACAGATAAAACATCTCACTCTAAATGAGCCGAGCAGTGCACTTACATCATCAACTGAAGCTCTCTCTGTACCTTGACTTCCTTTCTGTCCTTTAGGACCCTCAGGGCCTGTATGTCCCATCGAACCCGGAGCACCTGAGGTCAAAGGATCACGGTCAGTAAAATGACATTGTGATGCCACATAAGAGCCCTAAGAAAATGTTAAATACTGGTTATGACTCAAGGAAAATGTTAGTCATCATTCCTCACCTGGAAGTCCAGGGAAACCAGCATCTCCTGTTAAAGTAAAAGGTATATTTGATTATGATGAGAGTACAGAGAAAAAGAAATACAACACATCAACAGAATTACAACTGAAAAGTCTAAAAAAAAAAAAGATTTCTAGCAATAATAAGATTTTGCTTTCCAACCTTTAGCTCCAGGGTCCCCTGAAAGGAATAAAAAATATACATAGATTAACATAAATTAAACGTGACTCATATTGATTAACTTTAAAAATGGGTCTACATTGAAATTTTATGAAAGAAATATGTTTTAATTTCACCTCTAGGTCCAGGCAGTCCTCTCTCCCCCTGTGCTGAGGATGCTACAAAAGCTGAAACAGAAAACAACAATTCAGTTAACATGAACGTAGTGTGTGTGTGTGTGTGTGTGTGTGTGTGTGTGTGTTAATTTAGCCAGTATATATGCATGTGCTGTACCTCTGAATGTTTGTGAATGCATCTCAGTTCTTAACATGTTCTGAACCATCGTCTGAATATAAGCAGCGTCCATGTGTCCTCCACTCACGCCGGTCCCGAGGCCAGTACCACTGAAGCTGGTACTGCCAGCACTGCCACTGGAACTGGAACCAGTGCTGCCAGCACTGCCACTAAAACTGGTACCAGTGCCGCCAGCACTGCCACTAAAACTGGTACCAGTGCCGCCAGCACTGCCACCTAAACTGGTACCAGTGCCACCAGCACTGCCACCGGAACTGGAACCAATGCTGCCAGCACTGCCACCTAAACTGGTACCAGAGCCGCCAGCACTGCCACTAAAACTGGTGCTGGTGCTGGCCCCACTGGCCCCGCTGGCCCCGCTGGCACCACCTGCAGTACCGAGATCAATTCCATTGCCATTGGTACCGCCGGCACCAGCAGCAATCCCGATTCGTGTTTTGGAGCTTGTGCCTCCTCCCCCTCCTCCTCCAGCGGCCACATGTAGCGTGTTGTCGGTGTGGCCGGTACCTCCACTGCCCAAATAGGTGATGTCATTGGAAGAACCTGACAGCCGACTGGTATGAGCATTGGCGACCGAGGACTCGGCCTCCAGGGTAGCCACTCGATTCTTCAGCTTTCTCACATCCTCAGCTGAGAAAGTAAGATGCACATGATAAGATAAATAAAATATAGTACAGTAATACAGAAATATAGTGTTTTACACAGGTTACGAATGTATCTGTTGCAGCCACGTTCTAGGGTTTGACACGTATCTCTGTCTTGTTTCACCGCTTTAATCCTTATTTCATATGTCATGAATATTGTTCATCATTCACTTTTAGGTAAAGCACTTTATGTTTCATTTCAGCATGAAATTTGATTCTTCTATTATTCACAAAATAAATGCTCAGTAGGAAAGTTACTTGATTTAAATGAGATAAATGCAGCTCTATTTCTAACTTTTCAATCAACTGAATTTCCAAGCAGAATATAAAAAGACAATAGAAAAATAATGACTTTAACAATACAAACAAATGGGACAGGGGTGTATTCGGATTGGCTACCAAAATTAATTATATAAAGAAACTAAGTAAAGTATGACAACCTTGATACAGAGCAGGGGTTTTGAAAGTCTGACAAATCTGAGATAACAGTGCAACAAGAGGATGTTTCCATGGAGTCAGTTAATTCGCTGTGGGCTTCAACTTATAGCCTATATTTGTTTACATTTTGGCAAATTGGCAGCATTAAAAGTATGCCAAATTAGCCATTAGCAGTCCATATTTGCAATGTACTTTAGATGTACAGAGAAATATCACTGGATAAGTTTGACACTGAATAAAACTTAAGAATGTTCTTGAGTTACAAGAATGTCTTTTTCTCCTTTTTCTAAGCAGATTTTTGGATGTTCAATTGCAATTGACATATGACTGGAAAGTTTAACTCACATTGGATCTCAAAATATGTGTATCATCAATCAACTCACTGTATGTACGGTACAGGATCAGTAACTGCTCAACAGATTTTTCATACAAGTAAAAAATATACCTCAAATCAGAGGTTAAAAATGTAATTTCAGGTTCTTTTTATCACATTTTTATCAGGAAAAATCCACACCAACAACTCTCCAACTGCAGGAAAACAAACTGGAGTCTCTGATGTCATCAAGCAACAATTTCTGGAGCTGCTCCACTGACAATGAATGCCAGACCCACTTTATGGCAGTGAGACAGTACCCACAGATCAAGTTTCCAAGGAAAGGACTGCATTTACTGTCTCACAGCTCTTAGCAGCACTGTGAAATAATGCTCACTAGCCTGTAAAAGCTGAAACACACATTTTATTGGTTCAAAAACAGTCCCTCCCATGTGTTTCATTGCAGAGCAGCGGCAGAGAGTATCTGATGACTCCTCGGGTTTTGTCTTTGGGGAGATTTGTATTTTTCCCTATTAAATGTCATTATGTTTTATAAGTCAACATTACCCAGTGCGATGAGCCCAAACAGGAGACCCAGCAGGAGCAGGGAGAGGAGGAGAAGACCGAGCAGCCATTTCCACCAGGAGCAACAGGAGTCGGAGCAGCAGCAAAACCCTCCTCCCCCTCCGAAGATGCCGCTGTCCCTGTGAATCTCTGAACACGGAGTAAAGAGTTAAAATCCTCGCTGTCAACCACCAAGTTATTCATCATGTCAACATATACGCTATCAGAAATACCTGCATAGGTGGCTTTGTCTTTCATCACAACTCCAGATGATCCGTCTGATATAAGAATAAATAAAAATCAGTCATTTATTTTTATAATGAAAGTAATTTTTTCCTTTCTTAGAGGTGTTTTTACCACTCACAGTAAGAGTTGCCTGTCTCCATCTTCAGTGGCATTGTCTCACTGTAGCTTGAAATAAGCTTCTCTTTCTTTATCGAATCTCCCGATAACGAGCCTGTAAAGTTAGGAAAACTTTTTTAAACACAGGGGAAAAAAAGAGGACGAAGAAAATTGTGATAATAGTATTAATAATCATTTTAGTCTGCCTGTGGAGGGTCCCCCAGGAAGAGGTGAAAAAATAAATACTGGGACAGGTGATAGTACTTCATTAACAGCCTTTATCAGGGTTGCATGGTGTACTATAATGTACTGTTTACTATTTACTGTATAAATATACTTTACAGCTTGCTGTGGTCATGGGAAGTTTGGGATCCAAACTTGGGTCCAGAAAAAATTTAGAACCCCCTTTAAAGTGAGAGAAAATTCACAATTTGCCCAGAAGGGGGCAGTAAATGTCTGACTCACCTCCTCCTATGTGACCGCTGCTGCTGCTGGTGAACTGCTTCCCGCTGTCTTTAGCCAAAATGAGCGTCTCCGTGTCTCTCTTGGCTGAAACGTTCTCCTTTTCTGAGATCAGGAACCTTTTCTTGTATGTGTCATCAGTTTGGGATCTAGTGGCTGATAACAACAAAACAACAACAAAACAGTCAGGAATCATTTAAGAATTGGTTTGACTGTGACACCTTTTTATCAAATAAAAGGAAATTATTTGGATTTACTTGTAGAGATTCCAGTGCTGACGACACCACCACCATTCGACAGGTTCTTCTGTACGCCGTAACCTGTGAATACAAACACACACAGATAAATGCTCATGTAAGAAAGGTGATATTTTGCGTTATTATTATTATGAGTGCAAAGTATTTGATAGTGTCAAGATATTGTAGAACCAGGCTGCGGTACCTCCTACGTTAGCGTTTACGTTGGCTCCACTGGTGGTGAGCACACTGCTCGAAGTGGGGGCCAGATTATTCTGAAAGCCGTAAACTGTAAACAAAAATGAAGGCATGGTTTGATTTAATTAAATAATGAAACCATTAAATAGCATGCACTTGTATGAAAATGTATAAAAAAGAAAATAAGAAAACCAAAACAACAACACGTATGGGAAAGACAGAGATAGTATAAAACAAGAAAGAGTAAATGGAACAAAAGCAAGGCGTTCTAGATCAAATTTAAGCATGAAACTGGATAAAAATGTTGAAACTGAACAAAACATAATCACAGATTAATCATTATATATAAATATATATATATACATATTGTTTTATCTAACAGTCCAAAATCCAAAGATATTTAATTTATAATGATGAAAAGTAGGGGAAAGCATTAAGTCCTCACATTTTAGAAGCTGGAACTGCTTGTTATTAGGCAAGTTTGGGCAATATAAGAATTGTAAAAATCTGCATGATGGATATTTTGAGTAGTGGCCCAAAACAATGATTGTGTTCGATGTATAACTTAACAACGGCACATATCAGTCTAAATGGATCTCTAAGGACACAACTGTGGAGATCATTAGAGTATATTCATTTTTAATGAATTACTTTAAGATGTTTACATGACCATATATTTACATTTTTGTCAGTCATAGATTAGTTAAAGAACAAGTTGGCTTGTTTGCTTGTTTATTTATTTATGTGTGACAAAGTCCATATACAGAGTTTAACAAAGCACCAGAAGAGGCAAAACATTCTTTACTGCACTACAAACAAGACAACGTTTCACCTGCAGGCAACAGGTAATATTCAATATTCGTATGGTCTCACCTGACAGGGACGAGGGGGAGGTGAGGCCAACTGGTGAGGATCCTCCTCCCGGCATGTTGTTGGTGCTGGCCTGGTATGTGTAGCTGCTGGTGTTGCCAGCGACCACGGTGGCGGAGGAGGAGGGCAGCGTGGAGGTGGACCAAGAGAAAGATGGAAGTGTAGCGTCCAGAGTGTCATACTGGCCTGATCTCATAGTATCATACTGGCCTGATCTCACACTGCTGTCATACTGCCCTGATTTCAAACTCATGTCATATTGTCCTGACTTCACACCAGTATCATAATGGCCCAATCTGACACCAGTATCGTATTGCCCTGATTTCAAACTCATGTCATACCCTCCTGACTTCACACCAGTATCATACTGGCCTGATTTTACACCAGTATCATACTGTCCTGACTTCAGACTAACATCATACCCGCCCGATTTCACACCAGTATCATATTGGCCTGATTTCAGAGTGACATCATACTGGCTTGATTTTACACCAGTGTCAAACTGCCCAGATGTCAGACCGTTATCATACAGGCCCAGTGTATCAATGGTGTGGAAGGCACCTGATCGCACACCAGAGCCAAATGAAGTCTGAACTGCAGGAGAGAAAGGACACAAAGACAAAAATCAAGAGAGCGTAAAGTGTCTGTAAATTAAACCTAATTAAGTTTAATAATTCAGAATGCAAACAACAATGGTAACAAACACGTGACAGATCTTGTTGCTCAAAATAAAATTAAAAAATGTGTGTATTAATGTGTATTGATGTAATTTTTTTATTATTATTTTACACTTTAATTAAAAGCAGCGTCCCAATTAAACACAGGTATCCTTTACTAGCCTGGGGTGGTAACATGTTCTCAATTAGAGGCCTGGTCTGGATTTTATAGAAATTCTTTGGATGTATAAAACCTCTTTAAAGCACATCGCTCGCCTGCTTGAGCGAGTTCTAAGCTGCTTAGATCGCTTACACAAATGATTTCCCATCTTAAAGCCAATAAAAGGCAGGTTGAGTTAATTGACTGAAGCAAATAAAAGCCTGGGTTATTATTTGAAGTTTAACGGTAATAATGTTGATATTTTCTTTGTCTGTTGTCCATAATAATTTAGTGCATGAGACGTACAAACTGAGGCCATTTATACCATATATCTTTAGGAAGGTTGTCTATGCATGCACAGTATGCGTGACTCTGGTGAGGGTATATCACCTGACTGAGAGGCCACAGAGATGGTCTTGGTTTCCACACTGGCCTTTTTAGGAACTGGCAGGGTTATGGAAGCACTGGAGGAGCGAGTGGGGCTGACGCTGCAAGAGCGTCCCTTCAGCAGCTTCTTCACGTCATCCAGCTCCGTCCCTGTAAAACCACAAACAATGCTCACCAAATATATGCCATATATAATGCCATAATGTGTTCTTTCAGCTTTCTTGTCCATTTTAACTTGATTGTTTAAGAAAATAAACTTAATTTTGATTATTTAGGAATAAAGGAATTAAATCTCTGGTGTGCTAGGTGTCGGTCTGATAGAAACCAATCAACAATTTATTACACATTAAATATATATGTATGTATGTATCTATGTATGTATGTATGTATGTATGTATGTATGTAATATATATGTAGCTTAAGAACTGAGATCTGCTAGAGTTTAGCTGGGGGTTTCTCCACCATGATTGGATTTAGTTACTTCCTTAATTCCTAATTATTTAATTATGTAGATTTACAAACTGAATTACCAAAAGTCAGTTGATCTAAATGGATATTTTTCAATTACAGATAACAGCTAGGGGAAAATACAAAATCTTCAAAGTAGTAGTAGTAAACCTGAGGCTTAAAGTTGTACAACATGGAAAGCACAAGCAAGCCTACATCAAAATTACACTACAGTTAAAGGTGTTAGGGTTAAGGTGGCAAAAATGTTTTATCAAAATTGAAATGATCGCAGTTATACACTTTAATCAGCAGAGGGAGCATTGTGACTCTGCACTGTTTTGCCTCAAACGGGATGTGCTGCAAACAGTGACTCATGTGTGCCATTGTTGCCACCACAAATCTGCCCCCCTTTAACTTCTTCCCCACATGAACACAATGCAAACAAACCCATGATTCTCCTCGTTTCGGGCGCACCCTTTTCTTTTGTGCAGATGTGCACCGTATATACTGTGTGGGGGGACCTGCACATGTGTTACTAATTTAAATTTCCTGGACGTAAACACATGTGAGAGGTGAAAGAGTAGGAATGTCCTTTGCGTAAAATACTGAGCCAAAGCATTTGACAGTAACATAATTCAAAAAACATGCTGCTCTAAAGTGACCCGGCAGTAAAAACTTGTTCACTATCAGAATGGTTGAGCATGCTCGAATAAAGATGCTTTGTTGCTTCATGAGGGATTGCATAACCGACAGCAAATGGATCAATGTGTCTCAAGTGGTCTTACATCTGCAGGCGGTGGGAGAGGCACTTTGTAATCTGGCTCTGATCTCGCTCTCTGGAAAAAATCACACAATGGACAAAGGAATCCTGATTTAATAAAAAAGAAAACCGGCACAATTCAAAGTCAGATGGTGTAGAAATAATGAAGGGAGAAGGGAGTGGAAATAAACTATTACTGAATACCTCTGCTTTCGCTCCTCCCTCTTGTGGCGCTGGAGCCTGAAAGGAACAAACAAACAGAAAAACATAAACACACACAGAGACATGATGAGGATAAGGCTGGAAAAACATAAGTAGGTATATAGAAAGTATACAATCTCATGCAGCCATTCTCACATACAATAGACTCCATAATCTTTGCGTGTAAATTCTGGAGAGGAATTAGCACTGGAACTTCCTAGAAGAAAACACAATAGCAGCAGAAATGTTAACAGCACCCTCGCGCATAACGGTTTCCTTTCTCTTTTTAAGCTTCTGTTTCAGGCAACCCCCTGATGCCAACTGAGCTGTTTTTATTAACAGGATCTCACCATCATAACCTCCTGAGCGGCTGGATATGATCTTCCTCTCGCGGAAACCTGGCGACAGGCCTCCTGATGAGCCAGCAGTCTGCGCTCTCCGTGCACCACCCGAGGAGCTGGACCTGACCTTTGACACCGAGCTCACAAGATAGCTGCTGCCACCTCTGCCACCTCCTCCTCCGCCTCCACCTCCTCCTCCACCGCCGCCTCCTCCGCCGCTTCCACTTCCGTACCCCTCACCGTCTATGTAGCACCCCCCTCCATCGCCTCCTCCCGAGGAGTCTCCTCCGAGGTAAACTCCTGAGGAGGAGCTGTAGCTGCTGGTGTTCACACCTACAGAGGCTGGAGGGGAGAGGGGGGGATGATACATGCAAGTTATTTTTGATTTCCTGCAACTGTATCCTCTCTGCAGTGTGAATAAATAAACAGGAATATCCCCGAGTCACTTACTCACTTACTTGTTTTTTATATGTGTATTTAGATTTCATGTTACTTTATACTTCTAATCCAAATATTGTATGTTTCACTGCACTACATTCATCTGACAGCTGTGGTTACTTTACCAAGATGGTAACAAACATATGATGGCAGAATGATGAATATACAAAGTAGATAAAGTGTGTAAAATTTAGGAGGCTCTATTGCCAGCAATGTAATATAATATTTAGTGATGTCCTTTTTAACCCCCAATCTGATTCAAGTCATTTAATATTGAGTATTTTTAGATAATACAGGTGCACAATTCACACTTCAAGTATATATATATACAGTTACTAAAATCAATCCAGTGTTTGACAACTGAATAGCTCTGCTCTTGAATTAAGAAACAAAATGCCTGCATCGAAGCTGTTCCTTAATGTTTTTAATTTTTTAATTATTATAACACAATAAAGTAGAAAAATAACAAGATCTTGTTGGTCTTGTTGCTGTCTGGAGGGAGTTTCACCGCGCACGAGTAAAAACAGCTGTGTGACAGCTAAAAAAGGAAAAGATCGGATCGGATCAATAAAGCTCAACATACCGATCAGTTAATAAATGAGATCGGGACATCCCTATTATCCGTTTAAAGGACCAGTGTGTAGTATTTAATGCTGTCTGTCTCTGTTACTTAACCCTCCTCTTCCAAGCACAAAGTGGACACGAAATGAGCGAAAAACACAAACGGCCCTATCTGGAGCCAGTGTTTGCTTTGTCCCTCCTGGGCTACTGTAGAAACATGGCAGTTCAATATGCCGGGCGCCATGAAAGGCGACCCGTGGCTCATTCTAAGGTAACAAAAACACAATGATTGCTATTTTCAGGTGTTTATACACTAATTAAAACACACTTGTGAATATTAAATTCCATTTCTGTCAACAGATCCTCCTAAATGTTCAACCTTTAAACCCATTTAAATGTTGATTATTATTGTAAGCTTTACTCTCCATATATGTTGAACTTTATGCTAACCTGCAGATCAGTGTAACATTTATTCAGCTGACCTGCTGTGCACTGACTCTGAGATTATCAAGTTTATTTGAACACAACTTTCCTTATAATTAGTGCCAAATTATACAGCTCCTCCCAGGAACCTTCAGATGAATTTACAGTTAAATATCAGTTCCTTTCTTGAAAATGACAGGAAGCTATGGGCAGTGGGGGAGGAAGTACTCAGGTCCTTTACTTAATACAAGTAGCAATACAACACTGTAAAAACACTCTATTACTATTATTTTATTGATTAACTGCCAGATTGTTGGGTTTTGTAAACCTTCAGGAAATAGCCTTTAATTAGCCAATTACCCAGAGTTCACAGGGAGACCTTCACACTGTTTGTTTTGTTTTTACAGAACCAATTATCGTAAATTAGTCAGTGGACTAATTTGATTAATCAACTAATGAATCTAATTGCATACAGGTATACTGTTGGGTAGTTTAATCTATATCAGAGCACCATATTTTCTATGATAATTCTATTAGATAATCCATAACTTTTGTATATAAAATTCTGAATTTGTAAAGTAACCAGTAGCAATATCTGTCAAACAACTGTAGTGGAGTAAAAATGTCCCTACATAAGTATAAAGGTGCATGAAACCATAAATAACTGCCTCAAATGTGTACTTAAGTACAGTACTTGAGCAAATGTACTTTCACCTCTGACTATGCAGCCTGTAAAATAAAGTGTTACCAAACCAACTTATTATTTACGACAGTAAAATGCTACTTACACATGAATACATCAGTAATAACAATATATACATATAATAGTGTTTTTCTGTATTGTACATAAAGTATATTTTTTATATTTTACTTTAGTTACATTTTCAATTTGTAATGGAGTATTAAATATCAAGTTCTTAAAAACTGCAAGTGATGTGAAATGACACACGAAACCCAGAAATCGAAGTTAGTGTTAGTTTCCTCCTACTGGGGGTTAAAAATATAACATCCAGCATCTCAGAACTTATCCTAACACAAAACCACAACTTCCCAATTTTGGGCCATGAGTGGAAATTTGCTCTCACATGAGGAGAAATAAGTTCCACTGCTGTTCTGGGTTAAGACATTCTTCTCCAAGCCCAGCCCTCCAGCACCGCTGGACATATTCCTGTGATTTGATCCGCTGGTTCCCTCTAGCAACGAGAAGACACACAGCAAAACAAGGAGACGCTGTTACTCATCGGGTACTTCCTTTAGAACTGCTCGGCTATAATTACTGTATTATGCATTTAGTTTGCTGCTGATAATTAAAGCAGAGGAAAGAGACACTCACTTGGTGGTAGAGAAGTCAGTCTGGTTGTGGAGGATACAGTTTCTGTCACAACTGAGGGCACATGAAATAGAAGTAAAGTTATTACTCTGCGTATACTGAGCAGTTGCTGGGAGGTATCTACAGCTACAACAATGTTATTCAAACTTCTATATGTTAATCCCAGTTGGCAGCTGTTGACTGAAGTGTTGAGTGACTGGTATGGTGATGATTTTCATGCTTCCACTGTTGAATTAATGTGACTTTGATGGACAGTGGAGTTAAGTCCCACTTTCTAATACAGGGTTTATAAGCAATAACTAATGGCTTTATTAACAGATAACACAATTTTACAATGCTATATGTATCAGTTATAAGCCTTATTAAGAACAACATTTGGGTTGCCAGGTCGGGGTTTATCCTCCTCCTCGGACAGTGGCTTTGTATTTTTAGTTCATCAGAAGGAGCCTCCACAATCATTCAATCATCAAACATTTACACAACCAATAAAACTCACCAGGCTGGAGAACAAGATAATAATCCATTATTGAGGATTATTATAATTATATGAACCCTTAAGCAGTGTTGGGCAGCAGCTCATTACTAGTAATGGTATTACAGTAATACAATTACTTTCCCCAGTAACTAGTAATTAATGTCAGCAATAATATTACAGTTACCTCCACAAAAAAAACAATTAGTTACAACCTCACTTTTGTTGGCACCACCCTACTAATCTGATATCCAATCACATCCTTGGATTCATTTTTATAATCATGGAGGAAACTATGGAAACGCTTACATTCAGCGGCTGGAAATATTCACATTACTTTGATTTTAACAAAGAAAACTGCTCTCCTTTTCCTCCTTTGACAAAAACGCCTTAGCATGAGACATATTTACTGGAGCTTTCAGTCAGATATTATGGCTTTCATTTACGTATAGAGTTTGCTCAGTTGTCATGGAGATGGTTTAGCTGTTATCATGAGACATAAAGTACGAAATAACAGCCATCTCTATAAAAGCTCTGGAAAACAAGGTCCAGTAAGTGGACCTCGTTTTTTTACTGCTGTTTCCAAAATCACTAATGAACCTACAGCCTCTTTTACTCTTATTTATGTTTATGTGTCATTTTCTCACTTAAATCCCTCACTCTGTCCTTCTAGAGGCAGTTAAACAACGTGCGGGAATATAGTTTATGTAAATCACGTCATGTTTATAATGAACTGGGAGAAGATAAATACTACTAATGACAGCCTTCTTCCACTAGGAGGCATTTTGTTGTCCAGCCTGGTTGAGTTTTATTGGATTCAGTTATGCATAATGTAAATTCCATTTCAGTTTCATGCTGCCTCCTCGCTCCTGTCCTGCTCCTCATCCTCCTCCTTCCTTTTAGGGATTTCTATCTCTTCCAGGATGACGACTAAAAACCAGAGGTGATCATGCTTTTGCTTCCGTTGCTCCTCGTCTTTGAAACAGCTTCCGAAAAAGTCTCAGACAATCCAAATTGGTGCATAAAAAGCAACTTAAAACACACTTGTTTTGGATTTTTTATGGTCTTTTTCTGAACTTTGTATATTGCGTCCAAACCACGTTATCTTGTCTATCTCTTCTTTTTTTCTCTCACTTTCTTTTCTCTCTTCTGTAAAGCACTTTGTAAACCACTGTTGTGAAAAGTGATATATACAGAAGGTTTACTATGGTGACATATAAAACAAGAAGGAGAACAAGGGGACAACAGAACAGCTGAGTATATGTTTGTTTTCAGCTAGAGTCCAACGTATAATCAAGCGTTCCTTGACCTCGTCTCAAAAGTCGTTAGGCCAAGATGAGCTGTCCTTTTACAGTCATGACTTAGTGGAGGAAACCCCGGAGGATGACTTACACCCTGAGCCCTGAGAGTGAGGAGCAGAAATGGAAACCTGAGACCAGGGAAGGCATGCCATGATGTTAGTGATGGGAAGCCCCCTCAAAAAGAGACACAAGCATCACCCAGGAAAATAAGTGCATAAGTGTTTTGTGGTTCTTTAAACACAGATTTACGCTATAAGCCAATCTTCCTTTAAGCTTTCAGATAATATTTTATATAACTTTGGAATAATCTGTGGAAATTGGACATTGCTTTTGGAAAAGACACATTTCTGCTGAGATTTTCAAATGTATTTTTCTGCTGCTTTGAGCACCATAAATGAGAGCCAGTTAGTCTCCAGCGTGTCTCCTCCACTTACATCAACAGTGTTTGGTTTTTTTGGTGTTTGTAACTTGTGTTTCTATGGTGGCTTCGTTTGAAAATGTCATAAATAAGTTCAGAAATCTCACCCTTTTCTTCTGACAAGTCTCCTGAGAGGAAGTCCATCTGTCTTGTTAACTCGTCCATCCCATCTTATCTGGTAAGATGATAAAATGTTTACCACAGTCATGCATATACTGTGCCAACTGTGTTAAAGGCCAGTTTATTTTTTGACTTGAAACTGTGGTTAGATGGCATTTCAGAAAACATTTAATTGGGAAAAAATTTCCTAAGTTATGCGGGGAATGACTTTTAAGCCGCTTGTGTCTGATGTTTACTGCATCAATTTGAAATTTCATCCTGCTGAGGACAGAAAAATGTCATCACATTAGTCTTGGGATCTTATTTTTAAAAGCCCATTCTAATATTTCAGGAGATACTTGAACAACCTGCTTCTAAAGCTCTTGAGACAGAAATTCCGCAGTAGGCCCAACATAGATCAGACATCCCATTAACCTCTCACCTATACTGCCTTTAAAAAGAAAAACCAAATAACTTTCCAGACACATTGAACTCTCATGTGAATGGTGGATACCACAAGAAAGGCCCCCAGAAGCTCTGATGCATCATCTATAGATTTGAATAGAGTTTGTATTAACTTTGTGTCTTTGAAGCCCAAACTAACAAAAGAACAAAAGAGGCCAGTGGATCACTGCACAGCTCTGAAAGACCATCCTCTCACCACACCCTGCCAGCCAAGGACATTTAACAGCATGTGCTTCATGTACTGCACACTTTCATTTATAGACATAAGAAAAAAGCAGAAATACTCTCTTTCCTCAAATCCTATCTTCCTCAAATCAAAGTTTTCCAGTTTCTTCCACCTCTCAGAAAGGTAAAATCTGAGTGAAAGCCAATGAATCATTCCTCTTTACATTTACTACTCCTTGTCACTAAAACACAAATCGTTCTGTTATAGCCTGTAACTGATCTGAACGGCAAATATGAAAGGCTGATGTCACATAAAGCTGGCGGCAAGGTCCTGGCCTGCAGTATATTTAGAGGGATGTAAATAGCACAGCAACAGTACTTGTAAAACTATCCCGAGATCACTATAACAGACTAATTATACAGGTACCACCAGGAAAATGATTCCTAAAAAAAAAAAAAAAACCTTACTGGACTTTACAGACATGTTATATAAATGTATAAGACGCAATTCCATCTAACAAATCCAAACTATAAAAGCAACAACAAAAACAAAAAAGCCCATCACCAAACTTAGTGCAGTTGTTAGTGCAGAGATGCATCAGCCAGGTGGGAAGAAAACACCATCCAGCATAAACAGCTTCAACATAAAGAAAAAGTCTCCAGGTTTATTCCACATAAATAAAAAATAAAAATAAATCCATACCTTCAGCCAGCTCGAACAACAATCAATCAAATCCGGATTCCTCCTCTCGAGATGGACCGACTGATCCACAGGGGGAATAAAGTGTTTATATGAAGTTGACGCGTCGTGCTGTAGAGGGGGGGGGGGGGGGGTTCTTAAA
>NW_023339751.1:13015166-13032934 GCF_004916995.1 Morone saxatilis | reverse complement strand
GGGATTTCTTTTTTCTTTTTTTTCTTTCTTTCTTTCTTTTTCTTTATGGATTGAAGGAGTGCAACCATCTCAGGGTCTGCTGATCTATTGTGTGTAGCAAATCCAGCAGCTGGAACACATCTGGAGCACACATTGGAAGTCGAAACAGAACTTTTAGTCTATATGGTTTCAGCCACTGTGTTATTACATAACCAAACAGCATTTTACCACACGCACCAACACTCTTTCAGGGCAAAAGCAGCCTGCAATCTCACTATATTGTAATTTTACTTCCACGTCTTTTGCACAACAGGCACTTCTGCGTGTTTGTGCAGCTGCTGGAGGATCAGTTTTCCAGTTTACTGTTGAGATTAGGAATTATGATACTGCTCATCTGACTCTGGAGATGAAGCGTCAGACTGTTTCCACCACAAGCACACTCCCATATGAGCTGTTTTTAACTTTATGATCATAATGAAAGTTCCCTATCTATTCATTTTGCATTTTGAGCCAAATTGGATGCTTTATTCATCCACAGGCAGCCGCAAGTGGCAGTAGGATCCCTCACCCACCACACCCTGTGTAGACATCCACCCACCCTGCATGACTCACAGCGAGCATGACTCCAATCTGCTCAAATGATGGAAAACAAATGGCCCCAAGGACAGTTTAACGGAGGAGGAGCTGCTCCAACTCACATTTATGTGCAAGCTTGAATAATGCCATATCTAACGGAAAGGGGCTGGTTTAAAACAACAGATTCCAGGATGGTGAAAAAATCAAACTGACTGGCTTGTTCAGCCTTTTTTTTGGCTGACACACACTCATGTCTGTGTTGAGGATAACAGCTTTTCAGAGGAGGGCTTGTTCTCTGGAACAAGTGGGGGGGCAGTAGTTTCAAAAGTGTCCAAATTAGGTGAGATTAGAGTTCAAAAGAAGTGCATTACATAGCAAAGAACTTAATCACTTCAGGTTCATCAAGATAATGTTACATATTAATGATTCACCGTGAAAGTGACAGTAGGATGTTGTAAAGAAACCACCAGCTTTCCTCGGCTAAACCAGAAAACATTGTGTTACATTACACAAACTGATGGCAGATATTGTTTTTCCTCATGCAGCTGGCTGTGAAATAATCTCTGCACACATGCGTCTTCATCTGTCTGCTGAAATCTCCCGCAGGCACCATTTCTCTGCAGGCATCAGGCATCACTTGTTTATTGTTAGCTATAAAAGATAATAGACAACTCCAGACGGGACGTTTCTGACAGTTTTAAAGAGATAAAGCTGAGGCTCATCTTTTCATGGATGTCACACTTTGTTCCAAGTTAAGCTGGTAAACCCTCTCTGGTAAAATCTCTCCCCAGAAAAAACAGCAGAGAATAAATTCCAGGAAGGCGGCACTGTGTGTGTGTGTGTGGTTGAACAAAGGAGAGGCAGCTCAAGCCCTTGACTGGATTTTATCTGTATTTATGTACCTGGATACTTGGCTTAGAGAAAGTGATGTGGAGAGAGCGTAAGAGTTTATTTTTCATCTTGTAGAAGTCACGTAGAAAACTTGTTTCCCAGTAACAGCTTCTAAATTGTGAAGATCTGCAGCTTTTCTTCATCTTTTTAATAATAGCTAAATAATATTTAGGTTTTGGAGTTTTGGACAAAAGGAAAAAGCTTCAGGAAATTATGATTTTATTTAACATTTTATAGATCTAATGGTTAATCTGTTAATTCAGAAAAAGAAGAAGTAACTGACAGTTGCAGCCTCTTAATAGTCTTCATATGTATATTCAAAATACAGTATTTTATTTCATTCAGTCTATGACCGTGGAAGAAAACACACCCTCATCTCATTCGGGGTGATATTCAGGAAGGATCTGCAATACCCACTACATCCAACTAACACAACAATCAGTAGGCTGCAGGTCAAACATTTCAAAAGCACTACACTCTGACATTTTTACAGTATGAGTAGCACAGCTGTAAATAATGAAAAAATAACGATGGTTGAATTCCATTTAGCACGCTTCACTTTCAGGGTCCTGGTATTGCTCATGCTGCCTCGCTGTCACACAGTCGTGACTTACTGAGACACTTAAATAGAACAGAGCCAACGTTAATGTTATTAGTAACACATGTGCTCTATATGACCAATCAAAATGTCTGCTGTGAAAAAGGCTAATTACACCAGACCCAAAGGGGGCCGAAACAGCCACTGCTGCAGTGCACATTTGTTCTGAATTAGCACAGAACCTACATTAATAGGTCATTTTGTGGCTGTGCCTTGGGCTGAGATTTAGAAAGTGTGTACAAAGGCTGAGTGCTTACCACAGCGGCCCAGGTTTGATTCCAACCTGCTTCCCTTTGCTTTGTCATGCTACCTCTCTCTTCCCACTTTCTTGTCACTCTTCAGCTGCTCTATCAAAATACAAATCTAATCTTAAAAAAAAAAAAAAAGCATGTTATGTAAACATGGAAGATGAGGAAGTGTGCAGACGGGACACTGGCACCAAATAAAAGGGAAACACAGAGATAGCAGATTGCAGATAACACGGAGTACCAACTGGAAATCAAAATAACCTACTAACCAAAAAATTACAAAACAGCTTCGTCAGCCAACCACGGGACAATCCCAACTCCTCCACTAGAAAAAGGGACCTAAGAGAAAAGATCTGATGTCAAGAATCTCTTGTGTATAAGACTGAATTCAAGACAATCCGTGCAAAATTACAAAATATTCAAACCATATTAGATGTGCAGAGGGGATAGTATCGCACTGCTGATCCATATGTGCATCTTGAGAGGAATTAATAGCCTGCACAAACATGACATGGGGCCTAATTTACGAGCGCCCAGCACACACACACACACACACACACACACCTGCATTTGATGAAGGAGCTGGCACCCTTGCTCAGTCTCTCACGCAGCCTCTAGATTCTATAAACCCATACCAATGCTACATTTACTTCATACATCGCAGAGGAGCAGGCAAACTATTTCATGTCAACTATTCAAAAGTGAAAAAGCACAGAAAACTTATACATAGTAATTATCTTCATCCCTAAGCCCTGCGAGATTCATCCATATAAAATGTTAAAAATCCCCATTCCCTCGGGTATGAAAAGTCAAACTGCCAAGTTCTGATGATCAAGTCTAGGCAGGATCACGTTTTAATTCACACCTTTCTCCCTGCGGCTACAGAGAAACACTGTATTTTTTTTTAAAAAGTGCTGCACGAGTCTCAAAACAAACGATGAACACATCAGTCTGTAGGAGTTTTAAATAAATCCTTTAATAGAGATGAATCAACAGATGAGAAGAGCTGAATCACAATGTGACTCGACCCTAGTAACGAGGGTAACCGAGGAACACTTCAACAACGAAACTGTCCACAGGCCCACAAAAAACCTTTCCTATTTCACTTCCTTTGAGGAGTTCATTTTGTGTCAATGTGTCTCCTTTTAATCCCACTGGACAATCCCATCCAGTACGGCTCTCTCCTCTAAAAACCATTTAAAGTATGTACTTCTTAATTTAATGTGCTAATTTACTTATTATAATATGTTTTATTAGTAGTAGTAGTAGTATTGGGGAGCAACAAATTACATGTAACTGAGTTATGTAATCAGGATATTAAATAAAAGGTAACTGTAATCCATTACCGAAAGTAATGAACATTAATAAACAAGTTATGTTATTTTAATATTGTGATACTTGGATTTGGTTATTGACTACATTTTCAACAGATAGGCTAAATGTATTATTTGACTAAATTGCCCTGTAATAAACAATAAACTTGTATCTGTGGTTTTGTTTTGTCATTTTGTCCGATGATGGAGCCTAATCGATATAATGTGCGTTTTATGTATGTGAAATAACATTATATTGAGTCTAAAACTTTTGCTGTGTACCTAGTCGGTAAGAACTGCATTTCCCGAGATCCTCCTCGGTTGTGCGTCATCAAATCCCGTCCAATCGCTGACTTTGGAGGTTTTCTTGAGCCGCAAAAAAAATAAGGAAAAACAGAAAGTCTCTCTTCGCTTTCACTGGTTTATATCTTTAATCCGCGTTTGGCGAAATCTCCGCTGGTTGCTCGCTAGTTATCGCGAAGGCGTCCGTCTGAACGTCTGGTTGAGTGTTTGTGTTGGTTGACTTTCTGTCGTGTTTGTTGGGGAGAAGCTATGTGAGTAACGTTAGCTTACAGCAGCAACAACAACGCTGGTTCACATGAGTCAGAGTGAGTTTACCGATGGAGATCACTCCCAAATCAGCCAAATCCAAACCTGTGTGCTCTCCACAGTCCAGCCCCTGCGAGTATAAAGAGCCAAAGGTAGGTCAAAGGTCACTTTAATGCATGTTAGTAGGGTCCTATCAAAACTGTTAGTTCTGTCATTTGATTAAACGTGATCTAATATCTGCTATCATGACACATTGACACCCTGTCTTTGACTGTCATCTCCACAGCATCATCAGAAGCTGAGTGCCTCACTGAAGGAGAGGCTGAAGAGATCAAGGCGCTCCTTCACCTCGCCCTCCTCTGTGGCCAAACGCCTTTGTGTTGATGAGGAGGAGGAGGAGGATGGCCAACAAGTTTCAGCAGAGACGGTTAATAACCCTCCACTGATCATTCCCAACGCAGATGTAAACAGAAATGAGGCGAGACCAGGGAGTGAGAGATTTTCTGGACCCGTTCCCGAACCAGCACTTCTTCCCTCTAAAGACTTTACGCAACAACTAGACCGACTGAGGAAGGAGGTTAAAGACAAGACGGAGACTCTCCGCAGACTCAAGATGGTTCAAATGTACAGAAGCAAGGTATCAGCCCCCTCCGGTTGCCCCTAACATGAAAATAATGGGGTTTATTTTGCTTAAACTGGACTGAAAGTGTTGATTTTATTTGACTTTATTTTGTCTCCCTAGAATGATTTAACACAGCTCCAAACCTTGATTGACAAGTGGCGGAGTTGTGCTCAGTCTGCGCTGTACGAGCTCCAGTCAGACGTCCCCATAGACGGAGGAAAGGCCAGCCTGTCGGGGCTTATCGACCTCTTTGGTCTGGAGGATGGGATTCTGCACTTTGACCGTAGAGAGGAAGACTTCACTGCCTAATAAATATGCTTTAAAAGACACACACATTGTTTGTTGCAGAATAATAACTCCAGATAAATATGCTGGGTTAACTTGTTGTTTTATTTGTTGCTGCTATACCATTTTTGTTCACAGCTTAAGTTGTAAATTTCATGTTAAAAGAGAAAAGTAAATAAAATGGGGTTATCTGTTGAGAAGCCTTTGCTCAGTAGTGGTTCAACTGATTAAGTAAAGGAAAGTTCTTCATCCTCAGGCGCTCAACTTCTGCCCAGAGGAAAGCCAGATCCTCTGCCTGTGCTCTGGAAAGGTCCTCCAAGTTCCTCTTCTGAAGGATTTCCTGGTAGCGCTCCTCTTTTAGAACCGCCTGGTTTCCCTCTGCATCTAAACAGCAAACACTATCAGTCAGAAGCGGCTCTAAGATCGCCCTTTGCATTGTGTTTCATTAGAGCGGGAATGTTTTATTACCTATAGCTTCACAGACGTGTCTCCTCTCTGCCACAGTCACCTGCACATCCGGTAGCTGCTGTTCTACAGCCGTGTTCTTCTTCGCTTTCCTCGCTGCCTGCCTGTTCAGCTTTTCGATCTTTTTAATGCGGTGCTGCACGCTCTGTTGATGAGTCTGAGAATAGAGAATAATATGTGTATTAAATTAACGGTCAGGTATGGAAAGTACACACTACGGAGCTGATTACTGAGCTCAAATAGTTACTTTTACCTTTTCCTGGAAGGCTATGGTTTTCTCCAGGATGGAAACTTGCTTGGACACCCGACTGTCTCGATCTGTCTTGTTGAGATACTGGGAACAAATGGGAATGATTGGCACGTTGAGAACTCGGAAAAACACAACAACATGAAGTGTCTCGCACTCGCTCCTGTGATGAAGGATCCCACAACATTAATGGCAAAAATGCATCATCATAAAATGTTCTCAGGATGCTTTTGTTTATATTTAAAGTGTTTCTCTCTCATGTTTCGGGGCTT
This sequence comes from Morone saxatilis, assembly GCF_004916995.1. Lineage (NCBI taxonomy): Eukaryota > Metazoa > Chordata > Actinopteri > Moronidae > Morone > Morone saxatilis. The sequence continues at coordinate 13,026,889 of NW_023339751.1, read as the reverse complement.
AACAATGACAGGAAGCTGTGTGCCACGCCTGAGCGGAGCTACCTGAGCCTTTTTCCAGAGGAAACCGGCATTCGGGCATGAAAACATGTTTTGTGTGTGCCATGCTCATCGACTTGTTGAAATGAAGATGATGGATGACTCATATGATCTTCATGTTTTCTTTCATTGCTCAACCACCACCTCCCTGTTGTCTTTTTATATCACTAACTCATGAAATTCCTTGTGTTTTGTAATGTGTGCTAAGGGGTTAATGGATTGCAACCAGGAGAAAAGTATTTTCTTGTCAAGTCTCGTGGTCTGTATTTAATTAAAAATGCCTGTTCGCGCCTCAGATTGACATTTGCTGCCAAATAAAGCAGAGAAGCCTTTTCTGTTTTCTGTTTACTAGAATCTTGAATCATTGCAAAAACATGGCTGATATGTTAAAACAGAGCTTGAACTATTGGGTTGCAGGAGTTTTAAAAGATGCAAAAAGGAGGAAAGAAAAACAGGGTGTGGAGTCTGCCGATCTATGCAGATTCCCCACCCTGTTTGTGTGTGTGTGTGTGAGTGATAACAAAAGATCACCCATCTGTTCTTAGGGATGGTAACAATTTTCTGCTCACAAAACATCTGATGCTGCCAAAACCAAAATACCTGCCTTGATATCACTGACTGAAGTTCGGCCAGAGATGCTAACAGGTTTAAGGTTTCACCCCAAAAGCCGAGATTTAATCGCTGTTTCAGGCATATGCTGAACTTTTTGAATTTTTGGAATTACCATGAATTATGTAAAAGGTCAAATCTGTTCACTATCTAGTAGAGTTATGGCATAGAAAAGAGTTATTTAGTGCGTATGTCCTTTTACTTAGTAAAAAAGTAAAGAAAAGGTAAAGTAAAGGGTGTTGTAATAATTACACTCACATCTTGTTGGTCCTCAGTGAGTCGTAACATCTGGATGTCCCTCGCCTTGCTGTTGAGGTCCTCTATCTGCATCCCCATCATCTTGTGCTCCCACTGCAGCTGGATGATGCCCTTGCGAAAGTCTTTGCACTCCACCATGGAGGCTATTTTCTGCTCTCCAAGCGTCTGATTGTACAGATATGAATCATTTGACAGACACACACATTTGTATATAGATCCATCATAAGAACAAACAATCCTTGAAGAATCTATGTTTTGTAACGAGTGGTGGTTTCCGTACCCTGATGGTTCTGTTGAAGTCCTCCACCACGCTCCTGTGGGTAAGTACAGAGTCAGTGTAGTCAGCAGTCAGGTCTGTGGTCGACAGCTCCACTTGGCCCTGTTTGAGTATGACCTGGACCATGAGGTCAGTCAGGAAATGGCTCTTCTCCGTATACAGACTAGAAGAGAACAGGACAACAAAACCCAGTAAAGCACCATAGAGAAATAGAATACACGTTACAGGTTACAGTGAGATTAAGACTTGTGCCATCCTCTCAGGTCCTCCCTATAATCTGTCTTACCTCTCAAGTTCATCAGAGATATTTTTAATTTCCTGTTGAGCAGCCTTTTCCTCATCTCTCCTCCTCTGCACAAACGCCTGTATCTCAGCAAGAGTCAAAGCTTTTACTTTTACCTGCAAAGGACAAGTCAAACAGTGAGTGGACGACTAGACACAAGACACAAAAAAAAATAATTCAGTTTAATAGCTGGGCTGAGGATGATGTAAAAAAGTGAAAACCTTTGAAAAATATGCAAAGATGGAGAAGCTACATCTATAAATTGGAAAGCCTTGTTCGTGAGTGCAATTACAAAGATTTGTCTGTAGACAGACACTTTCTGTCTGTCTATATTCCCAGTCTTTAACCTGTTCTCACCTTTTGCTCACTCTCTACTTTTGTTCTGCGAACAACACAAAACCTCTCCCAGATCGATGGGTTCAAGCCTTCTGGCATATTCTCCGGAGCATCCAGCTCCTCCATGGCCTGCAGCATTTTGCTGAGCGAATCGGGAGCCAGAGAACCGCACAGGCGCTGCTCTTTCAACGGATTGGAGTTGTTGTCAGTCTGGGTCCTCATCTTTTGAACCCTGACGCATAAAAGATTGTGTGCTGCAACTGTTAAATCATTTACAACTTATAATGCTGATATCAAGTCACGCAGCTTTATATATATATATATATATATATAAAATATATATAGTATAAATATATTATATATATATATAATATATAATTAATATATATTATGATATATATATATATATATATATGTATATATAAAGCTATGAGTCAGAACAACTGCATTATATTTCATTAAATGGCGAGTATTACAAACCTGGGTCTGCGCTTGAATAACTTATATAGTTGATCAACCACATGAGTTGGTATATCAAAGAACTCCTTCCTGAATTCTTTGTCAAGAGCCTTGAGAGACATGGAGGGATATTATATTATGTATGGTCACCATCACCTAGAGTCACAATGCTTTTACTATTTTTACCAGCTGGCTTACTTTGTCCTCAGCTACAACTCTATCATAGGTTTCATAAAATAATTCTACTTCTTCTTCGTGTCTCTTCATCTCCTCCGCGATTTCATCCTGGCAGAGAAATAAATGTGGATAAGACGAGAGTAGCACACACGGGATACAGCGACTGGCAGTTGCGAACCCTGAACAAATGGCCGTTCAGCACAGGTTAGCTCTTGCAAGACACGCCTGAGCGATGGTAAGATTTTTATACTAGAATTTGGAAGAACACCACTACCATTCACTCAGCGTGTCTCACAAATTACAGAATCTGAAGCTGGCAGCCATAAATTCTTTCAGCATTACTGTGTTTGAGTTTTCTGACCTTGTGTGCCACAGTTTCTTCAAGTTTGAACTTGAGCTCCAGCTCTCGGTTTCTCATCTCCTCTTCTAGGAGGACTGAATAGATGAGATAAGTAATCTTGAGCTCTTCCTGTAAAATACATAAAACACAACATTAAAGAGGATGTTTTTTTAACGTGTTTCAGACACAAGATATCACATCGCACAATTATCTGAAGGAGGAAACTACAATGAGAAGAAAGGCCTCTTCATTATGTGTGAGGGAAATGAGAGAAGGGAAACAAAAGGAAGCAATGTGATGCAGATTGACTTGAGTCTGTCCATGTGTCACATACATTTAGTGTGTGTGTGTGTGTGTGTGTGTGTGTGTGTGTGTGTGTTGGCTCACCTGATATATAGTCATTTCACATTTCACTTTCTTTTCAAACAGCTTTGTCAAAGTCTCATCAACCTTTACAGTTGCATCTTTGGTGGCTGCCAGCAGTTTTTTCATTTCTGTTTCCAGTGTCTGCAATTACACAGTTTACTAGACGACTTATATTGATCACTGATCAGAAGTTAATCATATTTTTAATCACGGCAAAGCAGGACTGTGATTTATCAACTCTACCTTTTTGTGTCTCTCCTTCTCCTCGTTCAGGTCTTTGGATTTCTTTTCATACTCTTTATAGACTTTTTTCTCCTCCTCACTCCAGTTGATGCCAGGTTTGGTCAAAACAAACTCAGGCGGAGGTATTTCCTGTGGAGTCAATTCAATAGAAAGTATGTGCCCTTCATGCTGATTTGTCTAATTTAGCTGACACTGACTAAAAAAGAATTCAAGTAAAAAAAAACAACAACCAAGTCATAATTTGCCAAAAGGTAGAGAATGAACAGTGTCCTGTGTGAGTGTTAAGGAGTTCATTTTGGCTGTAGTGAGATGTAGCGTTTTGTATACGTCATAAGAAATGAGTTCAGGAGGTAGGAAAGGGTTTTCTTGTTTTGTGTGAACTCTTTGCATACTATCTAATTACATAATAAATGAGCATCTAATGATGAACATTCATAAGAAAACAATTATTTTCATTATCAATAAAACTTTTGTTAATTTAATAAGAAAGCTCTTTCAATCATATAAACTAACACAGGAGACAGAACGATCTGAAATTCCAGGGGTGTGTCTCTGGGATCAATCTATTACTGTATTTGTGCAAAAATGTGAAATTTTGACACACCATTTTCAAGATGTCCTCTTTTTTCACTTCAAGCACTCCATCCATCATGTCACCAAGAGCCCTGTCTCTGAAGGAATCACTCTGCAATAGAAAGACACAAACCTCATCAATATGACAGTACTGAACTACTTTTATTTATGACTTGCTGCGTATGCTGCATATCACATAGTCATAAGCCATTAATATATTTCATTTCATTCAGGTAAAGGACTGTTAAATGTACTGTATGTTACTATAGTCAATAATAATCATAGATGTAGTTTTTATATATGGAAGTATCTGAAGAATTTGTAAATAGCGACATACAAGAGTGTGAAAAACAAAAACAAATTTATAATGGCAGCATACCTTGGCAGCCAAATGTCTCTGCTCTTCCAACTTCTTCTTCTCCTCCTCCTCTTTCTGTTCTGGGGTAAGGTACTTTTCAGCTTTTATCTAGAGTGGGACAAAGGCACATATCTCTCTGGTGAACTGTGAAAAAGCCTCTCATATGATGATAATCACATACTATTTCACATTTTGCTAAAAAAACAAACAAACCACAAAGTAGTTCAGGATGTACGCTTTGTTTTTTAAACTTTCTGTAAACCTTTGCAACTGTCTAGAATGTTTTCCCAATGCGGAGGTCAGTAACCTCAGAATCGTCCACGGTCAGAAGCCTCTCTGGCTGCTCGTTGGTGGTCAGGCTGGGCTCCCACAGACTGTCATTCAGGTCCAGCTCCAGCTTGATCCCCCTGATGTGTCTGTTCCTCTCCCTCACACGGTTGAGCTCCTGCAACTTCTGCCTGTGCACGGCCTCAAAGTCAGCGTTGAAAGCTGACTTGATGCAATGAATCACATCCTGCATTCGGAGAGGAGTGAAAAAATACTTTTTGTGATCATGACAATATCCATGTATGACAGTTCTTATCATGTAAGTCAATTAGGTGCTCTTTATCTAACTTTGCTTTTTTTTGTCACTTCTTGCTTAAGTGTGTGTGTTGGGCACTGTTTTAGAAATATAAAGGCGTTATTATAACACTTTCGCTGAAATACAACCGTTTTTCAACAGGTTCCCACCTGCAGCAGAATTATCTGGTTGATCCTCTGTTCTGTGGTTTGCAGGCTGAACTGATCGTAGATGTAAGGACTTGAATATCCTAACTGAGTGGAGAAACTTCCTGTTACAGCAGCACTCCCTGACTTACGGTCTTCATCCTCCTGCGCTTCCTCCTTCGCACTGGTTGTGTCTGACCTTTTCTTTAGGTTGCTCTGCTGCAGTCGAAAGGTGGGAAAATAGATTGAATCAGAGGGCTGAAATAATTGTTACGTTAAATGTAAGATTATAAACTTCATCACAAGAATATTGCAGTGAAGAGAAGTATTTTGGCCACACAACCATAAATCTACAGAGATTTCAACACTGGTGGACTGGCACGCATTCAAGCATTTTAAAAAGCTCACTGTTAAAACAGTGAAAGGTCACACTAGAACTATGATTCAAAGCATCAAATTATTTTCCAGCTGTAAAACCTGTTTTGATTGGTTTTGCCATATAATGTATTGCCAGGCAGTAAAACCCCAACATACTGAAGAGGCTCCATTGTCGCAGCTTTTAGAAAATGGAGGATTTTTGATGCGTTGCTTGCTGGGACTTTTCATGCTGCCTTTCTGTTTCACATTAAAAACAGTCAACATATCATCTAGCTCATTCTAACTCATGACATGTGCTTCTCTTTGCAGTGTTAACCAGAATCTAAACCACAAACTCTTCAGGCCTGTGGACTAACTTTGCTTACGGTGCAGGCAGCCATTTCAAACTTCCTCATATTCTGAACCCTGCGAAGGTCTTCCACCTCTTTCTCGGTTCGTTCTTTCAGAGGGTAGTTCTTCACCTCGTGTTCGGAGTGAAAGGCCTGTGGTAGACAGCCAGAAGTGATTTAAAACTCTCAGTGCAACATGCTGTGATAGTATGTCTCAGTGCATGCTCCTAAGCCGTCTTACCTTAATGGCCTTGCCTTTGACCTTCATAGAATCCCAGCATTCTCTCTTCAGGACATCACGGAGGTAACATTTTGCTAAAATCTCCACCTCGATTTCATTTCTCACCTACAATGTGACAGCATTAAGAATCACTGCTATCATAACCTCAAGGCAAAATTAAAGCTGCGTTACATTCACATGTGTGTGTGCAGTACCCGGGTAACTTCCTGTTCCACCATGTCCTCCAATCTCCTCTGCTCCTCAACATCCAGGTTGAACTCCTGTTGCTCCAGACGCTCAATATCTGGGAGGTTCTCATTTTCACGCATCATGTCCTGGATCTAAAGATATAGTAAACATAGTTCAGTCGTCATATTGTTTGTTGGATTTTAACACCTCCCTGTGACTTGTTTTGTAATTGTGCACCGGCCTTTAATTTAAACCTGAACCTGAAATTAAAGGGGTGAGTTTAGAATAGGTAAACTGTTAAGACTGATGATGCTTTTATTGTAATACTTTCAATTAAGTGTTGACATTAGTTAACTTTATCATGGCTTGGTATTGTTTTATTTATTCCACATACAGTTTTTATCCTTTGTGTGTGTGAGTGTTGCCCTGGTTAGTGAGCTGCTGTGTATAATTACAGGGATAAGTATTTTTGAATTGAAAAGCACTTACCAAACATGTTTAATGATACAGCATTTGTGCTTACATGCACTGTGGGATGTTGTTTTGTCAGCAAGTTTTATGTTTGTCAAGATACTTTTTTCTTGCTCAAGACCTTGAGTATCTTCTTAATTAAGAGGTAAAATAACAAATATGTAAAAAATAAAATAAAATAATTCACTTACAGTGTCACGTAACTCTTTGATGGTTTTCTTCAAGTTTTTCTTTGTCGCAGAATATTGCTCATTTTCTTCTTTTATAGCCTGTTTAAAATACACAAATTGAAAACAAGTGACAGATTTCAACTCCATTATTGAATCAGTTAGCTCATGTCAACAATTCCTTCCCACCTTTCAACAGTAAGTTAATGTAAATGACACACAAACGTCTTGTTAATTATGATACATTTAACAACATGGGAAAAGAAAATAAATTGTATGCTATCAAACACTTCATCACTCAACATGATGCAACTTGATCTGAACAGGAGTCCTCACAGAACATGTGAGTCAGATTACAAAGCATGTTGTAGCATAAAAGCCGGCTGGAAAGTTCCTCAGCCCATTTCCCACGTGTGACTGTAAACGAGGTGCAAAACCCACAATTCAAAGACTGCCACGCCTTCGGTATCAATTTATTGTTATCAAGAAGCTTTGCCAGGTGACAAAGTACTTAACATTTTTTTTTACAAATGCTTATCTGCTTTACTTTCCCATTTGCTAATTGGTTGACTTTCTCACACACTGGGTGACGATAAATCAAGCTGTTGCACAGAGAAACTGTGTGCCAACAGCAACAATGCAAGATATCACACACAGGTGCAAAGGGCACTTTCGTAACCCTCCACCTGCAACGATGTAGAGACACAAGACAGATATCTAAACATAGTTAACATTATCCACATCTTATGCCACCACTGCAAATATTCAGCATGTTAGTCACTAACCGCCTCTCGCCTGCTTTCCAGCCAGGTGGCGTGTGAAGGTGGAGCAGACAGCAAGCTGTTATAACTCTCGTCCTGCTCTGTCACATCCACAGTCTCTGCCGCAGCACTGGCCTACAGAGTGTTAACAGCACATACAAATAACGCGCAGATACAGATAATTAAAATAATAGTATAGAATATAATAATAACAAAAACAATTTGTCAAATAATTGCTAAAATGTTAATCTAGTTAAGTAATGAATGAGGCCTTTGTATGAGCAATAAATTATATGTGTTAAATTATGAAATATTCTTTCCAGATTTAGACCACAGTGCCTTAATTAAGAACAGAAAGTGTTGATTATGTTTTATGGAAGCCGTTCAGAAACAAACCTTTTTTAACAAACAATTCACATTACCATTATATTCTTCCCCTTTATCACCTACAATACCAACGCAACCTGCTGTCCAGTACAGCAGGACAATATTATTTTTATTCTAAGTCTGTAATACAATGTTTTAGAGGGGCATTTTATGCATTTTATAATCATTTTGGAGGTGGTAGTTTGAATTATACTGTTTTCCTTCCATTTTCCATAATTTACCTGACTTTCCTCTGTTTTTTCAGTGGCAGTGGGAGACCCCTGGCCCCACTCAGACAAGCCGATGAGGACCATATTCTCCTTTTTGAATGTGGGCATCAAGAAGTGAAACATAGACTGGCTATAGTGAGTCGCTTCATTCACCTTGCCAGAAGCCAAACCTTTCATTCTGTATGGAGCCATGGGAAACACATTAGATATACACAGTGAGAGAGCAGATAAGAATAGCCATTTTATATCTAATTTTGACAGACCTAAAATGGGTCAACAGTGTAGAAGAAGTAAAATAGAAATGATATTCTTCATATGTATTATCGTCAACAAATCCCATGAAAAGACCAAACTAACAGTAATTACTTTGTCTCTATCATTTCTGACTTCGCTACCTCGTCTGTGGCGCGCCGCACCAAGCCCAACATGTTCCTACTGAAGACGTAAATCTTTAAAAACAGGCCACAAATTCTTCTTTTATTCTTTACGAAAAGGTTTTAAAGTTATTTTACAAAACAGGAGGGGATTGTATTTTTTAGCAAATGTTACTCAAACAGGAGTCAGTAGTTTTTAGATGTGAATTCAGTGCACAAATGAGTATTTATGGCAGCAGGACCACATTTATTGGATTGACTCAAAATAAACCACAGCGCATGTGTTGATTAAAATGAAGAAACATGTCACCCAGTGTCATGGTGTGACTCATCTACATGTTTATAATAAGCACAGAAGAGTAAGATATATAAGTCTTTAGCTACACAGCCAATACTTACTTAATCACAAATAATTGGTTTTCTTTGTTATCATGGGATTTGTTGTCCAAACAAACAAAAGAAAAAGCAGTATATCACCAGACCTGTCCTTTAAATTCACATAATATCAATTATTTCATTATTATCAACAATCCCTGGAATATATTAAAACAACAGTGATTTAAAATAATGTAAATGTAGTAAGGAGTGCTAAGGAAAAAAAGGTTTTTAAAATTCAAAACAAAAGCGTGCGGGAGCAAGCAGAGGAGGCAGATGTGGAATGTGAGTGGGATCTGATTCAGCGCGGAGACTGTGCTGTGAAGTTTATTGGATCTTTGTTTTCCTGCGGATTGTGACCACGATCCCCCTGAACCCACCACTTTAGTTGTATTTATTTACTATTGTCCCGCACATGAAAGGCAAAGAAAGGAAAAATAATGTGTTATGTACGCTATAGCACACCGCACAAGAGTGACAGCCCTGCTGCGAGCAACAGTTCCCTCTAGTGTACACAGCGGTACATTATGTAAGCATGACAGGCTGCATGCTGCTGTACCTGAGAGTAGTACACACAAGGGAGCCATCTGTAACGCCAGCAGTGAGGAGTGTCTGACTGTCAGCAGTGAACGCCACACTCCGAACTCCGCCACCCCGGCATGAATGACACTGCAGCTCAATGTACCGCTCCTGTAGGTGCAGCAACAGCATCGTAATACACAACAACAGACAATGGAAACGTGACTCAAATGTTTACAAGAAAAAGAATACAACTAAATAGAATGAGCTCCAACCATGGAAGCAGTTTCTCGGAGGCGTAGTAGGCCATCTCGGCCCACAGAAGCCAGCCACAGCTGGTGAGGAGACAGAATGAGAGAGGCAGGGCCCAGAGGATGACCCCTCACTTCCTGCTCTGGTTTCAGCTGGACCACCTGTTGACTGGAGACACCATCTGTGTCCTGGACAAAAAGATCACAGAGTAGGATAATGATTAAATATGTGTTAAGACACCGATTAAGAACACAGACCTGAGACAACTGCTTATATTAAAATGTGCTATATTTTAAAATACAAAGACTTACAAAGATCTTTCTATAACTGTATCAACATTTAGATGAAGACAGAGAATAAGGATCATAAGAAATGTGAGGCAGCAGTAAACCTGAGGAAGCTGAAATCGCTGAAGAGTTTTCTTCTTGTGGCAGTAAGCAAAGACCTCACTGACTCCCAGAACACAGGACTTAAGTGGATGAGGCACTTTGTATCTGGACACTTTGAGGATGTGAGTAGACAGACAACCATGTCGGTCTACACAATCTGGACCTGCAGGTGGGCACATCATAAATATATGTATCAGTAAATAAATGAGTAATTAGAAACAGTCAGGCTCCTTTTTATGTTTAGTTCAAACAATGCCCGTCCATAGTGACAACTAATACAGTCTGTTAATCCTGCATCTACACATTTACAATAACACGAGGTATTCTTCGGTAGTTGGCACTTTTGTTTGGAGAACAGAAGTACTGTATCAGTATATAAAATACACCACATATAGAACGACTCTCTAAACACTGATATAACAATACATAATGAAATTGTATTTTAACCAGATCTTAAGAAGTTTTATCCTCAATTGATTATTACGAAAGTCATTATCACTGGTGGTTTTAACTATCACGTCGACAGAACCTTAAAGAACACTGCAGCCATGGTTTATAACCCAACGCTGTGTGTCACAGCTTAAATCTGCTGCCTCACCTTAGACTTTATGTTTGCACTTTTCTCTAGAGACCTGTCTCATGGTCTATCTTGTTCAACATAGTTTCCCAGACTGTATAAACAAAGGGTGTGTTTCTCCCTTTTTAACCGTGTACAGTAATAGTATACAGTTTAACCCGTCTAAACATTTGGATTAAAATGTCCAGTTGAGTACTATTAATTGATTATGCTAATGTACCTGAACACTGTTTTGGAAGCAACACTGAAGTCCACTGTCAGAGCATCATCATGGAGGAATGATGAGATTTCCAGTATTAAAACAATAAGAACAGAAGGCAAATGGAAGTCCAGTAAACTGGCAACTTTATTTTTATTGCTTTGTTACATTTGGCGTTTGTAATAATGATCAATCACCCTGTAAATTTTCCTTTGCGTTACAGGGGATGATTCATTGACTGCTGGTTGCAACATAAATACTTCTCTTTTGTCCAAACATCACTCCTCCCATGTATGCAGTGAACCTCCCTAGCCTCTGTCTGAATTAGTTGAATTGCTTTATGTCAACATCACCACCACATCTTATGAATAATGTGTCCTCTACTATAAAATAGCTCTCTCCTCCATCTGTGCCATACCTGTAAGGTCCCTCACAGGCAGAGAGAGCACTGTGAGCAGGTTACCATCATGGTTTTTGCCCTCCTGACCCGTGCACAGGGCGAGAACTTTCACCTGCTTACTGTTCCTCATGCACTGAGTGGAAAGTGACAAAACGGGTCCAGGAACAGCTGGAAAATAAAAGCCAAATGACAAAAGGATGCTGGTGAGCTTAATCTTTCAAATGTTACAGTAAAAGAACAACAATTTACAATATGTCTGTATATTATTTCAAAGCTAGAATGAACTGGTCAGTTGACGCTGGTTTTTGGTATGTGCAGGAGAGCAGTAACCTATCGAATCAATTATAAAGTGTTAAAAGGAGTATCTACCTGTGTATCCTATGACTGAAAACCTCTTTGATGGCTTTGCATCTAGTACATAGATATGTGAATCCGAGGCACCGGTGAGAAGGTAGTGCCCTATTTGATCAAAACTGTAAAAGCACAAACACACACGCACACACA
>NW_023339751.1:12978614-13015151 GCF_004916995.1 Morone saxatilis | reverse complement strand
AAGATTGTAACCATTTAATGTGACATTTTAATTTGCTGAACAGAAGTGGAGGAGCAGTTGTCCTCTCTGGGTTTTAAGGATAGAGATAACTCATGCTTCTACTTAAAAAATGTGTGATAAGATGCTTTAACACAAGTACAATGCTAAACTGAAAGTCTGTGGCATGACAGGGATGGAGGATACTTGCACTAGGTGATGCACAGGAGAGTGGTAGAGATGAACCTGGTGAACCAGGCGAGGCTGCTGCTCCCTGTACAGGTCAACGAAGAGGACATTTCCTGAAGCTGTACCAACAGCTGCATATTGTGCAACAGGACAGCAGGCCAGACTCGTCACCTAAACAGGCACAGATGACGTTTTAAATGTATTTTTTATTCTGATAAATGTAATGATTTGGTTTAAGTCATTTCCACATGCTTACAGAACATGTGTATTGATGTAGCTCAACTGATATGCTCTGAATGATCGCATGTTGTGAATCCCACCTCAGTTTGAAGAGACAGGGAGCCGAGGTTAATGCCATCTGCGGTCCACAGCTGCAGTTCTCCCGAATCCCTCACTGACTGCAACCGGCAAAAGCACAAACATCGCAACTCACTTAAAAGACACTGAGCTAAATTACACATGCCGTCACGAGACACTGTAATTATTGAGCAACACAAATGTTTTACCACACAAATGTTCTTCTCAGTGTGTGAAAAAGCTGCTGCCACAAAGTTGCCACTGGGAACGTCCAGGACCGTCTCAATCTTGTCTGACTGGTTTGGGTTCAACATATAGATTTGCCCCTGAAAAACAAGAAGCCTGTTATGCTCTCAGTATATCTTCTTTCTCACGTAACATGTTATTATTTTATATAATGTATAATGTGTCACACTATGGTGCATTTAAATACTTACTGTATTAGAAGATAAAAGTAAGGTTTCATAGTCAGGGGAGTACATCACAGTTGTGACAGGTCCTTCTAATTGCCATGTTTTTTTTATGTCAATCTGAGTCCCTTTGATTTGCAGACAGTGCACCACGCTCTCCTGTAAAACATCATCACTTTAAAGTGTTCTTAAATTGCAATTTATGAATTTCTGAAGCCTGAAATTGCAAATTAGATCAGATCATTGGATTACTATACATTATTCTTTATTAAATTTGAAGGTAGCATACAGACTTATGAAGATGTTAATGAGCTTTTACCTTTCCTACAGCGACCAAACCATTGTTGTTAAGGGTTAAACCTTTAAAGTTGCTCTCTCTGAGTTCAGGGACCGCATCAGCAGCTGAACAAAAGTGAAACACAAACCAGATATCAAATGTATTTTCTATAGCCAAATAAAATACAATAATATATGGAAGACCAGAAATACTCCCAGTGAGTTCTTAAATATCTGCCTCATCCCAGTGTGTGTGTGTGTGTTTACTTGTGGGGTTGAAGAGGACTGTGACAGAGACGTTCTCAGGGTCAACAAGAAGCAGGAAACCTTCTGCACAGCCCACATAAAGTTCTGATGTGGCCGTCCAGCAGATGGCAGTAGGAGTCAGTCTGGCTTTGGTGCAGAGTTTAGTCTGTGCAAACACACGTGGAGTTGGGTAACAGTTTACATTTTGTCTTTGTTTGTGTGCCTGTTAACAAAATAGTTTCCCCAACAAATAGATTCATGGATCCAAAAACAACAAATCTCCAAAACAAACATATTAACTGGTTAAAGTGTATTTATTTTGCCTGTATTAGTGTACAAGTGACAGTGTTATAAATACCACAATGCTCTCTGTCCTTTCTCCCATGAACCCACATATGGCTGATGGAGCCATCTCTGGACCGAAATAGGGCAGTTTGTCGCTGACAGTATGAGAGGTGGGCACCAATTTCTCAACAAAGGAACCATCAGTCGCTGGAAGCTCTATCACACTGCAACGCAACAAATACGACATACACATTAGTAATATTGTTTGACACCTAATTATCTAGATTCTGCGTGTTTCATCGGCCCCCACTCCACTTGCTGCTTATTGAATGTGAAGGATAAATAATTCCACTTATCAGTTAAATCACATGCGATGCACGGGCAATTTCATGTCCGTATATCAATTCAGTTTACATTTACCTTGGTTTCAGGACATTCAGTGTGGCACTCTTCTCAATATTCCAGACAGTGAGGGATTTAGTGCCCAAAGCACAAAGCTGGAGCCAATTCAGAGGGTTGAACACCAAAGAAATGACATCGTGCCCAGCTTGTGGTTGTGTACAAATAGGCACAGCTTTTTCCCAGTCCCTGCATCACACAGTCATGGTTACTGTAACAGAGCTGTTCAGCCTAAATAAACATAGCTGGGAATGTTAAGCGCACAATATAAGATAGTGTGCTGCTTTCAGTGGCTTACCACACTGTTATGGTGTGGTCTGGAAGAGAGGAACAGCTGCCCAAATAAGGACCACCATCACTTAATGTCAGAGATGTGTAGTCCAGTTGTGCTTGTCCTAGACAAAAGAATTAATGGTGACTATTTAGGATTTGTGAGAGAGAGAAAAATGTAGGAGGGGATGCATGCAAACATAAATAACTCAAAACATACTGGCAGAAAATGACAGTAAATACATAGACACGTGGTGATCTCAGCTGGGAGAAAACATCACATTATTACCTGTTAATTCATTCTTCAACTGAGACTCAGGGAAAATGTACACAAATATAGATGGTGATAGCTTTTGCTCAGAGAAAGCAAAAATCCCATTATTGCCATTGGCTGTCAATACACCAACGCCTCTGCCAGGACTCTGAAGCACACTCCGCGTTTTTGTCTCCAGGTTCAGGAAACAGACGTGGTTCCCGCATGGATAACATACCGTTTTATTGTCGACAAACTCGATACTCTTGTTTGTAAAACCTTGTGCCCACCTGGAGGGAGTAAAACAGCCAAATGGTAGATAGAAAGTAGCAACGGTAGCTTAAAAAAACAACGTTGGTGAATTATGTTTTTTGCTAATATACAAAAATAAATAGGTGTATCAGTAGCGGCGACATACCTGACTTCTAAACTTCCAGTGTCATCCATTTTAAGTTAAAACAAAATGACACACAATAAAAATTCAACTTTTTTTCACCAACAACAGTCGAACGAACGGGCGAGTGGTTGCGTCTCCCTGGCAACCAGAAAACTCCTAGGTAACCACCCTTTCATACTATTGGCTGATACTTTATCTGACACGCCCATACCGGAAGAAGGCTACAAATAAAACAATTCAGCCGTAAAAATCGCTGTACAGTCTTTCTCAGTTGTTGCCAAGGTGTCTGATTTCATTCACCCCCTGAAGTGTAAACATGTCTACTGAAAAGTGTTTCGCCAAAGGTAAGACGCACAGCGATCCCTCAGCTAACTGAGAAAAGCATTTTGAAAAGCATGTTGCGTTGTCAGTTTTTGCTTGCAAGCTCAGATACGATTAGCGTAACACAGTAACTCTTTTTCACTTCCTCAAATCTGTCACAGGTTTGTGCATGTTCACTGTTCTCCTCGACTGAATGCGTTGCTTCACGTTGAAACTTTCCACGCTGTTAAATTCACTTCTTCCGCCCTGACTTGACCATTGGCAGTATCTATATGTGACGTTGCGAAATGTGAGACACAATACATGGACGGATGTTATGTTTTTGCACAGTCATTGTGACTATGCGTTTGTAAAGCTAACAGGAGTGTCCAGGTCAAATAGTCACCACCTTTATGTCCCATCTCATTGTCTTATTATCGTTTTTAAAGATTGCATTGACACAGCGACTCTCTGTGGATACTCTGATGTTTGACAGACAACAAGTTACTTTACTGATATTATAAGTTACTCATTTAAAATGTACAGTAAAAGTTACTGCAGTTACTCATTAGAACAGCACATGTATTAGTATCTCCTGTGTGACTGTAAAAGGCTGAAAGGATAAAGTTCAAACAGACTGTTTTACATTCAGAATTACTATCAGTAACTTGTAAAGTATCAAAGTGTGCACAATCTCTTCCAGATTGTCATACAAATTATATTATTGGGTTGTTATTATTGGTGTAAAGCATTTTAATGATGTAGCTGGTGGAGGTGGAGCTCATTTAATCTGTTGGGTAGTTTAATCTGTGACACTGCATCATACTTTATAAAATGTTCAGTATGTAGAATATTAATATTATAAAGTAGAGAGTATACCGGTCGACCTATATTATATATTTTTTCCAGTATATAATGCAAAAATACATATTTATTATGTATTTTTATTAAATACAATTTTCAGCTATTTATTTTTTTATTTCATAATTATTTTTCAGTGTTCATTTGTAGAATTGGTTGACAATGTTAAATTATTTAATATGTTTAAGAATATTATTATCATATCTTATTTATTCTTTAAAAAGTTATGTCTTTAAGAAAGCAGCCAGTACTTTTTTTCCTAAAATCATTGTCGGTCTCAAAAAACCCATATTGGCACAATGTTTTTCTCTGAAATAATAAGTAGTTTAAATTGGAAACACTAGTAAGTTGTTTTTTCTTCCAGGAAGTGCTGCACCAGGTCCAGTCCCCGAAGGACAAATCAGAGTTTACAGCATGAGATTCTGCCCCTTCGCCCAGAGGACCAGATTAGTGCTGAATGCCAAAGGGATCAAGTAAAGACACACTATTATTATTATTATACTTTATTTTAAACCCTAGTATCACAGTTAGCTGAACAGGAAATTAATGTAATCGGAGCTTTTGATTAAATTTGCAGAACCTGTTTTTGTCTTTCAGGCATGACACCATCAACATCAACCTGCAAAACAAACCTGACTGGTACTTTGAGAGGAATCCCCTTGGTCTCGTCCCAACACTGGAGACACCTGCTGGTGAAATTATATACGAGTCTCCCATCACCTGTGAATACCTGGATGAAGTTTACCCCGAGAACAAGCTGCTTCCCTCCTCTCCTTTTGGGAAAGCTCAACAGAAGATGATGCTGGAGCATTTTTCCAAGGTATCTTATATGAAGACTTGCACCTAAATTCTGGGGTTCTGTTTTGTATATTTCTCTACAGTTGCCATCATTAAATAATCATGTTAATGCCACTGTTTTCTACAGGTAACGCCATACTTCTACAAGATCCCCATTGGGAGAAAGAATGGCGAGGATGTCTCAAAACTGGAAGCTGAACTGAACGAGAAGTTTGCCAAATTAAATGAGGTAGGTTGGGAAGTCAAGAAAGTCTGATTTCTTTACACATTCACAAGACGTGTAAAAGTGAGATCATCCATGTGTCTGTCTGTAATGACTGTATCTGGTTAGTTTACAGTGTTTTATAAGACGCTTATGAATGTAATGTTTATTTTTTAAGGACTTAGTTAATAAGAAGACCAAGTTCTTTGGTGGCGATTCCATCACAATGATCGACTACATGATGTGGCCTTGGTTTGAGAGGCTGGAGATCTTTGAACTGAAACAGTAAGTAATAATCACCCAGGACATTTAAAAATAAATACATTTTATGTATAGAAGCATTTCATAACAGTCAAGGTCACTGTAGATAGGAGCAAATATTAGGTTCAGTACAGTAAGTATAATATAAAGCAGGGAGTCTCACAGTCTCAAAGTCTTCTTTGTCGTCTTTCCTTCATGATATCTGATATTTCATGAGGGCGACTTCATGAGTTGAATTTTGGTTTTGAGTGAATGATTGCATTCCCTTTGTTTTTTCAGCTGCCTTGACAGCACACCTGAGCTGAAGAAATGGACGGAGCGCATGTTTGAGGACCCGGCTGTCAAAGCCACCATGCACAGTGAGGACACCTACAAGGCCTTCTACAAGAGTTACACTGAGGGAAAACCCAACTATGACTATGGCCTGTAGAACATAAGTGCTCCAAACCTTAAACCGTCCATTTGTTTGGTTTTTGATCATGGTTAGGCTGGAATCTGTCTTTCAAAGTGTGTAATAGGAAAATATACTATAGTAAATATCATGATGAGTTAAGAACAAAAATATATTTTATTGGACATTTAAGACTTATTTTGGTATTGAAGGGGAAATATGAACCATAATGGGAATGAGGCATATTGAGCTAAATGTGACTCGAGATGTTTTCAATGATCCATTCCAAAGTTTGGCACTTTTTCTAATAAAAATTGGAGATGTAATGACTCCGGCCTGAATCTGTATTTTGTCTGTGTTATAAACAAAACAAAAAACTGTTTTCCCCGCAGGCTGCACAGGGTTGTCCCATTTAATAAACTGCAGCTCTACCAAAGATTTGACATCAACCCAGTGGAAATGTAACCAGAAAAACATTCTAATAAGCAATAACAAAACATATTTATCATTGAACATTACAAAATGTAATAGCTGCCATCACATTCGCAACAGTATGAATGAGAACAAAAACACTGCTATACTGTTTGGTATAGGGATACATCGATTTATCAGCCAATCATCGGCACAAGCTGATCTTCAAATAATTATCTTCTATTAGGTCATTTATTCCTGTTAGACCAGCGTAACATGAGAGGTATTTCTGTTCAAATGTTTCCCCAACAGACAAAAGTGCTTTGTCTTTTTATCAGGAGAATACTGAAATGCTTTTCTAAAATAATCCTTCATGTAAATTACTAGTTGCTGCTTCTTTTAGAGGCATTAGGGATATCTTAAGAAAATTATTATGCCCATAAAACAAGCAATATGACTCAGAAACAGTCCTACGGACTGAATACAGATCGACTACATGGGTAAACAATACACCCATAAAATCTTGTAGGGAAGGCACTGTTTTGCCACTAGATTTTACAGACAGAAATGCTGCTTATGCATTGTTTGAAGGCCAGATTCTCAACACACTGGCTACCTTGTTTAATGTAAAGAGAGCAGCTGCAGCAAAAACCACATCTAAGATATTGCCCGTAACTAAAATAACTGTTGTATGCGCACCTTTCATTTCAGTACTTGCGTATGACTCTTAGTAACACTGAAGCTCACACGCTTTCATCCAGGCTGCGGTGTAGACCTCCATTTGATAAGTGAGGTGTGTACTCTCGTATAAGCACTGGTGCATTTCTCAACATCTCGTGGAAGTGCCTCGTTGTAGCTGCATGAAGCTCCCTCTGCAACACCAGAGACCGAAACAGATTGATGGGCTCCGCTTTGCGAATTATCTCAGGAACCCGGACGTCCTCTGGCACTTTACTGTTCCCGATCAGAACGTGATGAAGTCTCTTCTCCCGCAGGCTCCTCTGCAAGAAGCTGAGCACATCCCGAAGTCTGTGCTCCATACTCTCAATGCCCCACACCGAGGGCCTTTTAGTCAGCAACAAGTGCAACAGAGCGGTCTTTAGGTGATAGTTAGTGAGGGCACTCACACCTGTGAGCCCTGTCTGCTTTCTGTGCAGGAAAGTAACAATCTGTAGGCAGTGCAAATGACAGGAATTTTGTGGTAGGCGTTTGGCAAAATGTTTCAGCAAATTCCTTTCGTAGGCAGCAAAAGAGAGGGGCCAGTATGGGTCGGGAGAGCTGTCACAATCTGAGGGAAAGTGTGAGACAAAATAGGCGTCTGTATCCTCCAGCTGTACCACCGGTATGATGTTCATTACGATGACTTTCCCCGAACGGAATCGGATCTTCAGAGCACCGGCGGCATCCAGGTTGCGAAAAGTGACCTCAAAGTCGTACTTGTGAGAGATGCGTCCCCACGCTTTGGTTACAGAGATCTGAAACCACTTCATGACTCGATCTTTGGCTAAGAAAGGTGTGTTCCTGGAGCACAGCAGTTCATCAGGACTGCGGTCCACTTTGAGCGTGTCGTTCCTGCCGTGCAACAGACACAGCATGTCCTCTCCCAGGTTAGCAGAGCCACAGAGACAGCCCTCATCGTTCTCCCCAAACCTGGTCACTTTTATCTTGCCACAGCCCTGCATGTCCGGAGGCACGTCGCTGGAGGGGTTGCACCACAGATGGAACTGGAAGGAGTACGGATCCGGAGGCGAGAAAGGCACGATCAGGTCGCACATCAGTGGCTTACACACCTTCCAAGACTCGAACATGCTTCCAATCCCGACAAAGTCCCCGACTTCCATGTCTGCCTCCCTGTCGCACACGCTCCTGAGCGATTCCAGCAGGTCATCGGCGAAACCCTCGACAAACTCCCTCACCCTCCAGTTTTCATGAGATGAAGCGTAGCTGCATTTGTCACAGAAGTTTCTCAGGACATCTTTATCGAGTACCACCGTTATGGGGGTGACTGATCCACTCTCTGAAAATATGTCTTCATCCTCAACTGGCTTGATTTCTGTGTCGGCAACATCCACCCTGTACATCTCGATAGTGAAGAATATGACGAAGGACACAGTGCTCCAGAAGTACCAGCTGTAACCCTCCTCCGGGGTGGTTTCTTCCTGCTGTGACTCCAGCTGTGAAAGCTCTTTCTCCAGCTTGGCCTGCTCCATTTCCAGCCTCTCTTCATGCTCCCGCATGCGAGCCATCAGCACCTCGTCCTGCTCCGGGAGTGTGGTGTTCTCTTGAGGAAACAGCAAGGGGTGGTTTAATATGGCAGCGGCCACCACCACACACACACGTGCAATGGCCCCCTGCATCTTCAGCTCCTTTTTAACGTACACATTTAAGCACCGAGTAGACGTCCGGGCAGCTGAAGCTCAGATCCTGAAACAAAAACAGAAATGGTTTTATTGAAGTGGGTTTAAGTGTGCTGAATAACATGTATGAAAATCATGCTATATATATAAAATCCTGTTATATTTGTAAACCACTCCACCAGGGAAGCACAGATTGTGCCTCTAAATATAGAGGCAGTGGGCTGAGTGACGCACTCGGCCAGTATCAGACTGTGCAACATGGGAGGAAGGAAGATCGAGCCCTTTAGAAGAACGTCGCCCTCCTCTGATAACCCTTTTCAGTTACTTAAATTGTGCCTCTTAACATCCTGCATTTCTGGAAAATGTCCAAATAAAGTTTCTAAGTGAAACAATGTGGAAAACACTCACATTGACATTATTATCTTCTTTCCTGGACGTCATCAGATGGCCGATAAGCCATGCAATATATTGTACAGAAGAGGAAATTACATAAGTCTCTTGCTTATGTTCCAAGCAGAATTTAAAGAGACAACTGCACAATGCTCTGGCGAGGATGTACTTAATAAACTACCGCCATTGAAATCTTCAAAATAAAAGGCATATAAAAAGTGCCTAAAATGGGACTTCCTTTAGCGAATAAGAGGAACAAGAAATAGGACGTACACATGCATCTTGATCTCACTGTAAGGTCATGAGATTATGAGCTGTTCTCTTTCGGACTCGAGTTTTAAAATGGCAGCAGTAACAGTGGTGCAGTAATGTATGAGTGTGTGAGGCCACAGAGTCAGGGAAATTTCCCAGGACTTACTCACTGGGATGTGGTCCAACACTTACATGGCTCAGTCCATCCAAACAAACATCAGCCCAGACTGAGAGGCATGTGCTGTGCTTCATTAAAACATATTAGAGATCACCTATTGTTAAAGAACGTGCTCAACATAAACAAAGACTAAGAAGATTAAGAAATGAAACATTATTTATGTTAAAACGGATCAAAACTTACTAACTTAAAGCATCTAATACTCGCTTATGAAAGCAAAAGCAGGTCTTTAAATAGACTGCTGTGTAAATGCATTTCCTCTAGTTGTGCTACTGTTTCACTGTGTTTAAACATGTATCCTGTTACATTAAGACCGCTATGTCAAAGTAAACCTTATGCCTTAAATATTTTACTGAACTATTATCAGCTAAATATCCTCATTAATAAATTATCACGATGCATTAACATGTAAACAGCATGTTGCAGGCTGGTGGACTTGCAGGCTGGTGTAAATTTGACTTTACTACTACGTGTACAGTATTTCAGCTGCGATATAAAGGCAATGAACAAATGAATGTATCAATAACTGTAATCTAATAATATGATAAGATACTGAGCAGTTTTACTTTTGATAAAGTAGGGGATACATTTTGATGCTAACACTTGTACTTCTACTCAATATAAAATCTTACTTTGATGACTTTAGTACACTCCTGAATGCAGGACTTGTATGTGTAAAAGGAGTATTTACACTCTTTGAGTAAAGTAAAAGTGGCCAACTTTAAAACTGTACCTAATTTAAATGTAAAGTGGATGATTAATACCATATTTGGGTGTTTGGAGTATGCTAAACAACTCTCACTATGACGTGTATATGCACTACTGTGACGTCGTTTCGACACATCGCCAACGGTTTCCTCCTCGGTTGTCTTAGCAACAAAATAGTGACCCGCTCATCACGGAAATGTGCTGACAGACAAACATTGTTCCACACTCATGAGTCACTTCACAGCCTGTTCAGCTAACAAACGGAGCCCTGTGTGATGCTGTGTAAACCTTTAAGAAACAAACAACAACTTAAACGTTTACTTTCCCGAAAATGTGAGCAACGAGCATCACTCGGGTGGAATAAGTGCATGTTTCGCGGCTGTTCGTCGATGTAAAAGTCTAGAGGAGCACATTTACAGGACACACGGTGTATAAAAGTGGATATGTCCTACCTTTGCTCTGTTTTCTGGCTGAGTTCATGGTGATAAACTCCTGTGGCGGGCTCCCTCCTGTGAACGCAGCCTCATCCAACTCATGCGCACAACGAGGGAACACTTTGAGCTTTTTTCTTACACATTTCCTGACTGTGAGCTCCACCCAGACACACAGACACACAGACACCGCCCAGCCACCGAAACAGGCCCTGTGAGCTGAGAGGAGGACGGTGCAGTCAAAGTCAAAAGCCAAAGTCAGCTTTAATGTCAATTCTTCACATGCACCAGACATACAAGGAATCGAGAGGACGTTTCTCATTCACCCACAGTGAAACAGATAAAGTGCACAGGCACAACAGATAAGAACAGATGGTAAGACTTATTAATTACTAAATTGAAATTTAAACCTTCATTTCAAACAGAAATATATAATACTTATGGTAGTGCGAAAAGGCAGATGGAAATGGCAGCAGAAAAATTAAAAATTAAAAACTAAAATGTTCAACAGTAACAGTGCAAAAGAACAACAATAAATGTAGTGGGACTTATGATGAGTTCAAATATCATAAATGTATCAGATGTAAATGTATATGTATTGTAAATTAGGTCAGTCTAAATAATACTGTGTATTTCACTTAAATGTACTGTGTTTTAATGGACTAATAAAATGTTATGCTCCTTTATGCTTGCAGCTAATTTTGAACTAATTGTGTGTTTTATCTCATGTATTCTGACTGAGGCAGCCCACAAAAACATGACTGAGTCATCTTTTTTCACACTTTGCCTGCTGATAGGCACTCCAGATTCCCAAATGTATATACTCAAACAATTAAAAAGTTGGTTTTGCATAATATGTCCCCTTTAAATAGGACAGCAAAAGTCATTGTTTGTTTATTCATCTCTACTCGTCTCTCTTTTAAATTATCCTTTCCGTCTTGTTTTATCTTCCATAGTTTGTATTTATATGCTCCCTGTGTATGTACAATTGGGTATGGTTATGCATGTACATATTTATATGTATATATGCATATATATATATATATATACCTATATGTGTGTATGTGTGTTTATATTTTTATTTGTTTGTTTGTGAAGTACTTTGTAACTCTGTGTTAAAAAAGTGCTATATAAATAAAGCTTTACTTACTTGATGATTATGCTAATAATTTTCTCCATTAAGCAAATGATATGTGTGGTTTATAAAAATTCTAAAAATAGTGATCAGTGCCAGAACGTATAAAGTCGCATGAAGAAAAGTACCTAAAATCTGTACTTAAATACAATACTTGAGTGGATGAACTTAGTTGCATTCCATCACTGTCTGAAGGTAAGTTGATTGTTTGTTCAAAATCATAAAAACATGTGCCTCTTCCACACAGTCTGTCAGCACAAACAATGTATCTCCTTCTGATACAACAAGGTGAATCTTAAAATGTATCTTCGCTGTTGGTAGCCTGCAGGTGACAGACTGTGACTGACTCAGTAACATTACAATGTACACATAACGTACTGTATAACTTTGACACGCGATGGTTTACAGTTAATCACTTCCTTTCTATGATAAACATGACATTTTCTGTTATTATTTGCAGGTCCCTTTATGTTGATATTGAACAAGTTAACAGCTGAAAACATGTAATGTGGACGTAATGATGGTTGTGAATTAATCCCTCAAAGATAAAAAATCAGACCTTACTGTAAAAAAATTAATCTATTAGTCTAATCCATCAGTTAACTCAAAATGTTCAAAAACAAATAATCATTGTACACAAATTTTTTTTCTGATTTAGTTTAAAAATGTAAAACAATAAAAATAAAAACTTTTTCTTAAATTGGGCCTCGATGTGAAATCTGATGTTTCAAAATAGCTCTGCTAACCCTGAAAATACAAAATAATCTTCCTAAAACAATCAACACATGGTTACTGTTATAGCATAATGTAACAAAGTCACTTCCACAATAAATATTCTGCATCCACGTGGTGGCGCTTCATACTCGAATAAAAGAGACCTACAGTCAGGGAGGGCAGGACACACAGGAAGCACAGACTAAACACAACTTATTCCTTTCAATAGCTTCCTCAAGAAAGAACCACAGCAACAATCCCAAAAAATATGAGCATTGGAAGCAGATGTTCATAAACATATTAACATTGTTTCATTCACTGATAGACACTGTTGCGTGATGCCTCAACACTGGAAATCCTATCTTACTAACATTAAACAAGCCCCTGCTTTCAAAGTGATAAACAGTGCCATTATAAAATGGCATACATGTGACTAACTAAATCTCTGGTGAAGTTTTTTTTTGGCACTGTCTTCCATGTGAAACCCCTCAGGAAATGCTTTGTTGCGCAATGTCGCAGCACTTCACTAAAGTAGAAATGTACTGTACTGTGAGGCTTTCTCATACTGCAGGGTGACAAACTCACAGAGCACAGAGATGCTTCCTCTGCAGATTCTTTGGGACTTGCTAAGACAACAGAGCCTCCTCAGATCTCCGTTTTTTCCAGTTTTATTCTCTCTGACTGTGCACCTGAGCTGCTGCTTCCCTTACATTTGTCTGGATTTGCTCTCTTCTAGACTGACCCTGGTACACCGCTTTAAGATCCAGCCTCAAAGCAAGGTGACATGGACAATGGCTTACAGTTGCTTTTGCAAAATTGTCCGCAACCATGTCTGTTTCATTTTCCCTTTGTCTGTTGTGCACTGGTACTTGAGACCTGTGTTTTATCCTCTACTGGCACCTGAGATGCTGTCTGTTGTTAAGGATATACTGGCCTGCCTCCTCCTGTTCGACATGCAGTACTTTTTGTGGCATCTGCTGCATCACAAGGTGTCCTGGCTCTACAATTTCTTCCACAAGGAGCACCACTTCTACACGGCCACCTTCTCGCTGACGACCGAAAACACAAGCGTCTGGGAGATGCTGAGTCTCAGCTTTTTCACAACACTGAACCCTGCTCTCCTGGGCTGCCACCCGCTCACGGAGATGCTCTTCTATGTTACTAACATGTATCTGTCTGTGGAGGCTCACTCAGGCTATGAATTTCCCTGGTCTCCACATAGACTGGTGCCCTTCGGCCTCTACGGAGGAGCTCAGCATCATGACCTCCACCACCTAAAATTCAGGGTAAACTACGCGCCATACTTTACGCACTGGGACAGACTTTTTGGCACACTGCAGGGAAAAGACACGCAGAAGAAGTCAAGAAACAAGAAGCCATGATTATCAGAATGTGTGATGGACATTATTTCCAGCTGTCAACCTGCAAGACAAGCAACTAAAGATAAAAAATTGACTTAATGAAAGCTATATTCTAGACAACAGCGACCAATAACTGTTTCAATATGAACATGGGCATGCCATCATTGTATTAAGATAGACATGAAAAAATCTGAACTTAAACTTTAAAGGTGGCTGTAAAAAACTCAGTTTCATCAGATCAGTACAAGGTACGAGCTATATACAGTCACATATGTATATAAATGTATTTATATTGTCACTATTGGAATTATATCATTTTTCATCATCATTATAATTTAACTGTATTTCAAAGTATCACTTAACCTCATAAATCACTGTAATATACTTATTTTAATAAACTAATTTACTTCACATTTGCCATAGATATTACTGATTATTACAGATCAATAAATGTGGTTAAAAGTATTATACCTGTAAAATACCCTTTTTATTTTTTTCCTTTGCCACCACTCATTGATAAAATAAATGAAAACTTGATTTATCTTAATCTCCTATTTTTCTTTTAAAGGACCAGTGTGTATGATTTAGGCGCATCTAACAGTGTAGTTGAGATTGCAACTCTTTCAACTACAGTAGGTATATATTTATACAGGGGTATATATTTTTTATATTATTTATATTATATTATATTGTATCAAATTTCCGATTTTCCACGTTCCTCATGCTAATATGATAATGAGGTGTTTCTGGTTTCCTCCTTCATGAGTAAGCTGTGGTCAGCTCAAATTCAGTCACTTTTGTGACGATCTTAAATAGCTGTTAAAATTTCTCCATGTCCAATGTCCATCTGTTAACCCACTATGTTCACTGTTCCACCAAACTAAATACATGATTTTCAATCAGTCTTGTATGGAGAATACGGTTTCATGCATTTATTTCAGGTGTCTGCATTATTTTAAAATGACTGGACACATTCTCCTCATGGGAGATAGATGAATTGATGAATTTTGAGCTGAAATAATATTTATATAACACTTTGTCAGTGCATGCAAATGGTTTTTATTAAAATGCACTGTAGTGGTACACCCACCTTGTCCCAGGAAGTCAATCCAACCATGTATCCCTGTCTATCTACTGGCACAATGCACACATCATCTGTTTCCACTTACTCCCTGTAATGTGGAGCTGAAATGACACTTACATAACAATTGTCAGCACAAGAAAAAACATTTCTTTTTATGAGGTACTGTGAGGTGGTACACCCACGCTCTTCTAGAAAGTCAAACTTGTATCCACATGTGTACTTACAACATATGAAGGCACGCATCATCTGTTTTCACTCGCTCTCTTTGCACAATTTGCACTAAATACTTTTTTATTACTATTATTCATACATTCAAAAGCAAAGTTAGTGTAAGTTGTAGATTCATCAGATGAAAAGAAAAAGTAAAAAAGAAAAATTACAGAATGAATAAATACATATACATACAAATAGATTAAAAAAATATTCCAGGTTCAGTTTACTTAGCTTGTGGTATCTAATAACTTTACAAATTCATTTGACATATTAATCCATTTCATTCCTCTCTTTTCATTCAAATGTTAAATCATTTCTCTCCATTTTGATTTTTTCTTTAGTAATTTCAATAGATACTCAACTGTAGTCTTTTATTCATAAAACAGAATTCACTGCACAGGTGATGATATAGTTGCTGTAGAAATAATAACACTGATGTGTCTGATACGAAGCTGATGCCTCAACTAAAAAAGAATGTTGTCAGAAACTGTGCTAGACACAAACATGATGGTAAAAGTGAATGAGGGCACATTGGTGCCAATGTCACTATTTTAGGCCGAATGATGAGAAATGAAAGTAGACAGACTAATCTGCAGACTGGAAATAACCGGGCTAAAACGATTGCCTTCCTTCCTCAGGGATTTACAAGACAGGAACATGAATCTGATGAAACAGTGGCAGACTCAGGCGGTGTGAGGGGCAGGGGCAAAACAAAAAGGGCACCAGTGCACTGGAAGTTGTGATGCATTCATGGTGAAACACTATACTAAGCAACTAACTAAGCAGCTGTTTGTCAACAACTTTACAGTATCAACATAAAAGGTGAAAAAACCTCAAGTAGGTAGGAGGTATAAATTGTAAGGTGCAATGACACATGAATACAAAAAAATGTCGTTACACTATTACAAGAATGAGCAAAAAATATAGCTGATATGAGTTAATGGCAGTTTAACCATCTGAATACAGCTCAGCCTTCCAGGCTTTTAGGGGAAACTACTGTGGCCACAAAACACAGCGGTTGA
Source organism: Morone saxatilis (assembly GCF_004916995.1). Classification (NCBI taxonomy): domain Eukaryota; kingdom Metazoa; phylum Chordata; class Actinopteri; family Moronidae; genus Morone; species Morone saxatilis. The sequence continues at coordinate 12,999,084 of NW_023339751.1, read as the reverse complement.
ACATGGTGGCCTCTAAAGGCCCCTCTGTAGATACGAACAGCTCATTCGAAGGTAACAAAAACACAACTATTCCTATTTTCAGCATACATATGAATATTATATTCAATTTCTGCCAATAGATCCTCCTAAATGTTACACACTGGACTTTGACAGGTAGATAGGTTGAAACTTTACTTTGTTTCTGCTTTAAATATTCAGGTATTTATAAAAACCTTTGTGTAACTCCACTATTGATTTCTTTATTACACATTCCCACAATGTTTCTATCAAACCCTTTCAATGCAATCTCAAAGTTCAACTTTACAAAATGTAATTTTATTCGACCACTGACTTATTTATAGCAGCATCAAACTCAGCCTTGACAACGGAACCAGAATTTTAAAGGATGTGGAACTTGGAAACCATTATAAATAAAAGCTAATGACTCAATTATGGTGTCACCACTGTACTAAACAAAGTCAGAAGTGGAAGTGTGTTCATCAGCTGCATTGATTACTCAATTCACAGAAAAGTACCCAACAATTGACAGTACATTGTTTAAGGAATCTTTCCACTAAAAATAGCAGACATTCTCTCTTTACGGCTACTTTACTTTGTCTCTGTGATAATAAAGGGCTGAGGTTTTTGGACTGCACTTCAGACTAAACAAGCAATTTGAAGCCAGGGGTTGGGTTTTAAATTGCGGTGTGTCATTTTATAGAAAAACAAAATCAAATAAAAAAAACATGGAAAGTGGGTAATTTTGTTGTATATTTAAGGTGCCAATTAGAGCTGAAATGATTAGTTGACAGAAATTTTATTGTGAGCAATTTTGATACAAAATGACAAAACTTTCAAATGTGAAGATTAAAGTAAACTGAAACAAAATACACTACACTATTTTCAACTATTGTCTGACTTTATGGATCAAATGATTAATTGAAATAATAATCATCAGATGAATCAGTAATGAAAATAATAAGTAATTGCAGCCTTAGTGGTGATAAAGCCACCAGAACAAAAATGTCCCTTGAGGAAAAAAGTAAATCCAGTGAGTCTGATTATGAGGCGTGTATGATCTGACATGGATAGGGAAGCCAGTATACTAAAGTAGTCTGAAGTATTATAGTACTGAAACATTATAGTAATCAGTCAATCTGGTCAAGGAGGCAGGTGGTTGATTTTGAAGCTAAAACAAGTTTATACAATGTCTGAAGAGAGATTAATAAGAACTGAGACTGGGAATCAGCAATCAGTGTATAAATATTGTACGACCAATTCTGCAGACGTACCTGGAGATAAGGAAGTCATTTTGTATCTAATCTATATTCAGATGATGGCTTTTCAGTAAGTTTAGCTACAGTGTCCAAAAAAAATCTAGAGATTTAAGAAGTATGTGAATGTAGGTCTATCTGTATTACTTGATACTTAATTATTTAAATAATAAAACAATTATGGGGTGCAGTAATGTTACTATGTCACAAAATAAAAGCATGGTAAAGTACACATACATATTTCTAAGTACTTAGATGTTAAAGATGTTACAGTTAGTCAGACGTCACTGCAACAAGCCTCAATAGTTATATACTGTGGTGTTCTCGTTTGATTAGGAACAGCTGAACTGAAAAATCTGGTGTCCATCAGCATTAGATGAAACAAATAACAAGACAAATAACAATTTAATAATACATAAGGAACCAAAATCCATGTGACACTTATTAACACATTTATTGCACACTATATAAACCATGGCACACACTATTCATCACAAAAAAATGGCACATATCTCCACAAACATTATGTAAACACATAAATGGGGTTTTGAGAAAACCTTTCACCTTTCATTTAACTCTGCTTTTACAAAAATCCTAACTCACACATATACAATTCAACAATTCAATTAGTGCTCACAATAGACACATTCACACAGGAAGCTTTCATCTAGTAGTCATGACTCAATATCTCTTTCACCCTTTCGGCTTTTCTCCTTTTGCCACTTCTTTGTAGGATTTCAAGCAAGTTCTTCGCTGCATCCGAGCCCTGACTCTCCACCCAGTTTAACAGTAGTTTAAGAGTCTGCTCCTTACTATCACCAGGGATGTCCAGTTGACAAGAGTCAATAACAGTCATTGGTATGTTGCTACGTATTGCTACTTCCTTCATATCCTTCCATCCCAGTGCTTCTGCAATGTCAGGCAGGCGAGGCTGGAGATCCACTTCTGACAGTGTGAAAGACAGGGAAAATGAGGATTAATGAAACAAAGTACAACACACGTTACAACTTTACTGAACCTGCAGGGGCATTTACAGTTACATTTAAAGTGGTCGCAGCAGTTAGGAAAACAACAGATGTTTATTATGGGCAGGTTTAAAAATGGGGACATCATCTTCCTGTGCCACAGAAATAACTACATAAAAATAGTAACAGGAAAGCTGCCAGAATAATGGCAACAAAGTATAGACGTACAAGTTGTTGTAATTCAATTTACAGGTAACAGATAATAACTGGGCATAAATCAGCATATCACTTATATTGTAGTGGGCAACGTTAAATTAACTTCTCCTTGGCATCGTTACTGCAGCTAACAAGACAACAAAATAAGGAAGGATATGTCACTCACAACTGATTGTTATAGACTAAATAACATAAAATATAACCCTCCCAAACAGAAATCAGGTAACATAAACTCAATATGTGACTGAATAATGAAGGGAAACAAAAAGTAAATTAAGTCTGATTATCAATTGATCTGTTTTTTCATCTGACAACCCAAAATATATTGAAAAAAGCACTTAAAGCTCTAATATTGCATCAATTAAAACACATGGTCTTTTCTTACCATAAAGAGGCTGCATCTCCTGAGGAACAGAAGCAGAATGAATGTTAATAAACGATTTACAAGTCCACAGTTATAAAACTGCTTACACAATAGTACTGACACAGAGCAAGCACACTAACAACGACACCAACGCTTTCAGACAACTAACCTGCACCTCCTACAGAAAGGGGCAGCTATGCCAACATTAGAGGAGAGACAGAAAAGCGTTCATATCATACATGCACATGTGCGAGTGTGACAAAAGAAGTTTTACAGCTGGTCAGTTATAAATGGACTAAAAGAGGAGCATAGCTAATAATAAGATGGAAGATTTAATATTTCATAGCTCTGTTTTAACCAAATCTAACAGACATCACTATTGTTAACACACAAAAAACATACAAAAACTTTGGCAAACATACTTTGGCTTTTGAAGATAATAAAGGCTTTAAAACGTTTGGCATAAGAATTCAAAATACATTATTATTATTATTACTGACCAATAATTTATCAACTATAATTTCAATATCAGAATAACACACATCCTATTTACTGGCCTTTATATTGCCTAATATTGTGCATCCCAATAACTTACCACATCATGTGTATTTCCATTTGGCACTTGGCCTTGCCTCTGTCTGCCTTTTGAGATAAATTATCAAAAAAATACACAAACATTAGTAAAAACCTACAGAAATGGCAATTAAATCTGAATGTTACTTAAATGTGAACCAAACCACAGGTACTATCACATATCACACAAACCCATGAGGTTCTGGTGCCCTCTGTTGGTCCCATTACTTATAGTTGTATAGTGGTGGAAATACTCACTGAATGGTCTCTTTTTCCAAATAAACACCACCGCCACTACTACTACAATAGCTATTATAACACCAACAATTATGCCGGGTATGCTTATATTTCCCCCTGAAAGACAAACATATGGACACCACATTTATAGTACACACAGAATGATGAAATTATTGTTAATAAATTATATTACATGAAGCCGTCATGATTTAATTCAAATGCAGCCATGCGAAATTAAACCATACCTTCACTTTTTTCCTTGCAGACTGTATTAGTGCGGTTTGTACACGGTTCTTTAATGTTCTCAGGACCACCACATCTTGAACCAAAAGAAAAGCAAGTGACAAAACTGAATGGTGATAAAAAATAACTAAAACATCTTTTTCCAAACATTGGTGACACTGTTTTGGAGACATACACATACATCTTCTAGGGTACAGATATTTGAAGAACTTACGTTTCACAGGCTTGGCAAAGTCTACAGATTTCTTCGGGAGTATTACAATAGTGACCCTCTTTACATCCACACTTTGTGTCCCTGGCAGGAGTGCAGGGTTCAACAACTTCTAGATTATCTGAAAGGATAATAAAATCACACCACTGACATTAAAGGAACTGTAGTTACTTGCGGTACATAAATGCACATTTTGAGAGACATAATTAATATTATGGTCGTATTATGGTTGTATTACCAGGATATACTCCATATTGTTTTCTAAAAAGAGATATTGACTTCTCATAGATAAACTGAAATATTTTTCTAGATTATTATTTTCTGATCGGTATGTGCGTGGAATTGATTGGGATTGAGGCGGCAACTAACAATTATTTTCATTATCAATTAATCTGGCCATCATTTTGTGATTAATCACATAATGTTTCATCTAGAAAATGTCAGAAAATAGTGAAAAATGTTCCCAGAGCCCAACTTGACGTTCTTTTTCCTCTCCAACTAATTATCCTATTATCAATGATAATGCAAAACAAATAAAATACATTTGATAATCTGGTTTCAGGGAATGTTTGGCATATTTGCTTGATAATTTATGAAAACAATGAACTGATTATCAGAAGTTTCAGATTAATTTTCTGCCAAATGACTAATTAAATGCTATCAACGAACTGCTATCAACACTGCTAAAAAAACTACTATAAAAAAAGCAGTTAATGAGGATTGGTCACATCGTGCTGGTCCATTTAATAAGGTCAGTATAAGCAGAGATGATGATGTAATCAGATCGATCAGAAAATAATATTTTACAACATGTGTCCAGGTATGTGGAGCTTATAGGGTTGTAGTATATCTTCCTCTTCATTTTGTCGTCACAGTAGGAACTGCACATCTTTTAAATATAAAATTACTGATGGCTGAATTCCATTTAGCTGCCTCAGTTTCAAGATCTTGGTTTTGTTCATGCTGGTTCACTGTGCGACTTACTGGGATTAAAGTTGATATTAATAATAAGAACCTAAAAAAGCTGTACTGCACTGAAACCTCGTCTTTTGGATTTCTTTTGTTTTTACTGGAAATAAATGAACCAGTGATGTCCATTGTGATACCATTGCCGTGTGAGCAGGATGTGCAGGGCTCACAGGACGTCTGGCCATTAGGGTCGCTGTTGTACGTCTCATGATCACATTCCTTGCATTCGCCACGTTGTAGACTTGCATTGCAGTGCTTCACCACATGCCAACCTACAGCATGGAAACACAAGAGCCAGAGGCAGAAGAAAATGTTTTAGTCAGTTTGAGCCAGCCTATGATATACACACCCACACGGACATCGTTTGAAAATGTCAATATTTATCAGCGTCTTGTTAAAAGGTCCAGTGTTTAGGATTTAGTGGCGTCAAGGTGCAGATGGCAACTCACTTGTTTCACCCTCCCCTTCCGAGCACGAGGGAGAAACTACGGAGGTTGCTAAAGGTGCAAAAGCTGCGAACGGGGCCAGTGTTTGTCTGTTCTGGGCTACTGTAGAAACATGGCAGTTCAACATGGCGGCCTCCATAGAAGGCCTCCCCGCTCATTCTAAGGTCACAAAATCACACTTATTTTTGTGTGATTATACACTAATGAAAATATACCTATGAACATTATATTAAATTTCTGCCAATAGAGCCTAAATGTTACACACTGGACCTTATAAAACATTCAGTGTTAACATTCTGATAGTGGGTCCAACGGCACAAAAGTTGTCTTTACCCACCACAAACAAATTGGGGGCGATTTGTTTGGTATTATGACCTAAAGCACAATAAAACCTAAAATGGTACAAGCATACTCTGTATTTTGACCTTTTCTTAAGGCCCTGTCATGTAAAAGGACCTTGTATCAAAATGTTGTTTTAGCACCTTAAATATCTCTATATCTTAAATATTTGCTTACATAGTGCGTATTCTTCCGCTATGAATTTGCTTCCTATCACATTTTAATCAAACTAGCTTGAGGCCCACAGCTCCATTTTACCCCAGGCTTGATTACGAGATATAGTATTTGTGGCTAACGGGATGGTTTTATAATGTAAGGCCTTTTATGTACGTGTATCTTATGGTTTTTAAGATTTTGCCTTTGCTCAAAACTCTGTTGCTGATTGGTTTACAGACTTAACTGGTGAGATTAATTGTAAACTTAGAGCACCTTTTATAGATTCTAATATTTATTTTCTCAAAGAACAGAAGCAGAAAAGGTTGAAGATATCCTGGACAGCCAGAAAATCACATCACTCAAAGTGAAACATAAAACAATACATTATCCAATGCTATCCAGCAGCCCAAATTAAAGAACTTGTAAACTGATTTCTCTGTAGCTACTCACATGTAACCCCTGACACTTACCAGCACCACACCGACAGCAGTCCTTCCCCTTATAGTTGTAGGTCCCATCTGTACACTGGCCTGAGGCAGGAGAAAAGGCCCTGGTGATAAGAAAGCCACAGTAAAACTAAAGTGAAAGTACAGCAGGTTTCTAATTGTACACTTTTCATTCTAGGAAAACATCTATGTCAGGAGGCTGAGACAGTTGAGCATACTCCAAATATATGAATTTGGAGTGGACGGTTACGGTTACGTCACTGCAGTTGCGTGCGGGTTATGGCGGCAGGAAAACCGCGGAAACAAGTGGAGGGTAACCAAGAGAAACTGGGAGATCCCCAGAATAATCATGACTGTGCATGTATTTATGAACCACAGCAACAAGACATTTGCTCATTATCAGTCATGATCATACAGTTTATCCTACCAACAGATGAGTTTCACACAATACACACCCAGGTTTACAAGGGGCTAAAATAAAAATTTCGGGTGTGGCTACATGTTTTGATAAATAAAGGCAGGTCTCAATTAGAGGCCTAGTCTGGATTCTACAGAAATTCTTTGGATGTATAAAACCTCTTAAAGCCCGTCGGTCTCCCTCTTGAGCGAGTTCTAAGCTATACACAAACGTAAATGTTTAAACCTTTGTCAATATGAACATCATTAGATCAGTTAGATTGTCCACAATTCAATCATTCAGTTCATTTTACAGAAACCCTGGGCACCAAAGTATCAAATGATCAAATGAATGATTCCTAATTGAGATATTATTCAATAGAATAAGTAATATTCATACTGGTTTAAATAAACCATAGTATGATAGTATTTCCAATCTTTGAAAGTTTTGTGCAAAATGAATTAAAGGCCAAATAAAGGCAGCTTGAGTTCAGGGGGTGAAGCCAATAAAAGCCTGGACTATTAATAATAATTAATAATAATACATTATAGTTTTACAGTAGATTATTTAGAGGATATTTGACCATTTCAATCAGTTTCGGGGTGTTTTCACAACTGGTAAACTATCTCTAAATGATCTGAAGGGGGCAGTAACAGTAGCCTATAACAATCTCAAGAAGAAGAAAAGGAAAGGAAAGTGAAAGTAAGTTTTTGTTTTTTTATTTTTTTATGGATTAATGATTACTTTATATGTCGTTATCTCTTTGCTTTTCCTTCCTACCGGTTGGATTTAACATCACAGCTCTGAACTCAGGTGTTGTGGTGAGTTCAGGGACCCATCGATTTGTTTCCTCCGAACCCCACCCCGGCTCTGAAACACTAACCCTACCGCATACTCGACTTAATAAACACTACTTTAGTATGTGATTTATAACTCAGTCACAGCCTTATATGATGTTCAACCTCAACCCAACCTTTTACCTATAACCCAAACCAGTGCCATCTCTTATATATATACACACACTGCCGATCGTACCATCACATTGTGGATCCAAACCACGCAAACACTATCAATGTGTACCTAAACAGACTAAGACACAAACTTTATGATTTATGTATCTTCACTTACCCTGATGTCAGAAGGAAGAACAAAACAAGGGCGATCAAACACATCTTGTCTGCATCGGCTGCCATCATCGTTACACTGAAGCTGTGTCACCGGCACCGGAGTCCCGCCCTACTCTCACTCTCATTGGCTGGTCAGCTTGTTTCCTTCATTGGCTGCTTTGACAATCCACAATGAATTGTGCATTTCTTCACTATGTCAAACCTTACAATACATATATAAAACTGTACATTACACAAATACACTTGTATAGTTTTGTACTGTAGGATGTGTTCCCAATTTAATGTAACTTAAAGACTCACAAGATGGTAGCCAGTGTCACTGTACAGTCACTGTGCTTTGGAAAGTCCCACATTACGCTACTCTGCCTCAGCAGGATAGTACCTAAGATTTTACAAATACTGACATCACACAAGTCCTCCCAATGCACCTCTCACATGGCGCAGACTTATAGTTCAACCAGTAATCTAGTTATTCAGTTCCATCATATACTTCTGGGGGAGCAATGGTTTATGTATTATTCTACCTGCTTAAAATAAGTACATTTTACGTTTAAAAAGAACTGAAATTAGCTTGGAAAACATCCACCCTGTGTACATTTCTAAGCCTGAATGTAGACTACCCCAGTGTTGCTAAAACATGTGACCTCTGTGACCTCAATGGCTTTGGTTTAAAGGAAAGTGAAGCTCTCTCTATGGAAAGAAATTACAATAAAAGGAAAGTCCATTCATGGAAAGAGGAAACAAACAGAATAAATACATTAGACAGAAAAAACAACCCTACAATTGTAATTTGCTATAGAAGATGATATAAGTAGTATGGTTTGCAGATGTCTTCCCTCATGTATGAGTGAAACTATACCACTAGGAGGCGTTATTGCTCTTTTTTTCGGTGTGATGGCTGCTATAAGGACGTGGCTCCTGCTGATGAGGGTCAACAAAATACTTACTTACTTGACAGTCTTGAGCCGTCAGAATACTGAAGTATCACTGATAAATAAAGAATCTGATATCATTTGATAACTGCAATCCACACCACAAAGTACACAACAGAAACTACTTTTCAACTCTTTTTGCACAAACTCACCTTGTTACAATTGACAGTTATACTGTTTAAAATATTTATTTTTGCACACCATATTCCACTTTATTGCATATTGCATATATGGTATATATTTTCATTATGGCTTTTTACATTTTTTTTACATCATTATTACATTTTTATTGTATTTTTGATTTTCTCTACTATTTGCACTACATTTCTCTGTGCTGCTGTGCCAAACTTACTAATTACTTAATTTCTCCCACGGGGGATCAATAGAGGAACATCTTTATGATCTTACCCAACAATGATTTATATTACCTGCTGAACTATGTGTGGCATTTATTCCTTGGGTTAGCAGAACCTATGCTTTCTGGCTTGCAGACAGTAGGAGTACAGTAGGTGATTTGTGAAAGTGAAGATTAAAACATTTTTAACCAGTTACTGACTCATATCTGTTCTCTCTGTTCCTGAACAGGAAATCAGCCCAAATGGAAATAAATACGAAGGTGATGCAAAAAAGCACTGCACAGCTGGATACCTGCAACTGTAGTAAATAAAAGGTTAGGTAGAGTGAAAGTGCACTTTTATAATATTATATGAATCAATACAGTTTTAAACTCAGTCTTTGATTTATAAAGTTGTTGTAGAGTTAATTAATGAAGCCCTTAATATGCTATACAAGTCATTTCTGAAATCCTTTCTGTCTGCGCTACTAACAAATTAATGTCTCTCCACACCCAAAAAAGAAAAAACGCCACATTTGTTTGATCTTTGGCAAGTGTAGTTAACAGCAAATTTATCTTTGAACAAAAGTGAAGAAAAAAGTATTTGGCTGGGGAATAAAAACTTAACTTGAAGGAGAACTCCTGTGGGATTTGGTTTGTTTTTGCAAGTGTATCAAATTTCAGCCCTTTGTAGTCCCAGTGAGTCCCAGTGTTGGATTTGTACCAGTCTGCTGCCTGCTCATTTGGCCCACTTAGAGAGCAAAATGAACACACACGCACACACACAGGTGTGATGTAAAACATGAATTCATATTTTTAGACTAAGTACTATGGCTCTATGGATGGCAGTGTCAGGCTTTCGGTCAGTCCACCGCTGGTTCAGACTGAAATATCTCAAAATGTTTTGTAACTTTTGTACAGATATTTTTGGTCCCCAGAGGATGAAGGCTGTTGAATTTGGCGATTTCTCTGACTTTTTCTTCTGGCGCCATGCATCATAGAGTTGACTTTTGTGCTTTTGGGTGAAATGTTCCCACAAATGTTAGACAGATTGCCATAAGATGCCTGTAATCACTTTCTCTACTTTTTAAATGAGTGCTATCATCAGGTCAAAAATCAATATTACTAAGTTTATAAGCAAATATGTGCATAACTAATGATCCCAATCATCCCATTATGTGTGTGTGTGTGTGTGTGTGTGTGTGTGTGCTAACGTGCTAAACTAAGATTGTGAACATTGTAAACATCACACATGCTAAACATCAGTTTGTTAACACTGAGAGCATGTTAGCATGCAGACATTAGCATTTAGCTCAAAGCACCCCATACAGCTATTTCCATATATTCTAATATGTAATACATAGCCAAACCTATGGATCAATGACAAAACGACACATTTTTTTTGCATTTGGTTCTGCAGCTATCGTTAATTTTAACTTAACTCTTTTAAAAAATAAAAATAAAAATCTCTTCATAGAATTCAAATGTGGGAAGTAACCCCGATGACCTTCTCCCGCAGCTTTGAGGATAAATAAGTGGATGAGTTGGACATGGTCGTCTTGGCACAAACGCGTGTATTTTTGGTGCCTCATCCTCTGTTTTGAGTGGGCTGATGCTTAATGTAATAATAGCATAGAAAACTGTTACCAACAGGCCACAATGAGAGCACCACTCTCCTGCATTCTGCTGTACTGCCACAAATAGCTGCAAAACCACCACCAGAGAAGTGCGAAGCTCGTAGATTTCAGCTGTGTGGAAAGACATTATCATCCGCGGCCAATGTGTTCCGCCTCCCATCGCCCCCAGGTCATATGCAGAATAAGGCAGAGTAATAGCTCCACTGAGATGGAGGGGAGGAAAAATAAAATAGAATAAAACAATGTTTTTGTTGTTAGGAGGAAGCTGCTGGAAGGGACCGTGTTGCAAAGCCTCCCCGGGGACACAGAAGAAGAGGGAGGAGATGAGTCGGGGAAGCAGAAGGTAACAGCTCTTCTCTTTGGGTAAAATAAGTACCAAAAAAGAAAGAGAGGAGACTTCAGTGGTTGTGATTGTGTCTGCATGCTGAAGTTCATTAATGCTGTACTGCAGTGTGTTTCATAGATGTAGTTAACTATAGTCACAATGCACTTTTCGGGGAGAAATTGGGTCACAACAGTGTTAACTTAAAAACTAAAAAACAAGAAACAAGAAAGGCAACACGTTTTATCCAGAAAATGTATTGTATGCATATTATTACCAGTTCCCCTAAAGTACACTATACATTTGTTAATTTAAAATTCCATGCATGTTGTGGAGTAGTTCCGCATATTTCATATTTACTTCCTTGGGGTTGAGCTTCTTCTTTAACTTGAGCTGTAGCACTTCTTTTACAGAAGCCAAAGCTTTCAGGCCTACAGGTAGTAATCATAATCCATGAATGCACTGAGAGTGAATGTGAAAACTATATTTCCAAAGGGATCGCCTTTGCTCTTTCAATTCAGAGTAGCTATACTGCTGCGACTTTGACATTTAAACATAACCACCGTGACAGTTTTTCACTTTTCCGTCTTGAAGTGAACATTTGAAACATTCACATTAAAAGGTACCAGGCTGTGTATTCAGGGCTCCCGTTCAGACGCTGAAACCGTGGTTCTGGGCGATAATAACTCTATATATCTTGAATGCATTAAAGAGTGAAAGAGGAAATAACTAATGTGAGGCTAAAACATCTATTACTAACTGCTTGTCTGCCTTGTAATCTGTGTCCAGTATAGAGTAAACTGGGAGTGGTGGTGGTGGGGGGGACTTCACACACACAGAACAGGAAGAGAGTCATGCTGCTCTTAAACTACAGGAAATAACCTCTGTGCTGATGACGCAGATCTCAGGGGAATGCTCAGCAACTTCTGTAGATTTGAAGCATACTGTACACTCTGTAGCTGCATGAACGGCAGGCTGTGCAAGGCCCTGCAACATGTTGCAGCACGGACACACACATTCACACACTCTGTCCCACATCGCTTTGAGTGCCATACATTAAAAGTAAGGATTGTGCTCATCTTTAAATCGTCAAAAAACAACTACAGTATCTCCCCGTGTTTCTCTCCCTCGGCTCCAGCTTACACACATGCACACAAACTAGATGAAAAGACGTAAATCTGTAAAGCTGCCACTAGACGATATGTCTGTGCAGAGAGATTTCCTCCCGCAACACGTCCAGCGGTCTGCCTAATTAGAGCTGAGCGTATCTGTGGGCAAGGGAGTCTGTGTCTGCACATGGAAGGGGGATTTGGCCGAGAGCATTCATTCACTGGGCTGTCTGGTGGGGAAGACAATGGAGAGGAGTGCAGATTGGATGTCTTGTTCCAAACTGTGCCCAGTGCTTTTCTCCAGCACAGAGGAAAGACAAGAATAATGCCGGTTGAATATCCCATGGAGATGGATTTATTGGGACTATTGGTATAGGAAAAATCCGGTTAGGGACTTAATCAAAACAGAGCAGAGCTGAGCCTGTAGGCCAGGCCAAACTGATTCCAGTCCTGCCTGTCCTGTCCTTTACCTGTCCTCAGAGTGGGTCCACTCCAGTCATTTGTCCTTTGTCCAAACCATTGCATGAAAAAACGTTTTCTCATTCTGTTCTGTGGGATGACCCCTCTCTCATTTCTGAGAGCAGAATATGTGAACATATTATACGCCTGTGGTCCTCAGGGTGTCTCTAAACCTTGTGTAAACTGTGATCTACATCAGAAATTCCCAACCAGGGTATTTTTACTAAGGTATACTTCTGCAGTTGTCAGGTAAGTGGTAAGGCCGTGGAAAGGGGCAATTAATTTGTGTTGCAATTGAGACAGTGTGTAAACTAATAACTATAACTATAATCTTTTAAGTGAGCAGAAGAGTTTGAACAGTTCAGTAAAATTAGAAATACTCTAAAGTAATTAAAGGTTGAAATAGTTAGCTTAAAGTAAAGGATAATGGTTTGAACTTTTAAAGGTGAAGTAAAGCTTAAAGTAATGACTAAATAGTTATGAATAATGGATTCAATCTGAAATAGATAAAGAAGTGATGGATAAATGGTCGAAATACTTAGCTAAAACATAATGGATAAATGGCTAAAACATCCAGCTTCTGCTCCTTCAAGTGGTAGCAGTACAAATGGAAATGGGACAAAAACATACCAAACATTGAAAGTTCAACTTCAGTTCAAGTTCAACACTTATATTATTATATATTATATTACCAATATAACAGTGTTTAACAACATCCAGTTTAAGCTCAGTTCAGCTGCACACAATTGGAACATGAAGGGTGGCTGAGATGAAGCTTTGAGTTCATTTTGGACTGTGGGTGTACAGAACACTGATCTACATAGTTTAACTTTCAGAGAGCACATAACTTTGCCAAAGCTGCGCAGTCCTTTTACTTTGTTACTTTCATCACAGAAAAATATGTTCAGAAAGTTTACATATGGATTAGAATCAAAGGCAAGTGAAGACAATCAGAAGATACATGCATCAGATTTCTGTCTGTTCAAGTTAGGGGCTGAAAGAAATTAGTGAAAATGTTTAAAATGGTCTCTCTTGATAGTAGTGATAAGAAATTCTTTTAAAAATTTGATCCACAACAAAAACAGTTTTTGGTCCAGTGCAACAAATTTGAAATCTTTTTTTGAGATTTGACAACTTTTTCAGACATTCTAACAAACAGATAAACCAATAAATCTCACGTCGCATATTCACTTCAGTGAAATGGATCCACTTTTCTGAGAACATGGTAGCATTTTACTTGAAACTTTTCTCATTCACCCACACAGAAAATACACATAAATGTGTAATCAAAGACACAAACACACACACAGCCTCTCACACATGAACACACAGAGCTATCACCTCCCACCCACCAGCCTGGAAAATATTAACCTTTTCATCTCATGTCACCTTTTGGTTTAACTTGCATGCATCACGCTCACATGCCTATAGACACATGCCACATTGCACGCATGCACATTATGAACTGGTGTAAGTACACACAGATTCATACATACTAATACACACGCACATACACACACACACACAAGCAACTGCAGATATCTCAGAGGAACTACAGGGAATTCAGGGAGTGGAAAGTCATTTGGTTAAAGAGGACCAAACTGCAGGAAATGAGAATCATTGACCCTCCCTTGTGACCGAATTTACAATCTGTGCCTGAAATCAGTTGGAGGAAGAAAGAAAACAGAGAAAGTTAGCTGGAGAAGGAAATGTTTGAGCGTCTATAAATAGAAGGCCCACGTTTGAAATGATTCTGAAAGGCATGCAGTCATTTATTATTCAGCTCATATTGCTCCATGTTTATCACATAGAATGAGTAAAAGAAGCCTGTTTGGAATCTGGATTTATTTACTGACAATAGCAGATTAAAACTAGTGATAGGCATTGCTTTTTATTTATGAAACTACCAAAGGCATACAATGTTTTCAATAATAATAATAAATCAACTCTGATTTACGTGCAGCATGAATTTCTCAAGTAATACAAACCTACACACCGAGCTGCAGCATCAACGCAACATAAGGGGCACAGAATTTAAGGTTTGACCTAGTCGATCAGATCCTGCATTTGCCAAAAAGTTGCTGTATCCTTATAAAACATAAATCAGTTCAGCTCCTCAAAAGCAACACAAGCAATCTAATTGTCCCAGATCAGCACCTATATGCCATCTGCTTTCGGGCACTGTCCTCAGACAAAGAGGATTTGAATAACACCCCTCAGATACTCTGCAACCCCTTTTATTTAAGATTTATTTTAACACAACCAACAATGAGGATGGGAGGTTGCGTTTTGAGTGCGAGGCATTAATGAAAACAAACAGTATATTGTGAGCATGAAGAGAAGAAGGCTTTTTGCATTGAAGAGGTGCACGGGGCCTCATTCATAATTCAGAGGCGTCGCAGCGATATGAGAGAGGAGGACGCATCTGTCTGCATTACGCCAGCGTTGCCTCTGCGTTGCATCACCCTCCCGGGTGGTTCGTTTTCGAGAGTTTAATACGCTCCCTATCAGTTGCGCTCTGGCTGTGGCTAATTTCAGCCTCAGATAAGAGCCTTTATTTGTCACCCAGCTCCTTTGCCATGTCACACAGCCTAGAAGTGCCTTCTCTGTCTGAAATCTTTGAAGGAGTGCTGAGTGAATGAGCTGCTGTTTGTCTATATGTTAGTTGTGACTGTTCAGTGTGCAGCATCACAAGTAAGGGTATTATGAACCCTCAATGCTAACTCGAAACCCATCCCCCACACACACACACACGTATAGCTGTCTCCCCACACAAAGAGAGGCGCATGTGCCTTATTACACACACACACACACAGCTGGCTGCTGGTCTGTCTGACCTAGTTTATTTCTGTAGGCTGCTCTAATGGAGGGAGCGAGCGTGGTGTTTTATCTGATTTGCATTTCTGCCCTGTCACTGGCAGATGGCACCAGAGGTCGAGACGAGAACTTTTTGGAGGGTCTCTGACACACAATACACCGTACACCGCACATACAAACACACACACACATAAACACTCAGAAAAAGATGACTTACTACATACTAAATGCTCTTTACATCAATAAGACATCAGTGGTTTGTATGTGATGGAGACATGCAGGTGTATAGTGGCAAACATGCACACACACACACAATGTACATACAGTGCATGCACACTCGGGTAGAGAGCCTAGTGCTCTGAACTGAAGCGTTTGGTTTACACCCTCTGCTCTTGCACTGTTCATGTTTAATAGGAAGGAAGTGATGAATCACACTCACTTATTTGTGGTAGTGGTGAGTGTTCAAGTACAGATAGGCCTCTCTTTCTCAGTCTCTCTCTCTCACACACACATGCATGGACTCTCTCTCTCTCTCTCTCTCTCTCTAGAAATCACAGAGGAAGTGAGCAGACATGAAACCTCAGCACTTTGTCATTTTCTATCTGATGGAAGTCATGGTTGAAATCATTCAGAATGAACGTGATGTTGGATTTATTGTGACACACAAATGGCGTGTTTACATCTCCGCCATTGCATCAGGACATGTAAGACAACACAGAGATGAGAGCAGATACTATGCACCTTCTCTCTGCATGTGCTGCTTTTTATTAAATCTGATCAAATCTGGCTTTGTGTGTTGCAGAACAAACACACAGCGGCTTTAAGGTGTGTCGTCTTGGTCCTGGTTTATCGGACTTGAACTGGAGCTCAAACACGGAAACATCATCCCACTCAGCATGGGAGTGGCCATGTCACAGGTGGTGTGTTTGAGGTGGTGTGCGTGAGCGTGCATCCACTGTGTATGCACCGCCATTTATTGAAATATGTCAGCGTGGCAGGTTTTTTATGTGTGTGATGCGAAAAATTAAGGTTTGCACTTTAACTTGTAGGTATCCAAACACACACACACACACACACACACACACACAGACGCACTCACGCACGCACGCACGCACACACACACACACAAGCCATCAGTCTTTATTTGGAGACAGGAAACATCAGGGTGTGCTCTTATTCTCTTAACCTCTTTCTCTCTCTCTCTCTCTTTCACACACACACACACATGCACGTAACCGTTATTTAAGGGTGTGGGGACATTTTCCATGCGGTTTGAGTGGTTAAGCTTTGCAATTGTTAAGTGTGAAAAAAAAAAATCTGCCAGATCTGCTATACGTACAAACACAAATGGCTAAAGTGGAGTGGGGTTGAGACCAATTAGTTTGAGGCTCTCATTGAAGTGTTGGGCAAAAACTTGCATAAAAAAAACTGAAAAAAATACCCACACACAGCCTTGTCACGCCAGAGAATGACTTTTCCATTGGCTCTGGTGAGTTGAAGAGGCTGACTGAGATATGACGACAATGTTATAATCTTATTCTCCAAGTTCAAAATCAAGGGCTGAGTTCAAACAGAATGCTACTTGTGCTTGAAAATTCCTCCTTCCTTTTTTTGTCTTTTGCTTTCTCAATTTTTTCTTTGACATGGCCATGTCCTCTCTGACTCATCCTTCAGGTCTCAAGTGTATTGTGGCGAACCGCTGCCGAATTTGCTCCTCTTTTATCTCCGTTTTCTCTCCTTTATCTCGCTTTCTCCCTCTTTCCATATCCGTCTGCTCTGCGTCTGTCTCTTTCGCAAAGGTTAAGTTCGAGCTCAACGTAGATAGCTTTAAATAATGCATATTTCCAATAAAATATTAAATATGCTAGCTTTTCCCCCCCCTTTTAAAGAAAATATTGTAAATTAAACAGAATATGTCAATCTTGTGAGCTTAAATAGTACAATATTTGAACGAAATGCTAGACGGGGGTAGAATTGAGTTCTTTCTGCGTTCAATGTGGCCTTCTGTGGGTTTTTATAAGCGATAGAGAAGACTAGTCATTAACTCACAGCGAGCTAATTGTGCGGTTGGTGCTCCAGTTTAAAAGAAAGTGAGAAAAAAATCAGCGTGTGTGTTACGTCAGGGTGCCACAGCTCCTTTAATACAGGTAATACAGGCCCGCAGGATCAGCAGCAGAGGAGTTAAGCATCTGTTGAACCTTTCACAAGTGCATTTGTGCCCTTTATTTTGCCAGTAACTCTTGACGGCATCACAGCAGTGCCATCCTCACTTTAGGTGGTCTGTGTGACAGTCTTAGGGGATGGGCCACATTGTGTGCTGTCTCTTCACACCAGCAATTGTGTCATTTTTACCTCAAAACCTGTTAGCTACGCAACAGTTTGGGCTTTTCGTGTCTTGCTTAATAGCCTGAAATGGATGCAAGTGGAACCGACATAAGCCTGTGTGTTTATCTGTTATTGTCTGCAGCTGTGAGCATGTGCTACGGGTGTCCTCAGTGTGTGTGTGTGTGTGCCCTCACGTATGTGTTTTTGGATGCTGTGGGTGGGTACTGTCGATGTGCATGCCATGGATGTGGTTACTATGTGTGTGTTTGCGTGTGTGTGTGTGGTCGGTGTGTGTTCTCATTTGATAGCTGCTTGCTATCAGTGTTTGTTTGGGGTTAAAAGCCCCTGTCTCTGAGGGTGTTAGCGGGGGTCATCTAAACCAGATCTGCAGCAGAATCGCTTGAGAGGCAGAAGCATAATCTGTAGCTGGCTTTGTGCTCCCAGATTAAAGTGATGATGTTTTAAACCTTTCTCACGGCCGCAATATGCCTTTGCTTCCCTCCCTGCTACTCAGTATGTGTGTGACAAGAGATCCACACAGCCGGGTTCAAGAAAAGGACACCTTCCTCGCTATTTATGAAACGGGGGAGCTTTAGCACATTATCTGAGTCGATGCACGCATGTTCTATTCATCTATTAATTTGCCATCAGTGTGGTGTAGCTATAGCGTATCTTCTCCAGTGTTTGAGGGGAAACAGCTGCTAATCCTAATCCCCCCCGTCTCCCCCCACGGGATTCTGTCAAATCACAGGCCCCTTTAAAAAGCTCTGGCTGGCTGGTTCCAGGGCTGGTTGAGTGGCTGACTGACTGGCAGGCTCTAAATGAGAGGATGGACCATGCTTACCCACTCCCGTGACTGACATCCACAGGGCCTCCAGAAAGTATGTCACTTGTTTGTACAAGTATGTACATACACACACCAGAAATTTCCATTGCATACATCTTCTCCAGAGGTATCTTCCGATGCAGTGAAAATAGCCCATAAACATCAGCAGACACGAAGGAAAGTTTAAATAAATGCATACCATACGGCGAAATAGATTAGAAAAACAGACCTGTTGGTTTACACAAGATGTACTCACCCAAAAATGTTTGTTGTTGCAAAAGATGCCCTGAAAAACAGCCTTTGATATTCTCCTCTAGAAGGAAACTGACGTACTATCTCAGGCTGTCCAGTGTGCCGACTATTGGTGGTTCAAACATTTTTATTTTCCTGTAAACATATTTAAAGGAACAGTTTGAGATTTTGGGAAATATGCTTATGCGCTTTGCTTGTTATCTTAGTTTAGCATAAAGACTGGACACGGAGAAACGGCTAGCCTGGCTCCGGCTCGTCTTGTTGTCACTGAAAACTTCAGGAAGTCCGGCCAAGAAACAGTTGGGCTCATAACCTCCCTAAAGATGCACCTTTCCATTTCTTTTTGTACGGATTAATAAACGTCATTGATAATAAAGTTATTGAGCTGTAAAGGTGTCAATTATCTGAGTTTTTTAAACTGAAGGAGCTAGCTGTTTCCCCTTGGTTCCAGTCTTTAGGTTCAGCTAAGATAACGGTCTCCATATTTAACAGACAGACATGAGAGTGATATCTCATCTAATTCTCTGGAAGAGCGTGAAGAAGCGTATTTCTCAAAGTCTCAAACTAATCCTTTAAGTGTCCTTGAGCAAGACACTCAACCCAAACTGCTCCTGATGTGTGTGTACGTGGAGAGGATGTTTCTTTCAACAACAGCCAAATAAATAGTTTGAACATAAACTAAACACAGAGAATATGTCCAGAATCAACACGCCTCTTCTTTACTATTAGAGAAGTAAAAAGAGTTTGTCTTCCTTTTTGCATCATATCTGTGCAAACTGATGGCTTTGGTGTATGACAAACTGAGAAAATAATTAACACATTCTTCCTCTTACAAATGAAAAGTTGAACTCATAAGCAGTAAAACCTCGATTGCTCAATCCAGTACACTCTGCAGTTTTTGCTGCTGCACTATTACTTGGTCTGCTATGAGCTGTAGCTTATCGTGGCTAATATTATAAACTTTAGATATTGTTCCGTATTACTCGGTCACTTTGCTGATTTATGACTTTTAGGAGTTCATTCTTGACTTCGCCATATTATCTTAACTCAAGGTCCACTTACCAGCTTTTTTGTGGTTGAGAGCTTAAGAGAAACCAAGTAAGTGGGTGATAAAAAAGTTATTATTATTATGTTATAACATTAACCATATTCTTTTAATCGGCGCTTGTGGCCACAGTGGCTGCTGTTCAGGAAATGTCACTTAAAGGACCAGTGTGTAGGATTTAGTGATATTTAGCGGTGAAGCTGCAGATTGCAACTAACTGAACACTGCTGGTGTCTGAATTTAATGATCTCGGAATAAGAACGGGCTGTGAAGGGTGTAGGAGAAACTACGGTGGCCATGAAACTTGCAAAAAATGCAAAAGGGCTATCCTTTTCTGTCCTTTTTTTAGCCAGTGTTTGTTTTGTCTTTTCTGAGATACTGCAGAAACAAAACGACTCTTCTTTTCAGGTGATTATAGACTAATGAAAACATACCGTACCATAGATATATTCCATTTTTGCCAATAGATC
>NW_023339751.1:12948313-12978514 GCF_004916995.1 Morone saxatilis | reverse complement strand
TTTTTATATAGGCAGATTATAATTTTTTTATGTGTCGTGATCCATCAACATGACCATATGCAGTTTCAACCTAAAAGGGATTAATTAAGATTATCTACATTAGAACAAAATAATTTAAAATGAAATGTTTAATAATATGTTGAAAAAAGATATCTTTAACTATTCATTCTTAATCTCCCTTCAAAGAAAAGCTGCTTTATTGTAGTGGATTATTTGAATAATCTGCACAGAAATGTAGTGGTTTCTACAATCTCTTCGTACTATTAACAGGGTGAATACATACAGTTAACCGGGCCAACTTATTGTTGTCTTTATCTCCACTTTTCCTTGGGTATTTTTTTCGGTACGATAAATGTTCTGCCGCACATCCCATAACCAAAAACACTTTTTCCCATTATTAGCATACATTACACTGGCATGCTCCAAGACTGATTGAGCGGTGTTTGCTAGTTTTCTCAATCAGCCTTTTTCCCACAGCAGACCACCATTGAAGGGGGAGGGGAGGAGGAGGCAGAGAAGCACTTAGCATGTGAAAAAGACCATATGTGTGAGCATGAGTGTGGGCACAGGAGAAATGGATACTGCCTGTGGTCCTTTGCTGGGTCTTATATGAGCTCTGTGGGAGGCCAGAGTAGACTTGTTCATACTGTAGTATATTTGTAGTGCGATGGTCTATATTGTGGGTGTGTGCACTTTCCACAGGCTGTCACTCTGTTTGCTGCAGAGTCTGTTGGTTAAACTTACACTGCCTCGTGGGTTAGAGATGTGTGTGTGTGTGTGTTTCTGGTTGTGGTGTGTTTAAGCTTTTGTTTTAATTTCTACTTCCTGTTTATATTCTTGGCCTAATCCAAACGCAACACAGCTGTGCATGTCAGCCAGAGAAAGAGGGCTTGGGGGATGGGTTGCCAAGGTCTGTGTGAGTGGCAGCATGCTCTACAAGCTGCTACCAACAGATGGAAGGGAAAATGGGGTTACCAGCTTGGCTTTATCTTGTCTTTGTAGGCCAGACTGACCCCCCCCACACAACACTCCCCCACCCCCTCATTTGATCATAATACTATGCTTAAATCTCTATATTTCGGTGTTGGCTTTTTTTTTTTTTCCTCCTTCACAGTAGTTTGACACTGAGCTACACAAGGCCGCTACCCTCCGCAAAAAACAAACAAAAAACAGTGAAAGGTGAAAACGCTTTATGCATGGATGTTAGGGCTCATATGTCACAATTATGGAGTTAACTAAATCACAATTATTAGAGGTTACTAAATCATCCTTAACTTTTGACTTAAAGGTCCAGTGTGTAGGGATTTAAAGGCAATCTTAGTGGTGTAACCCTCCCCTTTCAAGCGCGAGGAGAAACTTACGGTGGTGGTGAAATGCACAAAAACACAAACAACCCTGTCCTGTCTAGAGCCGGTGTTTGGTTTGTCTGTTCTGGGCTACTGTAGAAACACGGCGGTTCAACATGGCGGACTCCATGGAAAGCGACCTGTAGATAAAAACGTCTCATTCTAAGGTAACGAAAACACAATAATTCCTATATTCAGGTGATTACACACTAATAAAAAGACACCTATGAATATTCTATTTCATTCCTGCCAATAGAGCCTACAGCTAATAGGCTACATATAGCTTCCTCCATTTTGGACTCTCCAGCTCTCTGTACCCCCAGAGGTGGTGGGGGTGGGAGGGGGGGTCATTTCTATGTTCCCCAGTTCTAGGGTTAAAGGTTGGGGAATTTAGGACCCTGGGAACATAGATACATTCCCCTGGCTTGCTATTGGTCAATAGAAACGCAAATTTGCATGTCAGAGTTGACTAAATTTGAACTAAAAAGTGATGAATTGACATGAGCGACTCCACTAATTGTACCTATTCAATTGGAATTAACTGAATTTGCCACAAAATACATTTCCAAATTTCCTGTAACCACGCCTTTAATCTGTCATAACTTTGACATATCTTCTAACTCAGTATCCCGTAACTTGAATGAATGCAGAATGAAACATGAATATTTATGTTTTTATCATGTCTAAATGTTCCCTTTTCCCCCCTTTTTCTGTTGGAAGTGGGCTCCATAATGGACTAAACAGGATTAGTGGACCAACAGATTGTAAATGCAACACTAATATAATTTCAAATCATATTGGTTTTTATGTCAAAAAGTGTGTCGCATTGCATCTTTGTTTGGCTGGATGTGTAATATACAACCCACATAATGGAGGAAAATTAAGATTGATATACACAAAGTAAATATTCCCCCAAATCTCCGGTTTTATCTCATCTCGAGAGGTGTTGATGCAGAAAAATCAAACAAAACGAACATCTTTTAGAGGAGCCGGTGCTCAAGACATACAAATGAAGCTGTATTTTGATTAGATTAATATTTCAGCTGCTGCTTCTGCTGTTATGTCAGTGTTTGTGTATGTGATGAGGAGGGCAATCAAAAGCAAAGATGTGGACTCTCGAGCTCTACTGAAGTCAACCCTCTCTCCGCTCTCTTCAGTCTCGCCTGCCTGTGGAGAGCTGAGGCATCTCTCTCTGGTCTCTCTCCACCCAGCACAGCACATTCATTATTAATCTACCAGAGTCTCTCCCTCCTTCTCAACTCAGCCAATTACAGTCGGGCCCCTGCGACTGCTGCCTGTCTCATTTGACGCTGCACTGGCTGGCTTTGATGTCTCTATCAACACGAAAGAGCCGGGGACCGAGTCTTAATAGAGCAGAAGGGGATTATGTGACTGCCTGCCTCTGGGGGTGGAACATTTTTTTTTAAATATATGTTTAATTCATACTTTATTTTATTATCAGGAGACTTTGGGCCATGCTTTAGCCAGGGTCTTGCCACTCTCTGCTCGCCTATCACAGCGACATGGTCGTTAATCCTTTTACTCTTTCATTTGGGGAGTCACACAAGCCTGCGAGCAGAGCAGGCTCTGTCTACCCCGAGGCCTCGCGCTCCTCCCTCCTGGGCTGGTAGCCTTTCCTTCCTCTGCTCATTTCATGTGGAGAACGCCTCGATTAACCAGCAGCAATCACTCTGCGTGCAGCACTGATGGTTTGGTATGAGGTCAGGCTGCTTTTTTGGCTCACGAATGTTAATGTTTTTTTATCAGAGTTCAGGGGTCAGTTTGCTTTGAAATTAATTCAGGAAATGGACTGTTACTTGGCAGAAATATCAAAACAAAAACTCCATCTGATCTATTAAGAAACCATAAATGTGAAATCTCAGTTGTGCGAGCTTCAATTACCAGTCAAGTTTGAATGAAAGCAAACTGTTGCTCTTTCAACAGACTTGTACTCTTTTTCTCACTGACAGACCGCCATTAATGTAGATGTTCAGCTCTCTGGTTGAGTCACTTATTTGTTTGAAGTGGGCTCTTCGCCCTCAGTTGAACTTTTAATAATAATCCTTCCATCACTTCCCTACCTCAGGTCCCACCCGCTATTTGCAGCGCTGACCTTTAAAGCAGGAAGTTACTGTTAACACAGCTCCAGCAGCTGCAAAAGACGACAACCTGCTTTACAGCATTTTTCTCATCAAGTGCATCGCTTGTGCACATTTTTCTCCCCGACTGGCTGAACTCGCTCCAACTCACGCATGCTCAAGTTTAGATTACAGGGGCCGGGCGCTGTCACTTAAAAATTACGGCTTCAGTTGACAGCAACGGTGTCAGTTGAAGACTGCGCTGGCCTCGGCGTTTGATGACAACTGCATATTCCGAAAAATTCCATTTTCATTCTGCATGAGTTTCATTAACTGCGGACAGCGAAGGGAGAATATTACATAAACCTCTGATGTAATTTTCTGAGCATGACTCAAAGCACTGGGGAACCCCACGCAGAAGACACATCTCAAAGCTGGTTTTCTTTAAGAAAAGACAACATTGCATACATTTATTAGGGATGGACGCCAATTCCAATACATGCAAATCACCATTGTCCTTTAAATGTAGTGTTGACATTATTGCAAACACTTGTCTCCCTGCTGTTTTGTGTATTATATTTTTATTATCTTAGGATAAAAAAAAACATTAACAATTACATGGGATGCCTTGTTCTGCATAATTTAACGTATACACAGTGGGAACAGGAATGGCAATGCTTTAGACATCATCACAGCCTCTTCATAACCCCGCCCACCCCCAACCCACTGCCCGCATGCAGTTTGCACTGCACAAAGACCAAAAGTCACGTGAGACAGCCTGCAAAGAGCACAAGAAGCATTCACAGTAAAGGAGGATAGGAATGGAAGAAGGGAGAAAGTAAAGATGAAAAGAAAGGAAGAAAGGGGGGGGAGAAGGAGAAGGAGAAGAGAGGAAGTGAAAAATGACTGGCAAAAGCACTTGGCCTTTTGGTTAGACCAGGAAGAAAAGGAAGCAGCATAGTCCTAAAGATATCAATCTAACTTCTCCACAACTTCAACTCCCGTCTCCCTGAATGTGGTACCTTCTTTTCCTTGTCTTTTGACCCAAAGTTTGTTTTATATATGCCATGTAAAATATATGTATATACATATACGTATGTATATATATATATATATATATATATATATAAATACATTTTTATAGCTACAGCACCTTTTCCCATGGGGCAACAGTGTCAATACCTCGCACATGGTACATGGCCGTGCCAAAGAAAAAAAGAAAAATAAAAAAAACAATATATTGGTCAGGATATTTATCTTTTTTTCCCTAAAATTGGCATTTGACATGATGATATTCTATTGCCGTCTGGGGGAGGGAAGGGACAAAGGTTCTTCTTTTGAGTTTATATTCAAGTTTTCTCCTTTTTTTCTGGTGTATAATTTCTTCTTTTCCTGTTTAAAAAGAGTTCACACTTTTGTGATTTGCGTGTGCTGCTCTTCATCAAAAGGTTCATTTTCCGGATCAGAGTCAGTGGTGTCAGAATATCGATAATGGTCTGGCTCATTGTCGCTAACATCCGGGGTGACGGATGTTGACGTGCTCGCCTCTGAATTCGAAGGCTCCTCCACGGTTTTTGTAAAATACAACTTCACCTGGAATTGCAAATTAAAAACTAACTTCAGTCTGTGCAATTTCAAAATGATCATGAACAAGTTTCATCGTTGCTCTTTCCATTAAAATACTGACTGAATAACAGGAGATCAACAAGGAAATATCTAAAGGAAATCTTTACCTTGAAGTTTGGCGAGAAGTAGCGGTTAGCTTTGTCTTTGTTGGCCTTGTCCAAGTCGTTCTTAGTGAGCGTCAGGATGAGGTAGTCCCTGTCCCTGTCGCTTTCCCTGCCGCTTTCCCTGCAGCTGTCCCTGCACTCGGCGCTCTGCGGCTGGCCCTGGCCCGGTGCCGGTACACCCTGCTGGTTGTCTGCGTTGTTCACCGCCCCGTTTTCCATCTTGTCCACGCTCTCCTCTGGTCCAGGGATGAAGAAGGTGTTCACCCAGAAGTGGAACATTTTGTCCTGCAGGGGCGATGAGAGGAAATGTGAAATTAAACTTTTGATTTAATTTGTTTAGGAGCTCAAAAGACAAGCATTATTACAAGTTTTTTTTTTATATTTATTGTTAACAAATCATAATAAAATAAAAAACTACATCAACAAGATGTGTTAGTCTGTCTCCGTACTTTCCGACTTCCCCATTCCATCTGTGCCTCTCAGGCAAACCCATTTGTTTCTACTGAAGATGTGAATCTTTAGGAATCGTTTTAAAAACAAAAATGGAACTATATTTGTGAGCAGTTTTTAAAAACACACCCAAGCTGTTTTAGGAAATTACTGAGCCTTCAGGCACTGTAGTTTTTAGCAAACATTACTCAAAGAGGAGTAAATAGTGCATTCGTTGGGGACTATTTTCAGCCGTGGATTAATACACATTCATTTTGTAAGTATTTATGGCAGCAAGGCGGCGAATGCGGGATCAACTCAAAATAAACCACAGTGCCTGTGCTCATGGTAATGAAGAAACTTGTCAACCATCGCAACAGTGTGGCTCATTAATGTGTTTTTAATAGTTTTTGGACGACAAAGAGCTCTACAGCACAGAGGAATAAGCTATTATCTGACTTTGGTAACGTGCAAAAAAAACCCAAAAAACTTTTTTTTTTTTTTTTAATGCATTTTTGGTTTTGGTCTTTTCATGGGATTTGTTGGCAATAAAAATAAAATACAGAATGCCACTAGTCTTATCCGTTAATTGCTGGCACACAGCTATGTGAGAAAGCGCTTACTCAAATGCCTACCGATTGTTCTTTGACCTAGCGGAGGTCAAAACAATCAACAGCTGAAACAAGCTCTTAATGACCAACAGAAATTTGTCAGTGACAGTAAGCTGCAATGAACACACACACCAAACACAACTAACCTTCTTCATCATCTTATTCTGTTTATGGAAGAACTCCACTTTGATGTCTCCGCAAACTGGCAGCGGCTGGGGGAATTCAAAAAACATGTGCTTGTCCTCGCGCCGCGTGTGAGTGGGGTTCGATGTGTGAATCTTCACTTTCAGCTGGTACACCACAAACTGGGGATCTGCAAAGGGTGTCGACGTTGCACAGGGAGGAGGGGAAGGGGAGACACGATTGTGAGAGTTGTTGAGGGGAAGAGAAGAAACAAAAACAAAAATAACGAAACAAGTGTGAGTGACAGAGGAGTGAATCAAGACAGCAAGACAGGATTACCAGTTGTATTACGTGTTTGGCAAAAAAAAACAAAACAAAAAAAAAAACCAGTCCACCACCACCACCACCCCCCACTGAGTAAGTGCAAAGCATTATATTAAAATTAATGAGGAGAGAGGGAAAGTAACAGACCACAAAATATAACACCCAAAGAGACCCAGAACCAGAGACACAGGACCCTATTCTGATAGACAGTCACGGTTTGGTCTTGGACCAGCGCAACACGTTGCATACACAAGAATTTTTAACCTTCCTTCTTCCTGTCAGGGTGGGGTAGAGTGGGAGATGACATCATCATGCCTGTAAGCTAGTCCTATCCTGCTAGGCAACATGTCTACCTCAGACTGCTCCTTCCTGGTGGATCTCTGGGGCCATATAAAAGCAAATGAGTGAAATAATAATAATGGATGAAAGGCTCATTTACCCCAATGCCAATTCCCTTTCTTGAAGCCCTGAGGGGTCGGCTCGCTCCTGTTTTTAACGGTACTGTCCCCTTAGAGAGAAACAAGGAGATTATCACAAAACAGGGC
Source organism: Morone saxatilis (assembly GCF_004916995.1). Lineage (NCBI taxonomy): Eukaryota > Metazoa > Chordata > Actinopteri > Moronidae > Morone > Morone saxatilis. The sequence continues at coordinate 12,971,328 of NW_023339751.1, read as the reverse complement.
CTGGCTGGCCTTTCAGGGGCTTGACAGCACAGCAGGCACAAACACAAGAGCTCTACACAAATATTGACAGATATTTACATCTACATAGCTTTTCTTACAAACAACAGACAGTACGAGGCTTCAAAGTGGAGGTGCACATCTTAAACATTTGACCTGTGTTGTGACACAAAGGGGAAGGAGGAAAGGGGGAACTTGAGACTGCTGACGATCACAAGCGACCACAAAACATCAGTTTTCTTTGGTGAATTTGACAAAGAGAAATGTGTGATGTTGAGTTATTTTTACAGAATGATCAAACTAGGTTTCTCTTCATTCACCGCTGAGGCAAAGATCAAACCTGAGGCCGGAAAAGGGTGATATGTGTGTACAGGTATCAAGACGTCAATCTCAGAATAGGGCCTTTTGTTTTATGTGAGAGTTAGGAGGAAAGAGAAGGACATCAGTGAGGTGTTAGGTTTTACGAAGCCACAGAAATTAGGAAAGAAGAGGCACTTTTTCAGACCGTTAGTTAAAAATGGACAAATTCAGATACAAGAAAAGCATAACATTGTGTGACTCCGATACGTCTGAGCAGAAAAACAGGATTAAATGACCACAGACAACTATTTAACCACTAATTAGAACTATTCCTCTAAACAGTAAAATACACAGAAATGAAAATATGGCCAATACAAACACATTCCTGCTGAAAGGTGGAAAAGCGTCATTACCTGCTCATAAACTGTACCGAAGGTCTAACAAACGCGTAAGTGAAATCTGATGTTAGAGGATGTGGGAAGCTAAATCACTATGGATGACGATGCCTTTGCGTGCGCGTTACTCTGCCACTGAACGGAGGGAACAAGTGCCACTGTTTGCACACACACACACACCACTTTACAACAAAGTCATAGCACTCACGCTCCGAGCAAACATGCAGTGATATGTAAACAGACTGACACTTAACTACAGTGACCTATCAACACTTAACGCAAAATAAATACATCACTTATCAAAATATTAAATTCCGTGACTGACTTTTAGTTGCTTCCTACATAAAATCCATGCTCGTGTGGCTTTTACTGTCTGCTACTACTGCTCCACTATTTAAGCAGTGCATATTGTAATTCCTCTGAATACTGTGCACATGAACAACTTAAAGCACACACAGCCCTGATTCCTATGAAGGAAATCCTTCTGAGGAAGAATTAAAGTTAAAAATGACAGCTCAAGTAGCTCAGATAGTGAAATTCTTAGAAGGCAATCAATTTCTTTTGTGCTTGTTTTTAGGCGACAGAATAACATTCCTATTATGACAAACAAAGGGGATCTGATTCCTGATTTTTTTTTTTTTCTAAGCGGCCGGAGATTGAGTTGGCCTCGTTATAAGCAGCAACAAGAGGACTTAATCAATAAGAACCTGCTCTTGTTAGTCAAAACGTCCAAAAATACTGCAGTGAACCCAACCACACACGATTCGGTTTTAAAACCCCGGCGCAGGACGACTCAACTCCACCACAGACGGCCCTCTCTTGTTCTACGGTGCTAAACTGTAGCGTGGGTGAGCCCTACAGTGCACAACACATCCAAGGCTCTCGCTCCGTTTGAACAGCGCTATGCGTGCCTACGCCCTAGTTTGGAGTTAAAGTTGAACATGAGCGTGACTCACTGCAGGTGCCCCCGCTGAACATCGGGAGAGTCTCGAACACCATTTTGTGGAAGAGGAGCGCCACCGGCTTGTACTCTAGCTGGTTCTTCAGTAGGTAGCTGTAGTAGTAGACGTAGCGGCGCTGGCTCGGGATCGTTACTCCCTGAAACAGAAAACGATGTTTAGAGATCCCGAAAGTACAAATGATGTTCTCTTTTCTGTGTGCGTGTTTAAGTCTTTGCAAATCCAGCTGAAACTGAAACATTAAAAGTCGCCAAAATCCCTTTCCAAGCAAAAAATACCAAATATTTTCTGGGACCAACCAGTATTTTCAGCTTTTCTGTTTTATCATTGTAAACTGAATATCTGTAGATACTGAAATTAATCTGCAGACTTATCAATAATGAGAATAATTAGAGGCGTGTCTTTGCGGTGAAACATGTGGTCTCATGTAGATCAATATCTCACCTTCTTGTCCCGTGTCCTGACTTCGCCGTAAAAGTCGAGCGCTTCTTGGGCCTCCAGGAATTTGCCGCGATGGAGGAGATAGGCGCATATCATGACTCCAGTGCGGCCCTTCCCGGCCTTACAGTGGATGGCCGCCACGTGATTGTCATCCTCGCTGAGCCAATGGTCCAGGTCTTCGCAGAACGGCTTAATTAGCTCCAGCTGAGGAGGGTTGTGGTCTTCGAAGGGGTACTGTGCAACTGATGCGTGACGGGATGCGGTCAGAGAGAGAGAGAGAGAGAAAGAGGGGGGGTAGGGGGGTTGGATGTGGACAGGTCAGAGGAGACAAGGCAGGGAGGAAGACACAGTGGACATTTTGTGAGATGAGATTTATTTATTTTTTTTAAAAAAAAGAGTGATGAGCGTCTATAGCACATCTAAAGCATCCTACCTCTGCAGTTAAATTTGGCAGCATCGTAGTGTCTTTCTGCGCAGCTGAAATGGGAAGAACAAAATCCAGTTAGTGAACATACAGAGGAAGTGATTAAGCAAAACAAAGGGCATTTCAGGTACATGTGGAACACTTACAGGTTGTAGATTTTGTAATGGTTTTTATGTTTTGAATCCAGAAACCTGTTTGCAGGAGAGAACACAACCAGAGAGAGAATATATTTATTAGATCAATATGACACCAACAAACACACGCGCTCCATAATAACATGCTCTTCTTACATTTCCCCTTTTCTATGATCACATGTCAGAAGCAGAAGAAAACCCAACTCACCGTACTACATCGTCTATATTGTTTCTGTACACGCCTTCAAGTCTCTCTGCTGGAAAGCCCATAGCAATGATGTTTGGGTAGATATCTGTTCAGGCAGGAGTCAAGGAAATGTACATTGTGTAGACTGTGGAAGGCACCTTTACCGACGCACACAGCGCCAAATGTTTAACTCCAAGGCCTACCTATGCTTTTAACAGCTACGTAAAAAGCCGTTGCTCTCTTTAAGAATATGCCATTAGAGCAGAATTGCAAGAATGCAGAGACGAGCAGCAGCCAATGTCAATATGAGGGTGCGACTGTAGTTATGGATAGATGGGAGGGTGTGTGTGTGTGAGTGTGTTGTGACATATGGCCTTGACAGTGAGAAGCAGGCAGAGAGGACGGGACTAACAGCGCTCCTGCACAAGCCAGGCCCACATGTGGGTGCATGGGGAGAGTCTCCGCTCCCTGACCCGCATTTATTTTTAGAGCCCAAAGTTATATTGGGATGATCGCAAATGTTCGGCTTATCTCTGTATCGCGCTCAGCCGGACCGATTTGAATATCTGCGAGATCGGACGCAGGCAGCATGAAGATGCGCAGGTAGAGGGGGAGGGAAAAAAAAAAAAAAATTCCATCAAACAAGAAGCCTTTGTGTCACAACTTGCACACTTTCAGCAGGAGGTAGTCGTTGAGTATCTATGACAGTTGGTGATGGACAAGGCACAAAGTGACACTTCACAAACCACACACACACCAGATTCACCGACAGTTTAACTTCTGGTTGCATCCCCCGTCTCTCGCTCGCGCTACACATGGCTGCCTGTACAGTTGTCATACATCGTAGGACGGGGCAGGATAGTGATGGAAAATGTCCTGACCCATTATACTGTGACATACGTACAATCTTAAAAGGCACACATCAGTGTCATGTTGCAGTGAAAAGAATAATTTAGTTGGCATGCATGTCTTTGAGGCTCGGCTGCAACGCCTACCTGTAACTGAAGTCTGCTCGTCGCCATAAGCTGAGGGATTTCACACTTTAACCACTGACTAAAGGGCAACCTTTTTACACTTCCTGTGCCACGGTGTCAAAAATAGAAAAGCTGAATAATTCTAATTGGATGTGTCTGCTTCATTCGGAGCAGGCCATATTTTTCCAGAGTCAAAATCACTTTTTAACTGGTCAGAAAAATTTGACACGCGCATCTGACAACTCTGGTGAGAAACGCGCGGCTGGCTCTGCATAATCCTCAACTTTGCAAGCGCGCACACATGCGAGTAACCTGCGCATGCAAAAACACACAACATCCCCGTTCCATGGTGCACACAGGCAATTGTTCAATCGGTAGACCTGCTCATATGTTGGAATCCAGAACAAGTAGACGCATATACAAAGATGAATGCAGCTTCAAACATTACATGAAAAAAAAAATAAAACCCTGTAAGAGGAATTTAGTAAGTGCCCTAATGCAGCTGAGGTAGGCTCAACACAGGCCTTGATGCATGAATTCAACAAGCCCAAAGGCAAATCTATGGTATTATTTGCATACTGCCAGCTACTTCCCTGTAGCTTACGACTGAGTAGCCTATGGGTACATATATACACTGGGCCATAATCCTGTCCATTAATGCCTCAAAGACCTAATTAGGAGCCAAATACAGGTTTTCTATGCTATTTGATGGACTACTCTTGTAACTAACGGCAAAGAGATCCCAGTCAGACTATTAGAAGTGTTTTTAAAAAGCTCCAGAGCTCCCTGGAGAGCGTCAGCCCAGGGTATGGGGGGCTTAGTCTCTGCAGCTGGGAGGATACACACACATACGGGACCCCCGACGGAAGCTCCAAGTAGGAGGAAAAAAAAAAAAGAAAAGAAGAAGAAAAAAAAAAAGAAAATCTGCCGTTTCAGGCACGCCTTTTTCTTTAAAGCCAGCCCTGCCTCAGCTCTATGCATACGCCAAATCCACAACTGAGAGCAAGAGAGAGGGGGGAAAAGGGAGAGTGGGAACCGGCAAGCGCTGAGCGAGGAGGGGGTGGGGAGGACAGGAAAGGAGGAGAGCAGAGGAAAGGGGGCAAGCAGAGGGAGGGAGAATTAGAGTGGGAGTAGTAAAGAAAAAGAGCAAAGGAGAGGTGGTGGGTTGAGAGGGTAAGAGAGGGAGAGAGCACTCAGACAGCAACACTGATACAAGATCACTGGCAACTCTATTTTAAGGGCAATTCCCAGAACTGTGATACTGCATTACATAACTGCAGAGAGCCCATATTGTTTTTAGACACCATGCCAAAAATGATAAAAGGGATAGTTCGAAAGGGCCCACATCTGAACAGGAGGAGACTTCAAGCCGAAAGAAAGATGCCACTTTTGAGTGGCGTGGCCCTTTTACACCTGCACAAAGCGCGAGAGGCGCGACACAAAGTCCTTCCACCGAGAAAGATGACGCAAGTTTTTACCACATTAAAAAACCAGGTGAGAAATATCTGATCAAACGTTGTGGTGCACATATTTCACCATCTGCAGTCACACATACGTACCAGCTGACAGTTCTGCCTCAAACAGTTCAATGTGTTAACTACAGTGGCAGCATTCAATCAAAGTAACCAGCACTCAGCTTTACATTGTCTTTCTTTTAGAGGAGCAAAAAAAGGAGCAATGTTATCGAATTAATGCAACAATGCTGATAATAACCAGAGGGAAATTGTGTCCACATACACCAAGGTTGGTTACATTTTTTTAACATGCTGTACAAAGCCAGATAGGGCAGCATTTAGCGATTAATCTACAAAGTACTGCCCAAATACTTGATCATCATAGAGTATATAGAGTGTCTGCCTATCACAACTTCCCAGAGCCCAAGTTAACATCTTTAAAATATTTGATTTGTCCCGACCACAGTCCAAAAGCACAGATATTCACCAATATTCAGATTAATCCTGTGTCGATTGACTCGTGAATTACAAGCGACTGCTTAATTCAGCCAGAAAACTAGAAATATCAAACCCAGGACAAAAAAAAAAAGGCTGAAAAGGTGGTTTGACACCCCTTACACAAAGTCATGTGCCATCCCCCTACAATTATAACCATGCCACTCTCAGCACTGTCACATGTTAAGATTTGCTGCATTTAGTCGGCCATGGTCAACCACATCGGTTGATAATCTAGTTTATCGCCAGCCCAGCGAGTAGAAAAGCACAGCACTGAGGAACCAGGTCAACTATTATCAGTGGTAACACATGAAAGATCAGTCCTGCAGAGGGGACGGAAATAGCAATCCTTAAATCTCCACCAAAAGGTAGTGGGGGTTTTTTTTTTTTTTTCTTCTTCTAAAGACTTATTCAAATGCATTAATGAATACTCACCTATAGAGGACACAGGTGAGGAGAGGACAGGGGAGGGGGAGCTTACATCACAAACCAGGAAACCTACCACATCATGAAGTTACCTACACTATATAGATGTATTAACATGAAGGGAAGAGAAAAAAAAAAGCATTGCATAGATATGTTGAGATGAATCAACCTGCCTTCAAACACAAACTGGTTAAAAGAATAAATTCTGACTTAATGCCACTAATAATTTCACAGCCTCAAGCTAGGTCCACCGCTGGGTGACTGGTGTGCAGGAGAAACGACCAGTCTTGTTTCTTTTCTTTAAAATAAACACACTTCATGTCTACTTAAACGGGGGCTGCTGCTGGGGGGGTTTCCAGCTCTAATACGACTGTGACATTTCTGCGTGCCGCTTTGACAGACCCACCATCTTTCAAACATGCTGGCTGACAGACCAACTAGCCAGCTAGCTCCGTAGCAGTGAAAGCTAACTACCTCACGTTTACTCCGCTGACATTTTCTGCTTCCAGTCCGACTCCTCAACGCAAAACACCACGCATGGCGAGTCGGGCTGCTGTGGAAATGACAAACACACGGAAGGATACATGTTAAGTCCAAGTCGAACCCATCCTCTTGATATCTCCTTTTGTTCCGGCTGACCATTTCTTTTATAATCGCAGCCATTGTAGCAGGTGACAGGAGTCTCTACGGGGTAAATGGGGTAAAAACACCGCTTTTCTACAACTGGCCGTCTCGTCGTGGGTGTCGCAGTCGGTGGGGTCCTCTCTCTCTCTCTCTCTCGGTTTTGCAGGTCCCTCGCAGAGACGTGCTAGCCAGCAGAGCTAGCCGTGGCCGTCGGTGGGATTAGAAAGGCTTCCTCTGGATCATAAAGACGGGCCTTGCTCTGCTCCTCCGCGCAGGCCCGACTGTCCCGATCCTGCGATTCGTCTTGCGAACAGCCCCGAATAAAATACATGCAGTTGTCCTCGGGGAGACCTTTAGACGCCAGACAGAGTCCACGCCGGTGGCTCAATCGCAGCCGCCGCGATTGACAAAGACAGGACAGAGAACTCACCGGTTCCCGAAACCCGTACCCGGACCCGGACCCAGTCACTCAGTCACTCAGACGTAGCTAGCTCGCTAGCTATGAAGCTAGCTAGCGCAGCTCGCTAGCAACAATGGCTAACGCTGCCTCCTTCTTCGATCCAAAAGCCTCCTAACGATTCAACATTGTCATCGACTGATTGCCAAGAACACATCTGAACAAAAGTGACAGGCTCCACCTTAACTGTATATAGACTATACAACGATCAGGAATGTGCACGGATTGGTGTGACAGCTCCGTCCCGGGGAATCATCTTCTTTTCTCGCTCCTCTCGCTCCAGCTGAACTCTCAGGCTCCCATCATGGCCTCCACCGAAGGAAAAAAAGAAGGTAGAGCAGGCTGGGATTTTAGAACAAATATCCCGCCGCGGTCGCTATATAGTCCCGCTGTTTCACTAAAAACCGACACACGCGGTGTTAACTCACATGGTTGTCACATTCGCTGTGAGGTGCCGATGAAGAACTGCTCGCATGTGTAATTGTTTTAACCCTAAATAGCGCAACTATCGAGTTATTTCTTGCTTCTGGCGGAAGGATAAAAGTGAGTCCGCATGCGACGCTCCCTTCTGTCAAAGTGATCACGTGTGTCTGTAATTAGGGAAGTTTCCAACATAATGTCACTTTTCGCGGTTTTAACTGTCATCTGCGGCTATAGACAACATACCATTGTAACCTATCGATCCGTAATGCCTTTATGGTTTTTACAAAGGGACATTAATGTAGTTAGCAGCACCTTCATACAGCCTCCTCACATCAACCCTACATTATAACAACGTTGTTAATTGCATGGGCATTAACCATAGACATAGTCTTTTTAGTTGTTTTCATTAACACACACTAGCAGTGAAAAAAAAAAACAAATATTACGCATTATAACATTAAAGATACATTCATAGCCCAGATTTGTATTATAATAATGTCAGTAAGAATAATAATGTCATTCTGTGTTACACTTTATACGAAGAAGTAACCAAAATGTTCATAATGAGGATGTAACTATAATAGGCCTATGTAAGGGAGGGTTTTACAGGGTTGGGTTAGACCTGAAACAGTCAGTCAATTAATCAATTTCACAGAAAATCAAACGGCAAGCATTTTGATTATTGATTCATTTTTTTACGTGTTTTTTTAAGTGTCAAAAGGTTCCAACTGCTCAAACGTAAACATTCACTAGTTTTCTTATTCCTTTATGATAAGTAACTTGAATATCTTTGATGTTGGACTGTTGGTCATACAAAACAAGCAATGCGAAGACGTCACCTGATACTCCTGGGAAATAGTGATGGGATTTTCCCCAATTTTCTGACATATTTTAGTCTAATCTATTAAGTAATAACTGGAAAACTCATTTGCAGATTAACCAATAGAATAGTAAAATAACCGTTAATTGCAGCACAGATGCATTATCACCACACCAGCCCAACTCACACCATGTGCCTCTGTTCAGTGGCTCATTGGCAGGGCCCGCTACTGTTACAGCACCAGCCACAGAATGAGAGGGGCTTCATGATCTTCAGTAACTTATGTCCATGCAACATGACAGCTGTGCAAACCATTTCAGATAAAAATCAGTGATAACTATTTCACAATTATTAACACGACATAAGCAGCTTTGCACGTCAGCCTGAGTGGAAATGTGACTTGTGTTCAATTTGTAGAATCACATTTTGGTTGTTAAAACGGGGTTAGCCTTTATTCTGAATGTTAGGCCTGCAGGACCGGGAACCATCCTGGTCATTTCTCAGTGACGAGACATGTTGGATGTACAGTAGTTGGAGATTTTATATAAGTACTGAGGGTGCAGTTCAGCAGATTTAAATGGGGTTACCTGGAACATCGCAGATTAAATGATCTGATACCATGTGAGGCTAATTAGGAATCTGCTTCTTACAGGGGGAGACTGGTTCTCCTCATAGAAGAACACTCATCTCGTAGCAATGTAAGCCCGTACAGCTTAATGACTGGCAAAATTAATCAGTCCTTCAAGTTCACCCAACCATCTCTTAAGTGTAATTTGAAAGCGTCTCAGGATCTCCTTAATCTGTTATAAAAGATCTAGCTGGCAAAGCCAATCTAGAGCCAAACCATGCGTTTTTCCAAAGCAAACACACACACAGCATATTAGATTATTTTAAAGAACATCTCTGCTGCTCACTGTGACTGCTGCTAGTCCTAGTTCACTCTCCATTTAACAGAAAATGGCTGTTTTTTGGTCGACAGGTAGAAACACAGGGCTATCTCTGGCTCTGGTCTCAGTGTGTGAAGTTAGTATGACGAGTGCAGTTATGAAGCCTGTCAGAAACACAATGTGACTGGTATACATACATTTACCTTAGTTTTTTGTTCTATTATTTTTGTGTTTTCCTGCACCAGTTGTTGCCAGCAGATGGCAGCATTGCACTTTTGGCTGTGCAGCCCCAGAATGCCACTCTGCTCAGTCGACTTCGACCTTTAACGTTCAATAGATAAGTATGCACCTTGTACAGACAGAAGTGAATGTATGGTATGTTGCATAACCAGTGGCAGCTAGATAAAGTCAGGACAGAGATGTCACTGAAAAGAAAACGTATCTCATCTACACGATAGTATAAGGCAGGTCACCAATGATTCATAATAACAAATAAGCTCCTTTATTACTGCATTATTTGACATATGTTGTCTTCCTAAAACTGCTTTATTACATGAATGCACGTTCCCGCATTATAAAATCACACACATCTCAGAGACATTTCAAGCAAACGCCAGCAAAAAATTTCAACAATTGCTGTTTTACAATGTTGAAATTTGAGAGAAAGGCACTTTCACATTATTAAAAACATCTGTGTTATATTTCACGATAATATGAAACATGAACATGATGAATTAATCAACACCCATACATGTAAAACAAATAGGCACTGTAGGTAGTGATAAAAACTGCGAGTCACTTTCATTCAGGTCATACAAATAATTCCATTAAAGGCTATAACAAGTGAACTCTACATGTTTTTTTTAATGCATCCTTCAGATAATTACATGTGAATATCAAAAATGATTTCCCCGTCTTGGGCTGTGCTCCTAAACTTAGAAAATAAAAAAAGAATCTCAAGATACCTTTAATTTATTAAAATACATAGCTTAAGTTAATATGCATATAAACATACAGTGGATATATAAATCATATTATAGGAATGTAAAAATGTAATGCTTTAAGACAAGTCATTCTGATTTGGTTAAGACTTGTACAAACACTCACCCCTGCCAGAATGACTCATTATTTATAGTAATCTAAATCCATCGCTCTAAATGTATAAAATAAGAATCAACCTAAAATCCCCCCTTTAAGAAATGACTAGAATCTTTTTACAGTATGCTGTTGACTGGCGAGCAGAGCGCTGCGTTGATTACTTGTCCTTCTGAAGAGAGGTGTAGTACTCCACCAACACCTTCCAGGCCTTGGGGGCCATGAAACCATCTGGAGGGTTCTCTCCGCTCCGAGCCATGTTCCTCATCTTGGTTCCAGAGATGAACTCAAACTCAGCATGTCTAAGAGAGTGAGGGATGCGGAGGGGTAGTGTGGAGAGAGTGGGCAGGATAGGTCATTAGAAGTGTCATGGAGTCTTCCGATGTTACAATATTTGCAAATTATACGAATAATTAACACCTGCACAGAAACACCAACGGGTGGATATAAACAAACAACTCTTAAGATTGATACTACAGTCTACTTGCAGTGCCAACAAGATAAGGCGTGGGGGTCACAGATGGTGTTTCATGAAATTCATGTTTTGGCTTAAAAGATTTGGGCCTACGAATGTGTGCAGGAGGATGTAATGCTGAAACTGAATTTAGCAGCAAGTCGGAAAAAAAATGTGCCGACAGAAAAATCACAGAGTAGCAGCACTGATGAAGTGCTGCGCTTTATCCTTTTCATTCGCTTCAGTTTCCTCGCATTTGGGCTTCGCACAGGAAAACCATTTCAATAGAATCCAGGTTTTACAATAAATAATATAGTAAAAACAAAATAAAGAAAACGTAGTATAGATTCTGATTGTTGTTGTTTATTTTATGTCTTGTTAAATGTAGATTGTTTCATTTTATATCTTTTATATTCTTTCTATTTTTTATTGCATGTTTGCACCGGGGTCCGAGAGGACTGAAATTTCATTTGTGCTGTATTGTCGTGCATGTATAGCACATCTGACAATAAAGTGACTTGACTTGATTTGTAGATATATACGTATATATTAATATATTATATGTAGTAGACAACAGAATACGGTGAAGGTTTAAGTGAACAGATCTTTGTTCACTTACCGTTCTTTGTCGTAGAAGTCCATAGCCTTCTTAGTCTTGTTGTACGCAGCTACCCTGAAGGGGATGATCTCTACAGAGGTGAGGCCCGGGGCCATGGTGAGGACCTTGCCTCCATGGGTGGGGTCATACAGGTCCTGTTTAGTCTCCGGGTGAGGCATGCCTGCAGGGTCCCGGCCAACAATGTAGAAGTTTGCTCCGGCAATCATTCTGGCTCTACAGTGCCACTGAACCTGATGAGGTAATTGGGAGGCATACAGGTTAATACTCAGTCACACATACATGTCACGGGTAAATGTTTGAACGGGCGAGAGCAGGAGGGATAACAAACTGACTAAACAATAAGCCCACACGACTCCTCACCTCTGTGGGTCCAGCGTACATCATGGGTGAGGGGAAGATGGCCACAATGGTGTTGGCTGGGTCCAGAATGCCCTCCTCCAAGACGGCAGCATGCTGCTTCATCCGCCAGTCCAGAGGCACATCGTCATCTTTGGTCCACCCGCCAAGTGGGTGCAGTAGGAGGACCGGATTCTTGTAGCCTCGATCCAGCAGGCGGCGCTTGGTGTCCTGCATCAGGAGGGCGTGGCCGTTGTGTACCGGGTTACGCAGTTGGAACGCAAATATCGCATCTGAGGGGGGACAACGTAACGAGTGTTTGTAGTAACAGCAGCAGTATCAGAGTATAACAGCAGCAGGATTACAGTACAGTGGAGCTGTTGAGCTTCGTGATCTGTCCCAAATGTGTGCGGGATATTGTGCATTTATCATGCACAGCATGTCACAGCAAACATGCTCACAATGCCTTTCACATAACTCAAACGGACATGGCTTCTTACATTCAGCAAATATCAAATCAAATCAAAAATATCAAAATTGCTTGTGGTTTAAAGCATAAGTCTGTCTATATTTTTCTTATTGTTAACAAATCCCATGAAAAGGCCAAAACCGACAATTAATTCATCCTCAACTGTTGTCCAGGGCTTGAAATACATTTTTTCTCTGTGTCCTAAATTCTACTTTCAGCTGTCCCAGACAAACAACCATTGTCTCAAACTGAAGTTCTTTTGTTATTCTCTATGATGATTATAGTTTATTAACTTTCTTTCAGTAACTCATTACCGCTGGTCCACCACTGAAGTTCTGCACTTATATCTGAATAAAAAATCTAATCACCCCACAATCAGTTTTAGTTATTCTTTTAGCCATCGGTTGAGTTACTGTTTGTTTATTTCTAACCGTTTCATTAATAAATGCATCAATGCAAACTGCAGTGTAAACGCAACCCTGGTATATGGGGTGGAAATCAACATACACACTTTGAACATTATTATTAATTAGACAAATAATCACAAACTCACCACAGGGACATTGTATGTTGGAGGTAAAAAAGGGAGGGAGAAGATCAGATTACCTATGTAAATATTTACAAGCTCAAACCAACTATTGACATATAAACTTTGGGAACACCATAATCCAGAGATTAGGAAAGAATGAGTGGCCGATATGGTTAAACGAACCCAGCACGCCACACCTACCAACGGCCTGCAGAAAGCCCTTTTAACATTTCATCAAGTTCAAGTTCAACTTTATCTTGTGTATTTGAAATACAATGAAATGAATGTGCTCTGGCTTTCTCTGTTTAAACACAAGGACACAATGCTACAATCTGTTGCTACACAAAAAAAAAACATCAGGAAAAACACCACAAACACAACAGAAAAACACAAAAGAGGAATTTGACAGTGACAATACAGCGCCTTGAAGAGACATATACATACATTGTAACGTGGGAAAAATTGCTACATGAGTCTACAGGTCGCTGGATTTGGCAACACTAGCGCTCTGTGGGAATGATTGTGTGTGTAAGAGTGCGGCATGTAGCGAAGAGCTTGTGCCGCTGCCACCACACATTTTTCAAATTGGAACACCTAACAATAAAGATTACATTCAAAATTATTCTATTGTCCCAGACACTGTATCTTTGTGTCCCAGGTGCTATTGTTATTGTTTCCAGGACAACAGGACATCCTTATTGTGAGCGCTGGTTAACAAAACCCGATGCAGCTAATTCCACAGAGCTCCACTGGTTTCCAGTTGTTGGAAAGTATTGAGAGACGGACTAACACATTGTTGGTTTTGGTCTTTTCATTAAATTAATTAACAACACAAGAATGCAGAATACTGTCAGCCTAATCTGTTAAGTCCGCACCACAACATGCTTGCACCAGCAATGATACTCAGGGCGGACCATCGGGGAGCAAAGACTGCTGAAAAACACAACATTACCAAAATACATACTGTGTTGTGTTGGAGATATATAATTGACAATCTTGAACACAGCATTGATGTCAAGTAGGTGAGAGTAAAAACAGGTGCTTACATTTTATTGTTGTTTTCAGAAAGATACTTTATGTCTCCACTGGTCACTGAACACAGATCACAAACAACACCATGCAGCTTTAAGACCATTTACCATTTTATTTTTTCATCTGGTCCTTTGTCAAGTTCTTCTGAAAGACAAATGATGCACTGCTAAATACATTGTTTTCATGTTTGTTTATTTTTGTCACCAGCTGTGATGGGTATCATATTTATGGAATGGTGTTAATCGTGAGCGTCACCCCAGTGACAGCAGCTACTTACAGCAGCTGGTATGCTATCGTGTGTCCTCTGATTGTTGCTGCAGTTTTGTGCGTAATTGAGTTTTTCTTACCTGCTTTCATGTCTTTGAACTTCTGCTTGAGCTCCTTTGGCGTAAGGCGGTACTGGTCAAGTCCATCGTTCCATTTGATTCGCTCCAGCACCTCCAGATCACCACCTACCAGCCAATCACCTCCCTCCATAACCATCTGCACGGTAAGGTGATGAACAGAGAATACCAGTTGTTTAACCGACAAGATTTGTCTGGGGCCTGATAAATGTTTTGTTTGCCAGAGAATCACAAAGAGTGAGTTCAATATTGACACAGTGAAAGTAAACAATGATGTAGTTACCAGAGGACTGTACTGTCTGCAGAGCAATCATGTGGTAGACATTGAAATTATAACTGTGTGTGTCGAAGACATTTGATGAATGCCTTATTACCTTAATGTAAGGGTGCTGTGGACAAGTGGTGCCCCACTGTCTGGCACAGCGTTCCTCCTTGCGGTGTTCATAGAACTCTGGGTTCCTGAGAATAGCCACACGCGAACCCTGGTACTCAAGAGCTACAGCCGCACAGCCGTCCAGCTCCTGCTTGGTCTCAGCGCTAATAGGCAGGACGATGGGAACAGACAAGTTGATGGCTCCGCCTAAGACACAAGAGGATGCAGTGATCTCAACCAGTGATCTCAGCTGGCTGTGATGTATTTTGGGCTGGCTGTGAAACAGACTGGTAACACTTAATATTAAAAACCAGGTATGAGGAAAAGTTAATTCATTTTAAAAGATAAAGATAAATAAATATGATCTGATTTGACATAACAAAATGGAATTAAATAAGTCAAAATGTTGATATTTAAAAAAGAAAAAGCCCAACTGATGTGTGGTTTCTTACCATTACATCTGGAAACTGGATGTTTTTATGGTTTTAAAAACAGGCTTGGATTTCTTAGTTATGTAAGTTAAAGACAGAAACAGATAAACATGTTTTATATTGTCCTATCATGATCTAAGAAAGAAGCTTTTCAGTAAAACAAAAAAAACACATCTGTTTTGTTGGAAGACGCAGAAATAATGAAAAAACTCAATGAAACTGACACAACTTCATAATATCTGTATAACTGTGTTGTATAGAGTTTATATTCTTTTTCTGTTGTGTTGTGATTCTGTTAAAACACATTTTACCGTTTCTTAGGAACATGTACAGTATGTGGTTTCCAGCAATGATTTGTTTCATGTCATATATGATGTGTGAAAAATACTTCATTGTGACATGTATATTGATATAGATTTCCATGTGAATGTTATATTACCTATTATATCATCTCTTTTTTAGTTATATCAAAGAAAGCAACTCTGTGTTAAACTGTGTTTAGGTGGGACTGGATCATAAAAAAAAGAGTCTTTCATACTTTCATTTGTTCATATACAGTTTTGTGTTATTTTAAAATAAATTGCACTGTGATTAAAAATGATAGTTCTCAGTTTGAACGATCACTATCAGCCTTTTAGAAGCGATAAAGTCCTGGTAGGTTAAAAGAAGAGTAAATATGACGTGTGGTCTTCTCTCACCATCCAGCAGGTTGGCAAAGTGTAAGACCTGCAGGAACTCTCTCTCTCTCATGAAGCCCCTCAGAGGGCTAGCCCAGCCCTCTGCCAAGACCTGCACCCACTGTAGATCCAACTGTGGATAAAGAAATATTACTATATTAATATTACTTATTATCAACAGCAGCAGGACACAAAGACAACATTTACACTTCAGGAAAGCCATGGATTTAACTCGACCAATCAGCTTTTTCCTAAGTTTGCTCTGTGCTCCAATAACAGTAGAGCGAGCCTCAGTCACAACCTCACTCAACCACATTATGAAGACGGTTAAAAGCGAAATATATGTATCACATCTTAAGTTAGCAAGCCAATGTTAGCAAAGCGCTAGTTAGTAACATTTGTTTGCCATCATCCTCACTAAACCATGACAATATGGTCTGAGACAACATGTTGCAGACTGCAGCTGAAGGTGTAATTGTATTTTCTTCATGAACTGCCTTTCTTTTTATCTTTCTTTGTTTTTTGTTTTGTATTGAACCACATTGTGCATTAGCAGACAAGGTGTCGCCACCCCAGAACAAAGACAGGGCTTACGTATGCGAAAGAAAAGAAAAGAAAACAACAACAAAAACCTAAAACAATGAATAAACGGAAGAGATAAAAACAATGAAAACAAAACAAACAGTTAAAGTGGAATCTCTGATTAATGTAGACGTATGTGTAATTGTGATAAAGGATTCCTAGATGTGATTGCAGGTTATTATGCCCGACATCATTTTATTTTTTTCATGAACTGGCTTTCACCACAATTATTACGGTTTTATTTTCTGATGAAAAACAACTCATAAATCTTCTAAATAAAGAACATTTCATCATATTGAAGACTACTATATTCCTGTATTAGCACATGTATCATTTTGTGTTTCTTTCTCCACATGGCAGCTTGAAAAAAAGTCCACTGGACATTTTTGACTGAAGGAATATATAACTGCGACTGTGTCACTTCTTTGAAAACACAACACACAGTAAATGCATCAGACAAAAAAATTCAAACAGGCCATTAAAGAGCGAAATAACAAGAAAATGAAACTGCTATTCTTCTTTTAGTAGAAATCTTCACTGAGCTCCAGGGAATGAACCTGAACGGTAATTTGACAGGAGGAGCACGCTGCTGTATGCCTGGTAGGCTGTATGTCTTTATTAGCACCCAGGGAAGAGTCCAAACAGTGGGGAGTGTTTATGGGCTCATCATGGACGGCTCTCTGCCATGTCTAGTATTGACCCCCGTACACTTGGGTTACCTTGGTGATGCTGATGGTGGGAAGTGTGTGTGCGTAAGCCACAGCAAGATTCAGCTTGTTCTCCGGAACAAAGAGTTCATTCAGCTCCTCCATGATCCCGCTTGGTACGATATTCTATATACAAGGAGAAAAAGGGAATATTAATATTATGTAGGGCTGCAACTAACAGTTATTTTCATTATCAGTTAATCTGATGATTCATTTCTCGACAGTCTTGTATTGTCCAACCAACAGCTCAAACCCAAATATATTTCATTACTATCATATCACAAAGAAATGTATCTATATCATTTGAGAATCAGGAACCAGAGGATAATCAGCATTTGTGCTTGATAAACGACTTAAACGATTAATTATCAAAATTAGTTTGATTTTGATGAGTAATTAAATAATAGACTAACTGTGAGAGCTCTATGATAATGTACAAATGTATAGTACATTTAAAGTAATACTGAATGAAAACTGCTGTAGCTACTTAATTTGAGGTCTTTTATACAAACATTGGTGGGTTGGTAAACATACTTTTTTCAGGTTTGCATATTTCCATATTAAATTCAGTTGAAAACTTAATCTGTCCTGAAGCAAGTTTCGTCATGGTCGGCTGTGCCGCTCCTTCATTCCCAGAGTTCAAAGTTTTTATTACTTACTTACAACATCTCCAGAGATTGTGAACATGCCATCACTTTGTCAATGAAATCAGACACAGCTTGGTTTGCCCAGTGAACAAGGTAGATATGCACAGACTGACACAGCTTTCCTTTGGCATTTATTAAGCAATGCACTTAAAAGTCCAGTGTGTAATATTTTAGGCTTTAATGGCAGAAATGGAATATAATATTCATAGGTATGTTTAAATTAGTGCACATTAGTGCAGCCAGCGCAGTCTCCCATCCGTGCTTGGAGGGGGAAGAAGAAGAGGTGAAGTCAGGGAGTTGCAATCTGCAATTACACCACTAGATGCCACTAAATCCTACACACTGGTACATTAACTTATGAAAATCTTTTGCGCAAAGTCATGCTGACATATCAGTATTGTATTTAAAAGTAATTCACCTATGCCTCAGTGACTGGTCAATAAAAAGCTGGTGTTTACACTCTTACTTTAAGTTACTCTAAGTTAAACCTATGTGCACTCTGGGAGTCTTCAGCACTGGACTGGAAAAATCCAGAACTGACCAAGAAGAATACGATCATCATTGTTTCAATATTTGTTTTTTAAGAGGCTAGCAACCATAGCCCATCCCTGCATGGATGGAGCTCGCTTTGTGACAAAAGCTTCTTGTTTAAATAGGGATATTATATTCCGTGCAGACTTAAAGGTATTTGCATTTGACGTGTATGATAGGTGATGAAAGCTGTGTGTGATACAACATGCACAGTACAATGCAGCAGAGAGGCCAAAGATGTTTGTCTGTTCCACCCACCTGGTCCCTGAGCAGCTCCAACACCTGCTGGAGGCATTCATTCACTGACAGCTCTCCAGTTTTCAGTACGAGATCTGGAACCTCAGGACGCTCATAATTTGAGTCAATCCCAGTGAAACCTGGCAACGAATGTAAAAACCAAAACCAGGAATGTGACTGAAGCTGAAATTTGCAAATTAAAACCTCAACAGGGAACTACCCTGTGGTTGGAGAAAGTTACTGTCATTATTTGTATGACTCAGCATGCACAAAATTAGGAGCGAGCTTGCTCAGGGTGAAAACTGATCCACAGACCTTTGATCTCTCCAGCGCGAGCCTTCTTGTAAAGCCCTTTTACATCCCTGCTCTCGCACACCTCCAGAGGAGCGTGAATAAACACCTCGAAAAATGGCAGACCGGCACTTGCGTGGATCTTCTTCGCCTCCTCACGATCCTGTGGAAGAAAACAGTATACATAGATTTAATTTAAATACAGTTTAAAGTGTTGCAGTGTCTTCCAGTCTGCTGGGAAAAAAATAGCGCACAAGACGTTTGGTATGAAGCTGCATTATTTAATGTTTCCAGGTATTTAAATGAACAGATATGCACCTGAACAATGACTGTAACTGTTTTCTGACCTTGCTGAAAGGAGAGATGAAACTGGTGACGCACACCAGCCCGGCGTCTGCAAACAGTTTGGCCACCTCAGCGATACGCCGGATGTTCTCCTCGCGGTCTTCGGCAGAGAAGCCCAGATTCTTGTTCAGGCCGTGGCGAATGTTGTCTCCGTCCAGTGAGTAGCAAGGGATAGCGTGGGACACAAGATACTCTTCCAAGGCAAAGCTGATGGTAGTCTTACCGGCACCAGACAAACCTAGAGGGGAAATGTGAGGAGACATATGAGCATGAGGGCAGGTTGAATGAAAATAGGCCGTGTCAGATTAAACCTTATGGTGGATATCATATAAGACTATGGAGATTTACCGGTGAGCCAGATGGTGCAGCCTCTGAAGCCTCCCCTGGTACCCACCACCTGCCCTCTCTTGCTCCGGCTGACATGGTGGGCCTGGTACACCACGTTGGTCGACCTGTTGAGATCCTAAGACAGACGAACACAGGCTCAGAACGGGGAGAGCTAAAGGGGTTCTGGGGAATTATTTATTATAATTAGTGGCCAAACAGGATGTGAGTGGATGCATAGATCACGTTAACTGTGTTATGCAACACACACACACACACACACACCACTTCCACTTTGTCTGTTCTGCTAAATGTCATCACTTCATTGTTGTAAACCATTAAACCTCTTTGTGAAATTTGTGATAAATATTGCATCAAATCTTGAGGCAGACCAAACACATGTTCCAACGTGTCGTTTTGAGTCAGAAGTTGTCCGATAAACTGTGAAATATGGTCATAAGTAAGAGCCGAACGTGTTTTATAGCTCGTATTTAACATGTGGGCGCACTGATCCTCACTGAGGACACAGAACAGCACGTCTGTCTCTGTCAGGGTTCAAACTACTTGTCCTTCAACCAGTTGGTAGTTTAGTGAGTGCACTACTAACTAACTAACTACATAGTAATTAAACCCACACAAACTTTATCACACAACCTCTTTGGTTAAATATACAAAATGTAACACCTCGGAAAACAGCGAATAACACCATTTAATACTTTCCAGCAGCCTGAATTTTTGCTGAATTCATTTCTAAACTAAGTCATGGCGTGATTACAACTCACTTTAGCATACTGACTGGTTTTGCGCGCCCCGTCCAAACGGACTGTGTGGATCCTGCTGCGGATAAATGGGGCTGTATTGACTTCTAGAGGGGAGGGGTAGAGGAGGGAGGGATGAAGGGATGAAGGGAGGAGGACGACTGACGGGACAATGTGTCCAGTGTGCTGCCTGCGGCCCAGCGATGATGTGGCAGTGCTCGTGCCCACACGCTCGCCCTCTGCGCCCACTCTCCCTTCTTCCCCACATCCATCCCATGGCTTCACTTTCTGCGTACTAACCCCCTTCCTCATCAAGAATGTGAGAAAACGTCACATAAAGTTAAATACTTGCTGGTTGTATTACGAGCGGAGGGGATACATACATTGGCTGGGTTTTTAAATAACTGTTTTTGGGGCGTTGCTGGTATTAAGAAATAGAAATCATAGCAGATATGACTCAGTTTGACGAGAGATTTAGTCGTTTTGTTAATAAAGTGTGACGTGTAGCTCCGGCTCAGTACAAATATGTACTTTACGTGCTCTAATGATGAGCGTGATCTTCCCCAATGACACGTAGCCGACCCCTGCACACACCCTCGCAAGGTGAGGGAGCCGTAGACAAACAGCGCTGTTCTTCGACACACAGGAGACACCTCCTCTCCTTCCATCACGCTGCTGCTGCTTCTCCCCTCTTCCTCCCTTTCAACAGTCGTGGGAACATGGTGTATTTTCTGTGTGCTGACAATGATGGCACCTCGTAACATCTGGATTTATTTAAGGAAAAAAAAACAACTCTCCTTCTCCAAATCTTTAGTTATTATTAATCTAACTTCACTTTAATCCGTTTTTTCATTTGTTTTACCTCTTCACTTGTTTCATTTCACTTGCTTTTACATTTAAGTGTCCCGTTAAAAAGCCCTTTGAACTGCATTCCTGTGAAAGAAATGAGCTATAAACTCTTGTTATTATAGATTTAGAGGACCTTATGTAACTCTTCTTCTCTTTCTCCCAGTTCAGCTGACATCCTGTTGCTCAGGAAATCACAATAGATAAAACTATGATAGCGTTCTGAAATGTCTAAACTGAAGTGCAATATGTGCAATAGTGGAAATAGTAAAGGCATTTTGACAAAGTATTAGTAACACTAACACCGTGGGTACATTCAACTCAAATCATTGATATGTATTAAATCATGTGTGATCGTAGGGCTGCAACTAATGAGCGTTTCCATCATTGATTAGTCTATAATTTCCTCAGTTTGTCTATGAAACATCAGAAAATACTTCACATATTTAAATTGATTGCTCCGTCCAATCGAAAGTCTAAACCCAGATATATTAAACAATCAGATAAAAAAGAAAAAAAAGCAGCAAACACTCACATTTAAGAAACTGGAATCCGCAGACGTTTCACATTTTTGCTTCACAAATGACCGAAACATTTCAGTTACCAAAGTGGCTGCTGATACTCAGCTTTATCCGAGTTTAAAGAGAGGAAGCGGTGTCTGCACACTGTCTGCAACACACTACTGCACAAAAAGAAACACCTGGGACCTTACAACCTATCCTCCACCTATCTGGAGAGTCTTTCTCTCCATGACTCCACCTACTCCATCTATAAAGTAGAATCTGTCACTCACTGTTTGTAATAGTGCACACTTTCAGTGGTGGTATCTACACAATGCAGCTTTTTAAGGGGACAACATTTGGGGATATTTTGTGAACTTACAGCGTCTGGTACTGACTTCTGACTGTTCTTTCTTTTAATGACTCCACCTAGAGTCAGCAGCATTCCTGTGCACCATCAGCCTGCAGTCTCACAGTGGTTTCTTTCTCCCCCCCCCCCTCACAAGACACCCAGCGTTATGAATGGGCCAGATTGACATGGATACGTTACTACAACAACCGGCCTATTCAGAGTCAAGGCTGCAACCATCACACCTGGTAGTTACAGTAAATAAAAACTAAAAAAAAAAAACCTTTTAAAGCTTTCTTTGACGGAAAAAAGTCGAACTACTGGATCTTACTTTTCACTTTATCTGTAACATAGCACCGACACCTCAGTGAGTGACAGCATCGTCAACGAGTAACGTTACATTAACAAGACATTTAATTTAAACACACACTTGGGAGGAGTTTTTTCACATACCGGGCGCTAGTGGTTCACACACACACTTCGCTGCACTTTTGACACACTTTTTTTTTTTTTATAAAAAGAAGAATTTGATGACAGCTTGAATTTCAGACGTCTCCCTCTGCCCACATCTCCACATCTTAAGTACTTACCGTACGCAGCTTTTTCACTCCGGACATTTCGCTCGACACCGGGCTGGGACACACAGAGGCCTGGATGGAGGGGGGGAGTCTGTCTCTCGCTCGAGTTGTAGCCTACAAACTTTTGGCTACGGTAACCGAAGACGACGAGGGGGTTTTAAAAAGGGACTTCCAAGACACGTAGCATTCCGCTGGCCCGGCCTCCAGCCCTCCTCCGTCGACGTCCAGAAATCTGCATAATTTGCAACCAATACTCAAGCATAACGACATGACGGGGGCCGAGCGGTGAAACCAGCAAAACTGGGCTGGAGGTTGGGCATAGGGCGGCGGTGCGGTATATTAAATTACACCAATACTTTCTCTAAGCAATGGGTTGTCGAAAGTAAAGCCATTACCGCTTTTGTTGCTCCTGTTATTTCAGCTCCAGCAGAGAAGACCCTGGGCTATTTGTAACACTCAGCTCGGCTTACCACCAGATTGAAGCCGAACACTAACAAACACATTCGCTTCAAATCAGTGCCGTCAACCGTTATTGGCTAGCTAACGGTAACTTTAAAGCTAATG
>NW_023339751.1:12946463-12948213 GCF_004916995.1 Morone saxatilis | reverse complement strand
GTCTGTGTGGCGTAGTTGGTGGATCTTAGGACGTCGCTGTCCTTGGAGAAGCCCAGCAGGGTAAGCAGTGGCAGGAGGGTCTCTGCGTGGCCGATCTGGACCGTCACAGCTTCAGTCACCTGCTGGCCTGACCTGACATACAGGAAAATTTGCCAAAATTATTCGGATATGTTGCAATATAAGTTTTCACTAAGAGACACTGGTCGAGAAAACGTCCACACAAGAGTCAATTCAGCTTGATATTATCATAATCAGCAGTTTTCTCCTCAACCAGGGTAATTGGTTAATAAAAGGCTGAATGTTTCAAACAGGAAAGCAATGCTTCTCGCCAAGAGCAACAGCATAAGAACCCCGATCACAGGAAAACCAGATTAAACAATAATTATTTAGTCCATTCCACTCTTTTTGAGGTGTAGAAGCCTGAACAGAGTTTGAGTGTGCCAGTACAACTCGGTGTGTTCACACAGGAGATTAATATCTTTGGATAAACGTGTTTATTTTTTTTTTTACCAAATCTCATCCTTGTGATGAAGATCCTCATTCAACAGATGTGTGTTTATACAACTAAAGTTTGCTGCGCTTCCCAAGACGTTTAGCTGAAAACAAAATCACAATTCACATCAACATTAAGATTGAAAAGCTGTAACTCAAAGCCAAGTGATTAGATAATTATTTACTAGTGGAGCAAGAACATTGCGTTGTTTTGTTTGAGTGTTTAGTACTGCAAGTTGGGTTTGTCAGTACCAGTTCTTGGCACCACTTTACCATTAATCTGTATGTAATGGTAATTCATCTGCCAATTGCTTTCTTGATAAAGTGCTTAGTCTATGAATTGTCAGATAAAAGTGAAAAAAAGAAAAATAGTTCCCAGAGTTAAGAGTGAGGTCAAAAACCAAACAAGTATTGACTTTACAGTGGTTTCAAACAGAGAATAAGAGCAATTCTTCACACTGTTAACACAGTGCTTTGGTGTCTATGCTTGATACATGACTTAAAGATTAATCAATTATCAAAACTGTTTCCAATTAATTTTCTGTCAGGCGATGTATCGATTAAGTAACTATTTCAGTTCTACTTGCTAATACTCACTAGAGCTCTGTATTCATCCGCGACTGGAAATAGTCCAGAAAGTCTTACATCTTTAGTAGCAACGAATAGTCTCAGGCTGAAAGCCAAAGCCAGGGTAAGGATGTTGGACTATCTAATCATTGCTTTTGGTCTTTTTATGGCATTTGTTTACAGTATTCAGAGTAAAAATACACACCACCCTCCATTTTTCTGTACTGAAGGACCGGTTTTACTCACTTGCTCGCGTCGGCTGCTTTGTCCAGTCGAGTAAACACATCATGGAAGAGAATGCAGCTGGACTTGCTGTTGATGTCATAACCATATCCCCTTTTCCAGAACTGTTTCAGGTCATTTGCATACTCCATAACCTGATGAACCAGAGAGCACAAATCACTGCTGGCCTGGATTTGGGATGGGGGCTAAAAATCAGTCTTTTGTTTTGTGAGGTAACATTTCATGTTACCCGAGTGTTAGGTAAGCTTGTAACACAAGACACAAAACACTCTTTGTGACATGACTAACGCCAAACAGCGTCTCAATGAATGAACACGGCAAAGCAGAGAAATCATTGCAGGCTACTTGCAGAAAGGTAGCAGTTAAGGCAGGAGTCTTTCTCTAACTTGCAAACATTTCCCTTTTTATTAACTGTATTTATTTAACAGAGACGGTACAGATGACACAG
>NW_023339751.1:12936936-12946376 GCF_004916995.1 Morone saxatilis | reverse complement strand
TGCCTTTGGTGACATTGTTCCTCACATGATTTGTGGGTTTAAGACTGTTTGTGTGGGGTACTACAAACAGGCCTGTTAGTTTGCTTTATCCTGTGTTTTTAGCCTTAAATCTGGCCATTTTTCCTTTGTATTCCTACTTAAGTTTCCTTTTTCTTCTGCACAAAACATTTTAAATTGTACACGTTGAGATAGAAAAGGCACATAAATAAACAGCAGTTTTGACAAAGTCTCTACTTGTGCAGAAAAGCATCATACTGGTCCACATCATGATAAATGATTAAGGGTAACTTAATTTTAAAACAAGCACTTCAGGTACTGACCCTTTAAAAATGGTCACAATGAAATCTTACCTGCATGGTTAATTAACACAGCCATTTGGACACACTGGCACATTTAACCTACAATCATTAAACAGATCGTACCTGCGCATCCACCTCATCGAAGAGCCGACACCAGGGAGAGTTCACAGTCTTGATGGCAAACTCATAAGCACACAAGTAGAATGCAGCTTCAGCCATATCTGGAGGAGAAAGGTTGCAGTAAAATGTTAATAAATACTGAAATCAAACAGGCCGGGTAGTCATTAAAACAAACACAACAAAAAGCACTTGGCACATCATAAAACCTAAACACCATGGTGTGTATTGGTGAATTACTGCACCAGTTTGAGGCCTGTGGCACAAAGAGCTTCAGTACATATTAATATACAATATAAATTAGAAAACAGCTCCATCTACTGTGCAAATATGGCCAAAGGGATATTCTGTATTCCCCCCTAATACTGACTACTCTACCACTAATAATATTTTAATGACTACTTATGTTTGTGTTTAGAATGTATAATAATTAGACATTTGAGTAGGTTTTCAGGCTCTGACATAGGCTGAAAAGGTTTATTGGCTAACACTTTGTTTTAGGGGGGCTCATAGTTTCCGCCAATTTCCCGGAAAGGAACTGATTCATTGGGAGGTTCCCAGAAAAATACTGTGTAATTTGATTCAAATGATTGCGAAAATGGAGACAGAGTTCAATTGATTCTCTTTCAGTTAATAAGTGCCAATTAGTTGTGAGTGCAAACTGGAGAGTCAGAGTGCAGCAGCTCAGCAAAACATCCCAAAATGTGAAATTTGTTGACAGGCAAGCATAAAGTTTTGCATTTATGGAAAATAACATTTTCAATAATACATTAATAATGGATACTTTGAAAACCAACAACTGTGTATAAACTCAATGCTTTTAAATAAACTCAAGACAGAATCATCTTGCCAATCAGGAGTTGCTCTTTTCTTTTGCGTACCTGTAAGTAAGAGATCTGGGATCCATATTCAGTCGGAGTTTTTAGATTAGTTGTTCACATTATTTCTTTTAATATGGCCCATGTTGACCATATAGGTCACGGTCCTGAAGTGACCCGTGTGATGGATGTTGATCTAGAGTGACATAAAAGTCAAATTAATTCTGATATGACTGTTCATTGTATCTGATTTGAATGTGGCCCGAATAAAAATCGAAAAGATCAGATTTCATGTCATTTGTGCTGTTCACACTATCATGAAAGAAAATCTCATCTGAGTCACATACGGACAAGTATGTGACTCACGTCTTGTCACATCTTTTATGTTATGTTATGTGTTATGTTATGTATGTGTTATGAGTCTGTTTTCTGGGAATAATTGACACAAGCAGAAACCAGTAACAAGCCGTTTTTACGTTTTTTCGTTTTTTCTCTGGCCCTATAGAGAGAAGACTCTTCCTCTATTGTATTAAAAACATTTTGTATTTGTCACTGACACACTGCATGTTTCATCTATCCGTTATTAGTCACAGCCGCAACACAAACCTACAACACAACCTCAAATATCCTTGACGGTCAGCAAATTCCTTCAAGCTGGAATTCCCCAGCCCACGGATAAGTCTATAGAATATCGTATAGAGAAGCAGGGAGAACAATCAACAGGATTTTTGGCCTGCAGATCTACAACTACGCAAACAGTCCCGCCACGCACCGTAATTTCCAAAGGACACTACACTCACACCTGCAATTGCAGAATTAAATACCCACGTTTTTTTTATTATACAAACTCTTTTTACCTCGCCTCCTGCTATAGGATTGGAAACATCTGACAATAGAAACCTTCTCTCAAGGGTAAAACACCTGTACACACAGTCAATTATAGGGCCAATCCCCCTAAATCTCTGAGCAATTCTACTCCAGTCATTTCTCCTTTTCTCTGGAGTCTTTTGAATTCATTTTTTCCTGTAAGCCCTACACCAAAGGTGATTTTAACTTATTACAAAGGGGAATAATTGTGGTAGTGGAACCATTGTCCTACATTGGGATACGGATTGCCAGGAAAAACATTTTTGGAAAAGATTAAAATTGGGGGTTTTTTCCTAATGTTTTTTCCACGCACACCAATCACCCAAACCACGACACACCAGCGCATTAAATACTCACAATTACGTATAACATACTCGGCTTTCTTCAATATCCCTAGCATGCATCACCCCTCATCATCTCAAAAATCCACGCTCATCACCAGGCGGTCACGCCCAGCGACGGACACCAACGCCACTCACCCACCACCAGCTTCCGGCCATAAAAGTTAAGAAGCAACATTATTACTTTAGATAATATATAGGGTGGCTTAAATAAATAGGTCCAAAACCACGGTTCCTTTTTACATGGACTAACAACGAAATTCCCTCTAAACTAATGGGGCATAAGATTCATCGCAACAGGAACACTCCCACACGCACTTCCACTCATTTCACACTAAATCTCACGAGTAGTTTTTCTGAAACGCTATTATGTGTTCACCTCATCTTGTTTGCCAGTAATTCTCTACGTGGTGGCTGCCGAGCATGTTTAAGCATGCCTGGGGCACAACATCCTAAAGCTTGGTTAGCTAATCAAAACTTCTAACTCTAAAGCTAACAGGATGAGGAACCCCATCCAGAAGCCTCCTTGCAAACAGCTTAATTTGAATAAGAGCTCTTAAGACTCTAAAGATGTCTAATAAGACCTCCAAGCCACATAAATCCCAGTCTAACATTATATAATGAAAAGGACTTTTTACGTGATATCTCATTCCTTTTTGGCCTATGAGAAGATACCTTACTACGGGAAAAAATATATCATAATTTATAATTAAACATACCAAGCATAAACCCCTCACAAGCCTATCTTAGAATAGGCCCATAAAACACAGAACAAACAAAAATTCTATAGCACATCTACGTTTCGCAAGCAGAACAAAGACCTACATCCTTGGTTTTTGCCTTTCAGACATTGCAAAAGAAGAAGAATCCCCACAGATACACCCTCTAGTTTACCAAACTATCGAAAAAAAGTTTACATTTTGAACAAGAAAAACTGAGGCTTTTCTGAAAGACAAAAGTGACGGAGGAAAACATAAACCTTACTAGCATATCCATAATACTTTAATACATGAAGAAAACCCCAAATTTCACAAGAAATTTACACGAAAGACGACCTGGTTACATATATAGAATTAGGTCACTGAAATAAAAACCTTAAATACTATAAAAATATGGCAAAATAAAAGTCCCTTCTCTATCAGGTCCTATCCTAACACACAAGTCCCAACCGTAATTCAAAACACTATCCTCCTTCCACTCATCACCCTCATTCATAACACCCTCCAGACTACCCACAAAAACCAGAAACCTCCACACCCACCTTACTACTAACCTCCAACACACCACTACACAAACCCAAAACGAAAAACAAATAAACACAAAACCACTCCTTCTTAAATAACCTCAGATACAAACATCTAAATTACAAACTTCATATCACATCCCTTCCCCCAAACAAACCAAACTAACAAAAACAATTATCTCATAATCAAATATAGTTAATACTTAATTAGCCAATCATATAGAACCATCCTTTCAATCATTAAAATAACACTACACCACTACATGACATACCAACCAAACCATCAAAGATTCAAAGAAAAGAACACGCACCCCATATCATAGCACAAAGAACTCTCTCTATCGGTACCAATACAGTTAATTATACCCGTCATGTCTACACTATATTTGTCGCAACAGTCACTCACTATTACAAGAGCAGATACCACAGTGGACCCTCTGGGATATTATTTTTTAATCCATAAGAAAAAAAGTGAAGCAAAAAAAAATGACAGCCTGGCGTCTTCCTACATTTATATGACAATCTATCTTTAATTTCTTAAATATGATTATCATCTGGTAAGTTATCTTATGTGACAGTTATAAAATCCAATCTACCTAATACCGCCAATTCCATCATTTTTCGGAGATGACCATAATACTAACTCCTCTCAGTACTTAATTTAACCCAAAAACATAATATTATCCGGCACGCTCCTTACGAGACAGTCCTCTTAAAAAAACCAAAAGAGCAAACTATTCCTATACCTAAAATCAGCGTGGTCGAATTCACAAGCGACATGCCTGTATTTCGGTAAATCAACCTTCAATTACCCCCCACTCCCATCCCCTCATGTTCCAACAAAAATATATATTCAACAATACACATTTCATAAAACAACACCTATTCTCTTTAACCGTTCTCCAGACATCCATGTCCCTCCTTACTTATTTTTTTTTATCAACTATCAGATCATTCATTTTGTGATCATCTCATAATAAAAACCCTCTTTCAAATGTAATCCCACCAAACTTATTCCAAGTCCATGCCCATTTATGAACAATATACATCCTCAAACCATTTCTCAAATCTTTAAATTAAATTAAATTAAGAAATTTATTACAAGTCAAAATACGCAAACATTACATGATAAAAACAATCATATTTAATCAATATATTAACACTATATAAGTGATAAAAATTTACATTTTAAATTCACTTATACCTTTCTTCGTGACACATGTAAAATTATTGCCACTCTCATTCCCACTCATATTTTTCCTATTCGACTACCTTCTAAACTAACCAACCATCACTCATTATCTCATAACTACATGAATAATCTCAAAATTGAACTATTCCTTTCAACATCAAACCTTTTATTAAAAGTTGATAAACTTTCATATTTATCTACTATATTCCCTGTTCCCTTTTATTTAAAACTTCAGTTTATCTTCCCATCCGCGCACATCTCAATCAAACTCATATATCCTTTACATCCCATCATTAATTTGTACCCCACATGAACACACACGTATACTAATTGATAGTTTACCAATAGTTCTTTTTCCTCAGATAAAATATCTTTTCCTTCATCTTCTCCTAAACCTGACATACACAGTTTATCTTAAGATTTCTTAACTCCTCATTTCATTCTCTTCCTAACCTAAACATCACAACCCCGTATAACATCTCCATCCCTATACTTCCTTTTTTACCCCACTATAATACTACAATCTCAAAACACCATAATTAACGTTATTAAATTTTCCTACAAACCGTTTTCTAATAGGTTAGGTCATGGTCCTATATAATTAAACACACAACACACATCCACAAAACTCCCAATTTAAAAATAAAAAAAAATATTTTATACTCCCCCATTATAACTCTACATTATAATTCAAGTGACTAATTCATACGAACCCTCTTTCCTCAATTACACATCTCACACTTCATTATTCTCCCAATATCCAACTTTCAACCTTTGTCGCAGTAAGAAACACAACAAACAACCCATGCCTTCACCAGAACTCCATACTCAATTACCTCTTCTTGCAAAAAACGACTACCGCATATGCATTTCATTCTGTAATACGCATATTTTTTTTTGTTTTCTTATGTTTCTTTATTAGTAACATACCTGCATAAACACGTTATACTAACCACATGTATTATTCCATTTTCAATTTACTAGTAGTAATTAACCACTCGCCGCACACTTCTTAAACCCTACCTTAACTATCACTCTCCAGTCCTCATACATAAAACCTATCAAACTCCACATGTGTTCCCTGACATCCAAAATAATCACATTCCTGTACATTCTATCATACTAATTCATTCCATAATGAATTTATCACCACCATCATTGATAACTTCCCATATCTACGTACAAAAGCTCATGTATGAAGTGATAACTCTTATCAATCCAACATATCAATACCACCAATTACCACACCCTGGCCATAGTTAACCAATAATATAATATTAATTGAATAACCAACATATAATATACACGATCACGCCTTCATCATGTTGTTGTTCAATAAATATCCAAGACAGATATATTAATTAACATCTATCATTACTATTAACTCTGCTATACTTTGTTTGTTATATATAATCATTATTGGTTTTGTAGGATCTCCTTTATTTACTTTCTACATTCAATACTTAACTAATTGTTAATTTTTCTTTTTTTTTATATTTTTTATCAAGGCACCAAAATTGCAAAAAAAATCAATCTACTAATACAGATCAGTAATACCCATTTATAATTATATACAAGGAAAAGAAAATAACAACTAAGACTATAAATAACATATAGATAATTTCATTTAATAATTAATCTTCAACTATACAAGAACCTTTAAATTATAAACTTTAACTTCTACCATTAATATCATCTTACATGTAGTAATTAATCAAAACTACCATCACCTATTTATCTCCACTCAACCTAACAACCACTCCCCACATCCTTTACCAATATCTCAAACGTTCAAACACACAATGCCGCCACCTCCTCCATCTCTGACATCTAACTACAGATTCCTAAATATCTCCAGTATTCCCTGCAGGTTTACCCATAACATCCACATACGATACAAATCTTCACCAAATTAATTACCAACATTATATAAATTCCCATGCTCCTTTTATAAGTCAAATCAGAATCTACTACAATCCAAGATCAAACATCATAATACCACATTTACCCCCATTCCACCATTTTTTTTTATAAAAATCATAATCCACTATCGAGTCAAATACTAATACTTTACCAATGTCTAAAACAGTATTAAAAAATATCACACAGATAATATTAAAGCCATTCTTCCATCATCTTTCACATTGTATTTCAATTTATCCTCTTCTTTTCCTTCTTTCCCTTAATACATAACTTTATCATATCTCCTCATAACACTCATATATCAACATCAATATTATCACCAATAATTTATTCTTTTAACCCCCCACCCCCCCCAACACACACATAAACAACTACACACACAGAACACTCACAACATAACACTTTCACACACATAAACTCATATTCCCTCACTTCTCCTATAACGCCTCAATTTTTCCATTATTTTAATAAACATGCTTATAACAACATTTACACACCATCTTCCTTTTTCTAATCCACTTGTGTAACCTAATCACATCCTCCCACCACTCCTCTATTAGACAAAACTTTATCATTCAAAGCTCACCTTATAAAAACATCATTATATAAAAACATCATTTTTCCTCACATTTTATTAAACAATTACTCTCCCAATCCATCGATCTTTAAACTTATATCTCTCTTTTTTTTCATCTCTCTTATCAAAGAACAATTATAACTTCCAACCCTGCCGATCCTACTCGCCCCTACACCCTCTCCTACCTGTGTGTATCCCTCCCTCCACACACATAGCACTAATCCTTTTCCCCATTTTCTGACTCCTCGCTCCTCCATACTATCTATCACTTCGCGCCAGTCGATAGTAATGATAATCAACTCTTGCCATCACATACTAATTCTCCTATTGAATCATCTATCTCCCCCTCTACACACCCTTCCTTCTCCCTCTCGTGGGCCAGCCCCAATGGTTCCTACACACCCACTTCACGCGCATCTATTCCACATCCCATATCAAGTACCGCCAAAACAGCTCCACAAGATTCTTTCTCGCCAGTTCTATTTTCCCTTTTTCTCTACTTGAACTCCCCTCCTTCTCTTTCTTCTCAAGATTTACATCAACAGATAACAAATAAACAAGAAATTTTAAACTCATTAAATCACATATATATTACCAAGTGACTACTATATATATTCTTATTAATCTGCTCTCTCATTAATTATAGGTCAAATTACTATCATTTCCCATATTAATCATTGACTCTAATTCTTAAAATTCAAGAAATTCCTCAAATAAACACTACCAACAACACGTTCGTCATATACGCCAGTTAACCTCTGCCGGGGGCTTTTTGTTTGGTCTGAAGCCGGATTATGAAACAGAGCCTGGATATGTTGAGCCTCCTGTCATAGGTAAAGCTCAGGTCACTCTTCCATGTAATACTGCCGCGCACGTGTGCGTAACATCAAACTGCACTGAAGTTCATATAGACTTCATAAGATCTCATTTTCAAAATGATTATGAATACTATTATTGTTACATTTGAAGAACCGACGGGTGTCAGTCCATAGTGACTGTGGGTTAACTGGGTCTCTTGTGTCTGCTAGCTGCTCTATACACAATGTTCGACATTATCGAACAGGAGGCCCGCGCAGTGCAACTTTAATTTTGCCGAAACGCAAGACGCAGCCCAGGGCCACAGGAAGTAGTGATGGGAATCTCCGGCTCTAAATTTTATTAGATACGGCTCCTTTGGCCTGGCTCACTAAAAGACGCACCGGCCTCTTTCGGCCGGATGGCTCCTCTATTTTTTGTTGCTTACGTAATTAAATTTATTACCAATTATGTGTAACAATGCAACATCTAATGTAAATACATACATTTAATCCACAATGTTTCAGCTTATTATATGGATTTATTAAATATCACTGGAAACCAGTGCTATCCTACAAAAATAATATAACACAAAAAGACTACATCTCAATTAAAAAAAAGATGCTTGATATGAAATTTTTTAAACTTTGCACAGTCTTACACTCTGCCTTTGACACTGTCTATAACATTAAAATTGTCCAAAACTTTACTACGTTCATTTCTGTCCAACTCATTTTCTCACCTTACTCCAGATGTGTAGTCTTCGTTCTATGGTAAGACCAAGTTCTCTCGCTCTCTTCGCATCTCCCTCCCCCGGGGCCCACCTGTTCACGTGATCACTGTGCTCGTGTGTCTGTAACTCCTCCCTCCCCCTCTGCTCAGTGTAGATACCGACAGATAGCCGCCACACATCTTTGACCAAAATCACGCGGCTTTAACAGGAAAAAACGGAAAATACGGGAAAAAAAATCTGGATCTGGCTCGCAAAAATCAGGAGCCCGGCTCCCGTCGTTCACTTCAAAGAGCCGGCTCTTAGCCGGATCTTCGCGACCCAGAACCATCACTACAAGGAAGAGCACACTACATCCAGAAGGACCCCACCGACGGAAACGAAAATATTGACAGTGGTAAATTCGTTTTTGTTAAGCTAACCAGAAACCAAGAACCAAAAAACGAGATAAACGAGCCTGAACTTTTGATTTTCGTTTTTTTGACAAAACGCAAAACACGAAAAAATGGTTGTTTCTGGTATTCTGCTTGTTCAAATT